>NC_056541.1:5052678-5366845 GCF_910596095.1 Thunnus maccoyii | reverse complement strand
CCTGCATGCTGGTATTTCATAAAAAATCCACAGTTTGTGCTTTGCCGAATAAGATATTTGTATTTGGGCACACCCCCTCCCGTCCCAGCGACAAGAAGTAGTTCCGCACAGCTGGCCAGATGATGACAAGTCTGTTTATCACAGGAAGTAGACCCAACCAACGTGTCGGAATGTGGTGCAACAAGGTAAGGTACTCCACGTCAACAGATTCAAACATTTCTTTGACGGTGGCAACTCTCTTGGCAGAACAGCTGAAATGATTGAATGATTTGATCACTACAGTCTCCACATCTATTTCCAGTGCATTGCTGGCGTGTTTTACTGCATTGTGGATTATGCGGGCAGGGCAGTTTGTGGGCAGGATCTCGCTGTTGTGTTGATTTAGGTGTCGGTAAATAGAGTGCCTTTTGCCATAATTCACAGGCACATCGTCAGCCGAGAAGGCCGAGACATTATGAATGCTGAGTTAGCTTCTGCAAACAGGACAGGATTTGGGATTTGGGACAACTTCTCATAATTTGGGATTGTCCCAAAGTTTTCGGGACGTCTGATCACCCTATGAGGAGGGATTGATCTTAAACCTGCATTAACTGATTAACCTAGTGAATGTACGTCCATTATTCACTCTTTTAGCTCCGTTTGTGCTCTCTACCGACTCCTGAGGGAAATATCTGGCTCTTTAGCTGCTTAATGCTCCACTATGTTCACCAGCTAGTCGCTAAGTGATTCTATTTGCCGTTTGGTGCTGAGCAAGTAGCGTACAGTGGGTTTTTAGCTTTTTTTCTGAAAACAGCTGCCTGCTGCATCCCATAACGTGAAAAACGCTGCTATGAGAGCACTGAGAGTGAACCAAAGTGGTAAAGTTGCAGCTGGACGGCTAAACAATGAACTGAAACTCGCTATAAAGCTCCGTAAAGCCGAGAGGAGCTGCAGAGTTGCTGATACTCCTCTGTAGGTTGATCATTACGAGCCACAACCAACACATAAACACATTGCCAATTGATACACTATATTATGAAAAATAGCCACATATTAATTTAAACAAACATATAATCGCATATTGTTTGTTATATTGCATTCCTATTATTTAGTCATTCATCTACTAATTTATCTATTTAATTGATTTTATTCTGAATATTCCAGCATCAGGAAATACTAATAATAATCCAGTGACTTGTTGGCTGAGGGATATTTGAGGTGTGTGTTGCAGTTGCACTAATTTCTATTGACTGTGTAAAATGCCAGAGATAGCCTAATACATGAAGAAAAAAAAACAAATTCTGCAGTGGCTACCTCCGTATCTGACATTTTCATTTCTCTGGAGATTTCCGTTTTGACGGGAGATAGCTGTGAGCGTAAATCTCACATCGGATGTGTGTGTCGGTAGATAAACCTTGTGTGTGTCTAATAATAGTTCTCTCGTATCCAGCAAAATATGATAACATTTGGTTTGACATATTTTATGTGTGTTTTATGTGTGTGTGTGTGTGTGTGTGTCACTCAGCAGGCCAGCGGGGAACAGGATGGAGTGGAGGATCCATCTGGTTTCAGTCGATGCATGGAATGAATCAAAATTCACATCATTACCCGAAATATTGCCTGTATCTCACATACAGGGGACACCATCCCAGGATTGGAATTTTTAAATCAAGTCTCGAGCTCCCCTCGATGAAAATTTCATGGAAAGGGAAATTATGTATGTAGGTGTGTGTGTGTGTGTGTGTGTTGTAGAGTTTGTGAGCTTAACTGTCTCTTTGATGTTGGGAATGATTTCACCTCCCACAACACATCTGAGGTCTTGATCAGCCTTTCAGTCTTTTATTTTCTTCTCTTTTGTCACAAACAGATATCAAAAGATGTCACGTTGTACATGACATACAGTAACAACAAGAATCAAACGCGACAGCATCACAGGCGGGGGGGCGGGGGGCTTCCCTTCAATACTCGGATGACAATTTCATACATTTTTAAGCAGAAGTAACTCCTTGTGGTGTGATCTTTTCTGCTGTAAAGCTTGTTCTTCGCCACCTCCCTCGTCATTGTAAACCAGAATTTATGTCCTCTGTCTCTGAATAAATTCATTTGAACCAAACTCACCAATCGGTCCAGTAAGGCTGAGAATGTTATGCATGTAACTGATGTTTTCTTTTTGTTGTGTTGTTTAATTTATGAATTACAATGTCCAGTGCACAGACTATATATAAAGATGGACGTAGCGATGTGTGATGTCGCCCGCTGGTTTGCACTGGTCCAGTGTCTTGTTCATGGATGCTTTGACAGGCTGTTTCATAGATCAAACATACAACCGGTCATATATTGCAGAGTTTCTCAACCTTTTTTGGTCCATAATTCTGTTTGGAGGTCCCTAAATTCTCATGAACTCAAACGTTAGAGAGCTGTCAGCTTGTTAAGACCCTAAAGGAGGCCCCACAGTGATTATGTAGGGGTTGTGATGTATTTTAGATGTTGTTTTAAAATATATTGAACACGTCATTATTTCAATCTTCAGAATGTCATTATAATTCTGACGGCAGCTCAAGCCACCTTTAAGAAACTGAGTTATAGCAAAGTCTCTCCAGCTGCTTCATTTTGTCATTTTTGCTTTAGGAGAGCCTACGTTGGTTTACACTGGGATCATTCCTTAAGATCCTCAGATCAGGTTGAATGAAGATGCTCATGAGTGCCCTCAGTCTTTTTTTTAACCCCAATTTAAGTGTGAATTATAATATTATAAACAAGACTGAAAGTGTGTCATTAGTAATGTGCTAAAATGTACACAAAATAGCATAAAATTAATTTAATCTAGGCAAGAATATTAATGATTTTTCTCCCAAAAACAATTAAAAAAAAAAAAATCACTCTCAGAAAATAAACTAACCTTGTAAATCCCAAACATCAGAGGACAGACTTCAGGGAAACTATATTTCTCTTACCTGCCTTCTGCCTTGAGTACATTATTAATAGTGAGAAGCTTCCAGCCACAAATCCTTCCTCATAAATAATTTACCAAACAGAATATATTTCTGCAGTTGCAAGGGGAAAAACATAACAGCAGTTTAGTGGTTTTGTTTTTTGGTTGAATATAAAAGTTAAATAATTTAAGCACTGAACATGTTTTGTGAACTCTGGGCTTACGGTGCTTGTTCTAAACCCCAGTTTCCGAAAACACAACTGAGACCTTTTACAGTTGCAGAGTTTTCAACTGTTACAGTAAACTGTATGTAGATGGTGCGTGTGTTTTGGGTTTCATGAATATTGATGCTGTTTTCCTTCTCCTGCAGCACTCTTTCACATTGCTAAGGTTATGGTTAATGTCTCTGGATGCGCCACACACGCACAATAAAGAAGACAATAAAGAGAACAACACTCGCATGAAACTGTCCGCCATTGTTATTGTTTCTCTTCTTCTTCCTCTTCCAGTGAAATGCCTCACTACTGTCACCATCTGTTAACTCACCGATCTACAAAGCTTCGTTTTGTCCATACGCACGACAACGCCAAGCCGATTTACAGCCTGGAGGCTGTTTTGGAAAAGCTCCATTTACAGGGAAGAAGTTTTAGTCTAGACGAAGGGCCAAAACATTGAGAAAAAGATGCGTTTGCAAATTTTGCCAGATTAGTGTGGACATGGTCTAAGTTGCCTTTCACTAGCAAGGACCACACCATCAACAAAATGCGTTTGGATGATTTATTAAGGAAAACGATAGATATGCATAGTTCTTCCAGTTGCTGGCTGCGTTGTGGGGAAGCTTACAGGGAATCTACCGAGGCACCCAGGCAACAGTGGACCCCCTCAGGACCCTACGAAGGAGAGGAGAATCATGAAGAAACAGGGAGAGAGAAATAGGGTGGGGGGGTGGAAGAGGAGGAGAGGGTTAGGTGGCATTTATAGGAAGTGGCGTAGTTGAGGTGTGGTCCTGCTCCTGAAACTTTGCTGAATAGCTTCAATACAGGATGTAGGATCAAGTATTTGAGGTTGAACCACACTACGACTCATGGTTTCTGTTGAATTATGTTTGACCTTTTTCTTTCTCAAATTTGTCTGTCATACCTGCCACAACTTTATGGAAGTACGATATTAAATGCTATACTCTTCAAGCTGCAGTCAGCCCGAAATCCACCTGGTGAAATTTACTCCTGTGGTGTGGTCAAAAGCAGCGGGGACAGGAAATAGCGTGGGAAGGGTTGTAAACATAATCTGCAGGAGCTAGCATGGCTAGCAGGCTAACAACAGTCCACAAAGTTGTGAATTATACAGCTTTTAATACATTACTTCATCATTAACCTCACTGTCCTCACACTCATTACAGACAACCAGCATCTCTTCTTCTTCTCTGGTATTATTTCATCACATAGTTATAAAAACAAGAATATAAAACAAACTATATTTCCTGAACGAGAGGTCAATCCCTCCTTTGTCTCAAACCCGCCGGACATCAGAGAGCCCCGTGATTTTGCGAGTCAATAAGATTGAACTCTTCGTGAAACGAGGGGGGCACGTCAATTCACGACTGGAAGCGAACGTGTCCCGCCCCGTTGAACATAGACATGAGGCAAATTTTGGTCTGACTGCACCATTAGGAGTACCTACACCCATTGTTTGATAACATATGCCACTGTCCTATTTACCTCGTCGTTTGGATCAACATTTCCCTGCTACTGTACCCTGACAACTACTTCTGTCTGCATGGCACGTCTGGTATATGCTACAGGCGTAGCATATGACACAAATCACATGACCTACACATGACCAGCTGGTGTTTTTGACACTTTATAATATATCCCTCAAATGCATATAGCAGCAGGAACTAAATGTATTTGTTGTTGTGACTTTTTGGGTCAGTTTTTGGAAGAGCGTCCAGAATTTTAACTGAACAGTTTTTTCCCTCCAAAAAATACATTTTTGGAGGGAAAAAATATAATAAGTGCTTCCAAGAAGATATTATTCATCTGGACTTCCTCACAGTAAGTCTGCACAAAACAACTTCAGTAATAAGTGGTCACTTTTACACTTTGGTGTAAGATAATTTTAAAACAGCTAAGCTCTGGTGTGGTTTGTGGTGTGAATGCTGTATGGACACAGGACTGTGTAATTATGGATGTGTATTCATTTAAGAGTAACTAAAAAAAGAGACTGCATTGTTGTTTTGACCATGGCGACCTTTTCACCATCATGTAGCACTATAGGACACATTTCACCCGTTTTTATCAATCCATCATTTTGACAGATTAACTTTAACTTCAGTCTTAATGTGACAAGAGGATGGCCGACCCGTTAACTGTAATAACTTACAGTGAACTGCAACGACTGTTCATTTTCTGCTCTAGTTCAGACTGAGGAAAGTGAACTACAGGTGTGAAAACAGCCTCAAAAGAGAAGCAGCTTCCTGAGCAGCATTGGCACTTGGCCCTGGGCTGTGAGTCAAGAACTAAGAGACTAGAGGAAGTGTGTTCTCTGCTGTCTCAGTGAATTAGGGCTCATTTGCTAATGGTGAAACCCGGTTTGCCCCCCCAGCCAACTGATGGATAAATCACAGTCTCCGTTGTGCTGCAGTGCAGAGAGACTGCAGCCGGTCACAGTGGCTGGTCTCTTCTGTCTCTCTTTTTTTTTTTTTATATTTCCTCTTGTTCCTGATCATACTCTCTTCCTCTCTTGCACTCTCAGGAGCTGTGTGATGGTTTATAGGGTTCATGATGGAGCAGCAGCTTGGCACGTGGCATTAACGCTGTGAAGATCCATCAGAGACACAGAGCGGGTGATGAAAAGGAAAAAAAAAAAAAAAAACCTCTCCATCACAGGCTTAGCTGTGAACGGCTGGGTCTTTGATGCAACATTAGGCAGCTGCTGCAGTGAACAGAGGGAGGGTTGTGTGAGAAAGTAACGGCAGTGTCAGTGTGTCAGGGTATGTGTGGTAGGGTTATGTGATTGTTAGATCTATATTGTATTTTTATTAAAAGGAAAATTTACAACAAGATTATTTTTTATTGCATTATTCCTATCTGCTAGACTGTATAATACTATTTCACACATTCAGTGCTTTGTAGAAACAGGGACATCGCATGATATAATTAAATAAAAAGGATTCAATCACAAATGATCACAGTTTTTGGTTCGCCCCAATTATCTAAACCAACAAGATAAATGTGTATCCAAACCGTCCATTTTCATTGCCCAGTGCATTATAAAACTGCATGTGAATAGCTCCGCAGTGCGACAAACATTTACGATAGTCTGGGTAATAATTATAATGTTCAATTTAAATTTCACTCCTATTCTCTTTGGGTATCAGAGGTTCCTTTATCTTCAAAGGAGTAGTTTTGGAAGTACACTTATTCCCTTTCTGGCAGAGTTAAATGAGAAGATTTGTGCACTCTGATGTATGTCATTAAAATATAAGTTTGTAGCTGGTTAGCTTAGCTTAGCTTGGCATTGAGCTAAGTTACTAAGCAGTAACTTGCTGGAATCACTGCTGGTTGCCTGGCAACTGTTAATAAATAGTCCGTTCAACAGCGAATTGTCGTTTTTATAATTTGATTTTTGTATGGCTTAAATAGACATGGTACAATGTTTTAACTAGTGAGATTTAGAGGTGCTGTAAGCTAGGTAGGTGGATTTTGTTTTGTTAGGTGGCGTTCAGACTGTCTTGTGTTAAAGCAGTAAAAAGGGGCTGCGGTGGCGGGGAGGTGATGTTTAAGGTACCAGTGAGACGATGAAATACAGTCCAGACGGAGCTACAGATCAATGCATTTCAAGGTTCAGCAGCCAAAATACTGCACAATGGTTTGCAATACTCACAGGTAATACACAGACAGGATTTTACAACTCTGGAAAGGTATCAACTGTTCTATCTTTTGTGGTGACGATTGCGAGGTAAACAGGCAAATACTCTGTTCACATTATAAAGTAATCCACCAGGAATGTGCGCTAGCATGTATGTAATCAGCCAACACACTGCCCATATTCAAATGAATGGGAGGGATGTGTTTTTTCATGTAGAGCTGATGTTGGTCTGAACACCTCCTTATGATTGGGCAGAGCAGGTCTAGCTGTTCCCCCTGTTTCCCATCTTCACGCTAAGCTAAGCCATTTTGCTGCTGGCTGCATGTTCATATTTAATGGACAGATATGAGATTGGTATGAATCCTCTCATCTAACTCTCCAACAGAGAGCAAATTCCCAAAATGTCAATTTCTTTTAAAGTCTGTAAAGCTCTGCAATCAAATTCTGTATTATTACAAACATGTTTTCATCTAACTGCACCATTGTGTTTTCTAAAAGAGCCGCTGAAATACTGAATTTAAGGCACTTGGTATAAAATAAATCTGTTTAAAGATGTACCTACTGTACAAAAATACCACTGTTGGCATTAACCTGTGAAAATCAGCACTGTTGGAGCCCTTCGCACAGCTTCATGTTCAAATTTGAGACATTGTTTTCATAAAAAGGTACATTTAGGAGCAATGAGTAAAATAAGCAACAAGCTTGGATACTAATATACATGAAAAATGCAAGACAATTTAATAGTAATTATAGAACAAGCTGATAACCAGACAAAAAAGGAAATGGTTTTTGGGGGTTGGGAGGGCAGTTGAATGCACAATTTAATAAGTATACAGCATGTGAGATAAATGAGAGCTTTATTCTACTTTATGTGTTTATCTGTAGAGTCGCATCAGGCTATAATGAGGAATCCTGTGTCTTTGTTCTTATTTGCACAGTGTGGCCACTGCAGGGCTGTAAAACCACATGCACAGCAGTATCAACACATTTCGCATGTAATTAACACACGTGAATATTAAGACACATCTCATACGAGAACACCGAGTTGTTTGGCTCAGCTGGCATTAAAAGAGAATGATTTCATGATTAGTGTTAACAGACCAAATCTGATTCTGAAATAGCTCTGGTTATTTCCCCCCTGAGGAGTAGCAGCAAAGCTGGATTCACATTCACGTTTTATATATTATTGTATTTAAACAAGAATAAAAGTCTAAATGCATGCTAGCTTCCGTGTAAGGTGCATTACCACAAATCAAAAATGAAAAAAAAAAAAAAAAAACAACGGAGAAAGCTACAGATTGTTACTACTAGTGGGGAAATATTTAGACTGAGGACGGCACCAGAGATGACAATCCTTTTGATGACATCCATTGTTTTTATTGTTTGAGTTTTAGGTTTGATTTTCTAAAAAGTTTGCAAATGTCTGCTGTACCATACTAGCACATGAATGAACCACACACACTCAGAATCTTAAAGGGGATGTTATCATGCACATTTCTAGGTCTTTATTTATATCTTTGCATGATTTCCTTATTTATCTGAAAGTGGCTCTGCAGCCCCTCAGTTCAGCTTCTGTCTGAAACAGGCCGTTTCAGCTCCTGTTTCCTGACGAGCCCCCTCTGCTCTGATTGGCCAGCTTCTGGAAGCTGCGCCTCAGCAGACTTTCGGCTACATAAACATACAGTACAAAACAGGATTTCACTTCTTTTTCTCATTCTCTTCACTTCTCAAATACATCCGTACATGTTTGAGCCTGAAACTAATCTGAGTGGACAACACAAACAACTCCTTAGCAACAAAGGCTACAGAACAGACGGCCGTTTGTGGGCATGCTTGAACAATCTGATGTCATCATGAGGAGGAAGTAAAATGTAACTTTGCAAACGAAGCATTCAGAGCAGGTTGAAGCCCTGGATTTTGGCTTGTAGGGAGCATTTTTACGTGTGTTCACCTCAAGGTTTGGAACTTTGACTGTGTTTAACATAAATATCCAAAATTATAGCTCTTTTTCCTGAACACTGTTTAAATACTGTAGTTTGGTCCCTGCTTCTGAATCTGATGTGAGAGCACCAAAGATGGATAAAAAGAGAATTTTACTGCACATTTTGTGCAATAAATCAGAACGATCATATGTAATAGAAACACTTGCTTTGAACTGTATTTTCCTTTTCAGCACAGACGCACCCACAAGCAAATAAAGGAGGAAAACAGTAGATGAACGCTCTAGAGGGCCATGTCTAGTGTATTGTCAGTCACATATACACACACACACACACACACACACACACACACACACACACACAAACATGTAAAGCCTAGCAGGGTGCCATGGTCTGAAGCTGTGTGGATCATGTAGACTCCCGGCACCCTACAGCTGCAACAACATATGGAGCTGCATTTGCCAGCCAACACGGAGAATGTCATTAAACAGCATTATTAAAACCACGTACAACAGCGGGGTGTCAATGAGAGCTTTGCTGGTGCTGGCTGATTGCTTCATTAATTATGTTTTTTATTATTTTTTTTTGTCAACAATTTGTTTCATGGGAAGTGCATGCTGTCAGTTTGCTGTTTTAGTACTGGGGGTTAGATGATAAATATGGTTTATTCATCTCAAAATTGACTAATTAGGTTTTGGGTTGTGGGTGGTTTTTGTATGTGTGTGTTTTTGTTTGGTAATGTGGTTTGATGGGGGCAGCAGGTGAAACAGCAGGTAGTCACATCAAAGTCATTTGTGTCACAGTAATACAAACATGCCAAACCTACAGAGTGCTCTAATGGTTTGAGAGAATAATAGTAAGGTGAAAAGTTGCAGGTTTGATTTCACACAACAACTACAGGAAACTGTCCATCCATGTTGTCATAAGTACAGACAGACAGACAGACTCTAGCTGTACACGTGTTTGTTACAATGAATAAAAATGCTCCTTGAAAACAGAGAGAGCTTTTAAAAACCAGGATAGTTGAACATGGAAGCTGTGTTTGTCACGTGGAGCAGCAGGAATGGACACAAATGCAGAGACCAACATGCAGGGTTGACAAAAACCTTCTTTATTCTTGCGATAGTCAGGACAGAACAGGACAAAACAGAACAAATGATCCAACAAGATGCAACTGAAAACCAGACCTTAAATACAAATTAAACTAATCAGACAATGAGGAACAGGTGACAAGACACAGAGGCAGGCTGGGAGCTGATAGGCTGGGAAGACACCGAGAGCGGGGCAGGGCTGACGAGATTGATACAGGGCAGGTGTGAAGGTGACAGCAGACTGGGGAAGAACGCCGAGACAAGGGCAGGGCTAACGAGAACGAATGCAGGGCAGGTGCAAGGAGGAGTACATGAACACACAAGGGAAACACAGAGTAACAGAAAACCAAAACCCAGAAAACACAATACTCTAAATCACAACCCAGCATAAATCAAACCGTCCCAGATTTACATAAACTTAAGCACACAACACTACAAGCTAATTAATAATGCAGTCCTCTAACCCCACCACCCAAATCATAACAAGCAAAACCATATGACCTGAGGGGTGTACTACGAAGCTAGTTCAACATACCCAGGCTTTCTTTGTGTGAGCTGGCTCAACAAACCTTAAACTCGTGATCAGAGATAAGTGGTATCACGACGGTGGATATGAACTTTCTTTGTTAACTCAGGCTTTCTGCTTCAGAGTCTATGCGCATCCCCATGAAAGGACAACAGAAGTGTAACACAGGAAACCCCAAAGAACACAAAAACAACACAAAGAGTGCAAAAAACAAACAGAAAGTCCAGGCAGGATGTGACAGTGTTTGTACCCAGGACTAAGCATGTTAGATCTCCAAGAAGAGGATGTGATATGAGTTATTTTTGATATGTTAATGTATAATCTTTGTACTTGTACTCTTTGAGATGTGTCTTTTTTAAAGTTTTGAATAATTGTTGTTTGATTTTTGGTGTTTATCACCCTGGGTGCGTTGGATGATAAACCACACCTGCCACCGTAGAGCCTGCCAGTCTATGGGGCTGTGTATATATCTGTGAGTACAGGATTCATTCTTAAAAACATTTTGACCTGACGAAGCGTGTATCACTGAAAGGCGTTGATCCTGATAAAACTGATGTATAATATGTAGGGACTCTGTCAACCCAGTTCCAAGAAATAATGCTGAGAAGATGAATAATGCCCATAATGTCCCACACAGCGACATTAAGGGTAACAGGTAGAGAAAGAGTTTAAGAAAGGAAAAGGAACCAGAGATGTGGGGAAAGAGGAAAGTAGTGGTTTACAGTTCAAGTGGTGAAGCAGGTCAGCTGTTATTTGTGAGGTTACTGGTTTTATCCCAGACTTACAGTATAAGTAAAATGGAAAGTTAGTGGTTTGGAAATGGATCCAAGATAAACATACTGGTATTGACTTCTTTGAAAGTCTCAGGATTAACATTAAATATTGCCTCTCTTGACTTTATTCAATGAAATGAACTGAGCCTTTCATGTAAGAAGAGTCCTTTTGTCTGAAAATAATGTATATGTTGCACAGATTAAACTAGGATAGAGTGAACCTGATAACCTGCACAGTACGTATGTGTAGAGTGGGTAATGATCTATGTTGAAATGTCTGTTGGAGTAATTTGGCTCAGCCTCCACAGTTCTTTAATGGGTGGAAGAGATTCCCTGTAGATACGTGTGATAGATGGAGGATATTACTGGTTCACCAATTACTACTGGCTTAGGCGGAAACACAATGCAGAAGGTGTAAAGAAAGTAGGGATGAGGTGAGATAGAAATCGTGTTCACGGTCACTTCAATTGAACAAATGGTTACAAAAACTGAAATGCAATATTAGTCAAGTAAGACCTCGACACAGATGAAAATAGCAGGATCTCATTACTCTAAAAAGTGGTATTACATGAGAAACAAGTGGCCTTGCACACTGCACTGAGGAAGTATTTTACAATATGGAAAGAGTGGTTTAAGACTAGTTGTACTTGTATGGAATGATGCTACTAGGATAAAGCAGACACATGCGATAAATGAGAAATGGAGGACAGTTTACAGAAAGTAATGCTTTGTTTGATTATTAGTAGGAACTCAAGACTAATTTCTTGCAGGCAAAAAATTAAATAACCGACACTGGCTCACAGAGAAGACGGAGCAGTCTTTGATAATATAATCCCTCAGTGTTTAGCAAAAAATCAGCGATGCAGACATTGTATGTCGCTCAGAGATTAGTTTTAAACTGGCAGTAGTGTGCGGAGAGTTGATGTCACTAGCAAGCTAGCTTTAGCATTAGCATTGGGCCTTGCATATCACTGAGAGATTGGTTTTAAACTGGCAGTGGTGTTCGGAGTGTTGATATCACTAGCAAGCTAGCTTTAGCATTAGCATTGGGCCTCACTGAAGATTAGTCTGAGGATAACTAACCTTTTTGAACTTTATTAGTGGGGCTTGGATGGTACAGTGCAAACATCAAGGAATTGTTTTTTTCCATTTTATATTTACACTTCAAATTTTTCTGTCCTAAATGTTACTCAACATAGAAACACAGGACTCCGCCTGACAATGTAATGACCTTATAGGTGTATATTATGGCCGCTAAAAATAAGACAATACCCCTGAGCCTCATTAGTAGTTTCTATGGAGAGGCTAGTCAGAGGCTTGAATCAAAGTGGTGATGGGTCGTTGTTGCTGAATTCTCTAAAAAGTAACCTAGAAATGAAAAATCAGTTTTCTCAACGTCGTAATCTTTAGCTTCCGCCCGCCATTAGCGGCACATGTGGCAGAATTTTAAGCTCTGGGATTGGATGTTTCTTGTCGAAATGTGCCTTGGGAGTCGTAGTTAACCTAACGTTTTTATGTACACAATCTTGTATCCTTGACTTTTCATCAAATAACCAGATATTTTTAAAGCAGTTGCTCATCTTCTGTACTGATGATAGATGGAAGAAGAGTTTCATGCTGATCCAAGCCACTGAAGCGTTCCAGCTGTTAGTTACATAACGTTCTTTGTGGGAAGAATGAATGGGATTTTGACTTTTCTGGAACCAGAAGCGCCTGAAAAAGCTCCAATCACTTTGCAACTTGCTCACAAAGTAATATTCCTTGATAGGAATTTACTTTTGCCGATACTTTCCTTCTCCAGACTTCATGACCCCTCATCCAGCTCCTCCACCCTTTGTCAAAACAACTGCATTCACTGTCCTTTCTGGTGCAAGAACACAAGAGAGGTGACAGTGATTCATTCACTTAAGTCTATTCAGGTTGACAGCGTTGTGCAGCTTGACCTCTGACCTCTTTCCCTCCTAACAGGAAACATGTATGAATCCCACATCGCAGAGGAGACAAACTGATAATCCTTGACAGATATGAGAGAGAAGGAAGAAAGGGTGGTGGTGGTGGGTGGGGGTTAGAGGGAGTAAAGATGTTTGACAGAATAAGAGCATACCTAGGGAGTACAAGCAGCTTATGAACAGACGCCTGCTGAATTTTAGAGTTGGTGCTGCGTCCTGAAAGATGAGGAGTAAATCGCAAAAGCAGGTCAGAAGAGGTGATGGTTATGAGGAAGCAGAATTGAAATTTAACTTGATCTTTTGCTTTTTTTTTTTACCTAAATTTTGCACATCTTATCTTGAAATGGAAAACTTCCTGTGGTCTTGTCTCATAAATCGTCTGAGCGGTTTTGGCACTTAATATCTGATTTTCTATTTGTAGCCTCCTGACTTACCGCACTGCTCCTAACCTCTTGCTGAAGGCATAAACGTGAAAAATGTTACATTTTGAACCAAATAATATTCAGACTTTTAAATTAATTCTTGCAAGAATCATAGAAGCTGTAAATATTAATTTCAAAAAGGATGATTTTGCATTTAATGAACCCTAACAAAAATCCTCTCATCGACCTCCTCAGGGGTTTTGAGTCTGACCCTGGGACAAAAACTAAAGCTGTAAATGAATTATGAGTTTTTGATGAACATTTTTAAAAAAAAAATGACTATAATTTAACAACACGAGACAAACATTTGCATCACTGACTATCATGATAAGTCTGATTATGAGAAATAACAATCAAATAAGATGCAAACAGGCAAAAGGAATATTAAAAACCCTCCTCATGCTCACAGCAGTACCTCCTGATCCTCCAGCCAGGTGTCCTGCGAGTCCATGAATATTCAATAAATACAACTCAACCCAGAAACCTCAAGTGACAGTTTAATTTGCTCACTGTTGATGCTGGATAGACTGCTTATGGCATTACAAGAGAAGCTGTGGAATTTAAAATAAAGGGTGTTAAAATATCCCCTCACTTGATAGATAAAAGACACAAAGAATTACACTCTTTCAGATGGTTTTTATTGTTTTTTCATGGTTAGATTAGCAGTATTCTGGTACAATGTGCAATACTAGTGCAGTATTATTTTACTGCTTTAATAAGCTGTGGTGGTTTTATCGCTTTCATTTGTCTTATTGTGTTATTTTTTCTGTATAAATGATGTAAGGTATAAGCCTGTACATGTAAAGTATGTATTTAAGTATGTTTGGAAAATGTTTTGTGATGCAACTATGCTGAGGTCAAGAAAAAAATTCCCTAAGGCGACAATAAAGTATAGCCTATCTTATCTTAATTAAATCCAAATGTCATGAACATGGCATTCCAAAATTATAGGCATTGATATGCTAATATAAATGGTAGGTCACACCAATTTATTTCAGCAGAAACACCATGATTAATTGATTTGCTCGCAGGGGTAAATCCATGAAAATCTTTATGTCAGTTCAACTTTGGTGAACTTTGACACATAAATTTGCAGTGTTGCCCATAATGGAGAGTCATATCGCCAGTTATAGCTGACCTTTGAGGGATCAGAGAGCCAAAATAGCAGAAGCTATCGTAGCTCATTAGTCATGTTGCACCACCCACTTTATTTAACTCTCCTTTATCCAGAATAGAGGAATGATTTGCAGACAGTTATGAGTCAAGAGTTGATGGTACAAATACTCTATTTATCAATTTCTCTCCTGTGCAATGTGGGTTTCATACGTTTCCTATTAAAGGGGAAGAGGTCAGAGGTCATTCCAGTTCATCCCAAAGGTGTTAAGACAGGGTTGAGGTCAGGACTTTGTGCAGGCCAGTCAAGTTCTTCCACACCAAACTGGAAAATCCTTTTTTTATATTGACCTGGTTTTGTACATCGGGGCATTGGCAAGGGCCTTCCCCAAATTGTTGCCACGATGCAAGAAGCACAACATGATTGCCTAAAATATCATTGTTAAGGTTTCCCTTCAACAGAACCAATAGGCCAAACCCAAACTATGAAAATTGGCCCCAGACTGAAAGAACACAAAACACATAATGTTGGTCATACATTATATCAGCCAGTCATGTGGTTCAGTATTACATGATGGTGTTACTCACTGACCAAATGTCAATAGTCAGTAAAATCTCAAATTATCAAATTATTCTGTTATATATGTATATTTTATGACAATACCATGTAGCCTACATAATACTATTTTTAGCAAAGTAGAGTTTTCTTCCCAGTTTTCCTACTGATGTTCCTAAACGTGTCAGAACATTCTACAAACAATCAGGAAGTAACATTTTGGTAGGGAAATATTAAAATATATGTTTATATTCAGCTATGTAATATGTATATTTGGATATGTCAAACTTGAGGATATTGAGTGTAAAAATATTGGTTTCTAAAATTCATAAAACATGAATGAATTGCAGTTTAATCATGAGTCCACGTACAAGTTTACCAGGAAATAAAACTTTGCTAGAGAATTTATATATCAATATATCAATATTTATATATCTATATCTATGTCTATATCTATATCTATTTATATGATGGCCAAACTTTAAATTGAGTCTAAAATATTGGTCTAATTTTTCAAAAACCCACAGCTCAAATGAATTTGGATCCAGATCTCATCTCTGAACGGGGGGGGAAACGTGGTCGATGAAAACCACCTGATAGCTAGTTGGCCCGCCTACACCCCCTCAGCCCCGGCCCCTCCTGCTGACTCCACACCGCTGCTGATGGTGAGCCCATTCACCGACAGAGGATTTTGGAGGCGAGAGCCACAGGCTATAAGCTCCCTCATCCATTCCAGCGGCTGACCTGCGCTGAACCCAGTGGCATCTTGCACCTCTCATCCAGCGGCACACCTCAGTCTCCGCTCCGGGGTTAATTTTTTTGGGCAGTCGGAGGGAAAAATAAGGGATGCGCGCAGGGTCCTTGAACGCCACAAAGAAGTTCACGAGGCTGACTGAAAGAAGAGGACTCTCCTCCTGTTGATTCAGCTCCTCTTTTCACATTTCAGGAATATTGCAGGAGCACACTTCTCACCTCTATATGGCAAAGTTCCTGGCTGAATTACTGGGATGCACACTTCCAGACAAGGGAACTCCTCCTTTGTTCGAGGTAAAGATGCTTTAAAATACACCGTAACAGATCTCCAATGTTTTACTGCATTAATATATGATCTGATGCTCTTATACAAACACTGAGTTTTTATTCATGGATAAAAAGTTGCAGTCTGCCTGTTCATCTCGTGAGTTCTCTATGGCAACAGGAGGCTGAGGCTTTGTTCATCAATTTGATTGGCAGTCGCTGTGCTGAAAAGCACTTCATTGACAGTGATCCCTGCAGGTTCAGGGTTTTTTTTAAACGCTGCTGCTACGGTGCTCTGCCCTGCACACACTCACCGATGCATACAGTGACGAGATGTTTATCCAGCATATTGCTGCGGGCTGCAGATTATAATGCGCATTATTTGCGTCTTTACGCGCACGAAAAAGCACTGTAATAATCCTAAAATGTTCCCGCAGCAGCTCTGTGGTTTATCTCTTGACTCTGGTGCTCAGTAATGAGTTTGTTATGACCTCGTCACACTTTGTGGCGTTTTTGTATCTCCTTTCCTGCCACTGTTTTGTTGCCATAGCGGGGGATTTTCTGTGATTTGCAGAGAATCCTTCCAAATTTTATTTTAGGGTGATTATAGACGCCCTGGTGATTTTCGCTGTAAGTCGTGCTGCGTGCGGCGCCAACATACGGTGTCTCAAGAAGAAACGTCTAAAGACTCAAATGCTGCTAGTATTTGGGTCAGTGTGCCACACACTGTGCCACACACTGTGCCACACGCTATGCCACACACACACACACATATGTAGGTATAGCTATCTTACTGAGGACATTCATTGACATAATGCATTCCCTAAACCTAACCCTAACCTTAACCATCACAACTAAATGCCCACCCCAACCCACCTAAACTAAACTCTAACATTGACCCTCAAACCAATTCTGAACCCTCAAACAGCCCTTTGAAGGTGCGTCAGAAAGTGAAGACTTGCCAAAATGTCCTCACTTCTCAGGTCTAAAACTCACTTGGTTCTCACAATTATAGCCATTCAAACATACACACACACACACACACACACACACACCCTGCACCTGTACTTTCGTGGCTTCGCCTGAGGACTGTTCACTTTCAACTCTACTATGAATGATGGATAAATCTGAAGTGACGTAGCTGTTTTTTTTTTAGCTGAACTTTGTTGTTTCTCTGCCAGAGAGGTTCTGATCTTTGTTGGATTGTTGCTGTGTTTTATAATTGTACAGTGAAGAAGTGCTGCAGTGATCAGTCAACTAATTGATTAGTTAATTGACTGTGAATTAGTCAAAGTATTTTGATAGGTGATTATTCAGTGAGTCAAGGAAACATACAAAGTTCCTTTGGGGTTTTTTGACAGTTGATAAGTGCTGGATATTTGTCATTATTTTAGACCAAATTATTAACTGATTGATTAAACCAATCAATATATAGTTGATTCTGGAGATAATCCTTAATGACAGCCCCACAGAACCTTCATGAAAGCATAAAATATCCCTGTTGCACATCCTTAAATCCCATTTTCTTTCTTATTAATTAACGTGACCTTTCAGTCATTGTTGTGCTGTAATATAATGGTTTCCAATTTGGGGGTTAGGTCCCACCAAGGGGTCACAAGATAAAACCGAGCGGTCCCTGAGATGACATATCAAATAGGACAGGGATTGCCAATTATTTTCTTTTTCTAATGAAATTATGAAGCACAGTCACCAAGTTTAGTGACCAGCTGCTGGCACGTTGGTCTACACAGCAAGAAATGGAGTGTATTATTTTGAATATTGCAAATATTGCAACTCATGCTGTACCCTGAGTAACCACAAATGCATAGAAATTCACATTAAACACTTCCTTCATACACTATAGATTCAACACTAGACCTGGGCTGTGGGTGACATTGAAACTGTGTGGATCCATTGTTAAAAAACTCAGAATACTGAGCTCTACAGTCATTTTAATGGAGGAAAAGCATCATTTAGTCCCAAAACCAAAGGATCTGTTAAGTTTAGTGTCTTTTTTTAACATCTCTGGTGAGTTTTTTCATCATTTTCTATACATTATTAGCTCAACATCTCTCTATCAAATGAAGGAAGATATGTCTGAATATCAGTATGCTTCACAGTCATTTTTGTATGAATTTACAGGAAAGGAAAGTCACATGGATCAACGAGGAGGACGGGACACAGAAATAAACAGATTTGGTGTGCTGGATAATGTTGTGTAATAATGGTTTATGTCCAACTCCAGTGATGAAAATGTTCTCAAAAGGAAACACATTTTTTCATCTTTGCATCTGTAATTTCATCTTACGTTAGAATTGGACCTGACGGGCATTGTGCAACATCGGCCCTCTGAATGAAAAAAAAAAAAAAACTGTTTCAGATTTATTTTCATCACATATGCAGACTCCACAACAACCACGGGACTGTTTAATCCACCGGGCATCATCTCAATCTGCCTAACACATAGCGTGTGTGAGTCAAGTATTAAAATCATCTCAGGAAATGTGTCAGAGAGGATCATCATAGTAACTTCTGGGAAAATGAAATGATGACCTGTTCCGCTCTGTCCGGCTTTACAGGGGACGAAGATTAGATTCACGGCAGCAGTTATATAAAGCTTTATGTCCCATTCCACCTTAAACTGTTGTATTTAGAAGGTACTGAAAGCACATAACAGACCTTTTTGATTTAGCAACAATGTCTGTTTATAACAGTAGCATATATATATCAATCAATCAATCAATTTTTATTTATATAGCGCCAAATCACCACAAAAAGTCATCTCAGGGCACTTTTCACATAGAGCAGGTCTAGACTGTACTCTTTAATTTACAGAGACCCAACAATTCCCCCCATGACCAAGCACTTGGCGACAGCGGTAAGGAAAAACTCCCCTTTAACGGGTAGAAACCTCAAGCAGAACCAGGCTCTTGGTGGGCGGCCATCTGCCTTGACCGGTTGGGTTGAGAGAGAGAAAGAAAGAAGGGGGGAGGGAGAGGAGGGGGAGGAGGAGGAGGAGGAGGAGAGGGTGGGACAGAATAACAACAATCATAACAATAACAGCAGCAATAGCAATAGTTGCGAAGGCTCGGCCTGCAACTCAGGGTTTCCTGCGAGATGAGAAAGCATAAAAAAATCCGGGAGAAGAAGCCAAGTTAGTAACATGCAGTAATGGTACCTGGTACATAGTGTTTTTTTGGTTATTAAGAGAGCTATAACTCATAATATTTGCTTCCTCCTTAAGCCCATTTGACTTTTTTATGGGTATTTAATCTTATTTAGCTCCACCCATCAAGGTTCAACCCAACTTTACCAGTTTATCAAGACCAACAGAAGTTACAGTCACTACAGCTTTACCCAAAAGGCTGAAGGCAGAGAATGAGATATGTCTATGAATACCACAAGCTCATAGGATTCAATCTGCACATTCAACAAAACAGTAGCAGTTTCACATGATGAATTATAAAATGACTGAAGCAAAGAATACTTTTTTGTAGGAGAGAAGATGAACCAGTGTCGAGGACGATCCAGGAGTTGGACTTTTAGGAGGCCTTGGAGTGTTTCAGTGCAGCAAAATGAGTAATATGTAAACTCACTTTTTGTTTAAAGGGGCGTGCAGATTTCTACATGAAGATGAGTTTATGATTAGTTACTCCTCAGCCTGTGAAAACGGTTTTATAGTTTCTCCTGTGGCTCTGGAAGATTTTTTAAAGTCTTAGAAAATAATCTTGTAGATGTCATGATGGTTATCTTGGATTGGATTTAAAAGTTGTAGGTTTTTTTATTCATTTATTGAGAACATAGAGTTTGAAAGGCATTTATCAGGCAGCAGACGTCTAATGACAGACTATTGAGTTGCATTATAGGTGAAGTAGGATTGAGCGTTTTCTGGATATTGATTCCTACTAGCGACTAAAAGTCAGGATATCTCAGCCTCCGTTGCTTCAATTTTGACCATTCATTGTCTAATTTGTCTCTTTTGAGTTCCTGTAATATGAAAGTGAAATACTAAATCAATGGAGTAACCATTTAACTACATGTATATTTGAAGATCAAGACTTTTTTTCTTTTTGTTTTCCATTTAGCCAGTTACATATCTGTTTATAAGGTTGTTGCAGTATTTTTGGGATTATAAAGATCTAAGATGCATAATTCTAAGTGCAGATGTTGCAAATAATGCAGGTATTTTCAAAGTAGGAGTTATAACTATACTGTCATCCCTCATGTAAACGTGAGACAAATCTAACGGCAGTTAGAAGTGTTACATAGCTCATTTGTGTTTTACAGTATATCATACAAGTATCTTTTCCTTAACTCGCATCAAATTTCCATTTATGATAGTCAACACTTGTGAAATCATGTTTTTTTATTCACAAATTAGGTTCGACTTTAATTTGAACGACTACAGAATCAAGCTGCAGCTGTTACAGGATAAAGATATGTTGTTTAAGATGACTTATTGTGCTGTTTTGCTGTTTAAATGCAAGAGCACAACAGCAAATGTGTCCCATGGGAAGCACCTTTTTCCTCCTCATCTCAGAAGGAGAACATCAGTAACAGTTTATTTGTATTTTCCTCTTATTTTATCAACAGAATCAAAGCTGTAACACCTTGGCTTATACATTTTTCTTATGACGACAACTCTCAACTGGAGGCTTTTTTCTTTAAATGCACAAAGTGTCTTGTATTATAAAAGTGAAGCTTCATCAAAGTATTTTTTCTTAAATTCCTTTTCTTTTTACCGACTTTGCCCGGCATCACTCTGCCTCTGCATTTCTTTGTCTTGTTCCTACTCTCATCCTTGCACTTTGCCACATTTCTTCTTTCTGTCTCTTTTACCAACTCGTCATTCACTCACGTACTGTCTGCTCCTGCTGCCAGGCCTCCTCTCGCTTTATTCTCTCTGTAGCCTTTAAGCGAGGCTTTATTCGTGGTCGGGAGCTTGTTTTTCAAGTGGTATGCTGTTTTCAATCACTGTACACTCATGGACTGTCTGTCGGTTTGAAAAGATTCTGAGAATCCCAAGGTTTTCAGAGGAAGAACATCTGAGAAAAAAAATATCTAAAATCTGAGGAGCTGGATTGTGACATCAGAGAATAAGTTATACTGCAAGAATGATGCACGCCTGCAGTATGCTCAGTGTGTTTTCATGGACAGGCAGTGTGTGTGTATATGATGTGTGACATCACCCGTCGGTGGTTTGCATTGGAGCTGGTTTGAAGCCCAGAGTTGCAGCTCTTGGTCGGCGCCATCTTTTCCGTTTGGAGACAGGACCTTCCAGATAAGCAGTGTGAGGTGTTGACTTTCACGCTCTGGAAACACGCCCCGCTACCTCAGGCCGAAGCTAACGCTAGCTTACTGGGAACACCGAGCGCTGCACACTTGAGCTAGCTACTTTAGATAACTTGTGCTAACAGGATGGCTGTCTTAATCAACTGACATTAAAATTACTGAAATATTGTGACAATAGTCCGACTGAGTGTGAGTCAATCACAGCTGTCAATCAACGCCCACATGGCAGACATCAAAGCTACTGTAAGTCTTCAAATCTTATTAATGGAGCAATAATTTCCAAAATGACCACCAGGGAACTTATTACAGGGCCCATATTTAATGATTCAGACTATAATGACTTGTTGAAGAAATTTAGTATTTCTAGAGAGAAGTTTATGCTTTTTGAATGTGAGCCAGTTGGAACCAGCATCTAGTGGCCATCGGTGGAATTACACTTTAAGGTACTTTGTTGTCTTCATACACACAGCAGTTAAACACACAAAACACCCCTCCACAACAGATTACACACTTCTGTCATTCACCAACACTAAACTATGCAACACATAAAATCATATGCAAGATGATTTTTTTCTTAACTGTCTGCGTGGGTCCAGAGGGGGGATTTTTACTGTGTGTGTGTGTGTGTGTGTGTGTGTGTATGAACATGCATGTGTTAATATATGCAGAAGACAAGGACATCCAGTGCAACAGGGCATCATGTTCCCTATAATTAAATTCTAATGCTTCATCTGTTGAGAATAATTTGTGTGGATTTGTTTTATAATGTTTATGCCAATAAATGTGTTTTTGTAATTATTTGTGACAAGTCAAGGCTACAAATGCATGCTCCTGAATATCAACCAAGTAGTTATGGGTAGAAAATAAGGGACAGATACTAGAATATCAATTGAACATTAAACAAAAGACTTTGTACCACAAATTTCATTAGTTGTTTTCGTTTCCTCATATTCTTAACGCGTGATCAGAATGACGAAGAACTTAAGAACTTCCATGTTGCCATAACGATAATCAATATTTTATGTATTGAAAGGAAACAAAACATATAAAACAGAACACTTTTTGTAATCCATTACATGACGCATATTCTGATCTGACTTTGCTGAAAGAAGACTTTGCTTGAACACAAGGTTAACTTGATCCATCATTTAAAACAAATTCAGATATTTTTTTCCAGTGAAAATTGGTAAAAACAACAAAAAAGCCTGACATATACACAATCACAGATGTTTGAGAGAACACATTCACACAAAAATAAAAAAAATCCTGAGAAATTGATGAAAACTGCAACATTACGAGACAGTAAAATGGCGTGTTGTTGGTTTAGAGGCAACATGTACGTGTCTGTGAGGTCAGTAATATCTCACTGCAGAAAAAGTTCGTACAACACGGCTAGAGGAGACACGTTAGATTACAACAAATACTTTGGTGAATCAGTTCTCATGTTGCTGCAGCTCTTTCTGCCTCCCTTTGGTTGCTTGTAATGTTGGTGAGCTGGTATTTAAATCTTTCTTCAGGCAGTGAGAAACCTCAGTATAAAAACTGTTGTAATGTTGTTGTATTTGACTTCATTATGAAGTGGAGCTCCACTGATTTAACACATAAAAGTCTGATTGCAGATCTTGGGGAGCATTGTGAATATGATATAAAAAAAACAAACTATTTTTTGGGTCCAGAGGGAGCTGTGTGAAATCTGATAAATTGCCTTAAGTGATGTCACTTGAGTCAGCGTTGGTCGGGGCTGAAGACAAGTTTACCACACCTCTGTAGCTCCTCATCTCTGCTCGAGGCTAGCAGCTCCAGGCTACATTAACCACTACTAGCATAATACACATCAATCTCTGACCGAACTGTGGACGGTCAAGTTGCATTGTGGGTAATGTAGGTGCCAAGTTTTGACAAGGAAGAAGAATAAAAGAAACTTTATATCTCTGGTTCTGCTGCATCAATTTTGATACTTTTTTTTTTTACAATGTTAGAGAAGTACAATGCTAAATTGGTGGAGTACTTTTTAAAATATTTTGTCCATCTCATTTACAGACAATATAGGAAGCGCAAAATAGAATCTAATACAGCAACACCACAAGTTCAAGTTGAGACAAAATCTCTCTGATAAGGTATCAACAGTTACTAAAATTGATAAGAGTTTATACTATTGTATTGAATTGTTTACAGTGTGCAGGGATTTCTATTTTTGTGGTCACTCGGTGTAGTTTGTTCAATCGTCTTCTTCTTTTGCCTGCCTTGTGAACACTGCATTGAAGATTGAAGTTCAGCTTGAATGAGCTGCTAACTAGCTGGTTGAGAGACACTACGCCTTTTCTTGACAATATATTAGTTTACTTAAGGAGAGTCTAGGAATGGTGAGTGGGATGCAATACTGTACAATCAGGCTTTTATGTGACTTAGGAGCACAGCACATGTAGCATGGAACATGAAGGTTAAATTACAGTTGTGTTTGTGAGGAGGAGTGCTACACAAAGATGCTTTTCTGCCTTCTTTTTTAAAAGATATTTTATGCCTTTGTTATGGAGACAGTGAAGAGATGACAGGAATTGAAGGTAGAGAGTGATGGGGGGGGGGTGACAGGCAACAAAGGTTCACAGCTGGATGTGAACCACAGACGATGCAGTTACATGGTGTGCATCTTGATGAATGATACTCTATTGATCTCAGTGCCACTCGGCTTGATCATTAATATTTGTAATTTAGGAGTTAAACAGCTTGTAAAAATATCTTTTCTTCAATAAATTTTGCAGCTGCATATCTGTGCTTCTTGTGTTATGATTGTCATTAACTTGAATGCAGCTGTTCTTCTTCACATCTGCACAGTAATGAGAATTGCTTGTTTTGTTTCTTTTTTAAGCTTAAGTGAATCATCTAAGCTTAACATTGATCACAAACAAATGTAAATGGAAAAAGAAAAAGGTTGAAACCAGAAGTTCCTACTGTGTTTGTAATCTGGAAGAAACATATTGTCTCATGCCTGCTGACTGTGTACACAAGTCTGTGTAAGAGTGTGCACAGTATATGCTTTCATGATGAGATGGGAGCATACATCTGAGGTTTGCACACTGACTGTGTGTGTGTGTGTGTGTGTGTGTGTGTGTGTGTGTGTGTGTGTGTGTAGAGACAGCATTCAACCTTCCTCTTATGTCAATTGTATTTGAGAAAAAAAAGGCCAAAACACTGTTATGTGCAAATCTTAGCAAGTATTCAAGTCGTCAAGTTTTTAATCTCACTCGCAAGTCAAATTGTGTGTGTGCGTGTGATAGAGAAAGAAAGTATTTTCAAGCAGCAAAAGAAATCCAAAGAACAGCGAGAGCCAAGGTAATGCTGGATTTAAAAAGCCTCCGTCACTATGACAACCACTGAAATCACTGGATGAAGCAAAGACAAGCACAGCTTCCACTGAGTCCATGCTTTTTCATCAAATGAATGATTTTACATTTAAACTTCACAAATGTTAACCATTCAGCCCGAGCTTGTCTCCTTTTCGTACCTTGACCTGACCTGTACGCTGATAAAAGTTTCAGTAACCTTTTCTCAATTTGTCGTGATTTCATGGCCGTGATTAAGGTTTACAAGCACAACATGGACTCATGGAGCTTTTTATTTGTTCTGATTTCTCATTATATTCAAGAGGAGATTAAATAGATCTCTGTTTATTTGATCTTAGAAGTGGTAATTGAACTGAATGAGATGAAAACTGACAAAATATCTTCAGTTTCTGGTTCTAATAGAGCTTTTTACCGTGTCACAATATCACATTTGTGGAAATGTCGTGCTCATTTTGATTCACGTTGAACTTTGCCTCCTCCTAAATGTCAGTGTCTCTATGAAATACAAACGCTGGGAAAGTGTCTCCACATCCAAAAAGAAAGAAACCAAACCTGTGAATACCTGTCAAGTTTTACAGTTTGGATCAGATCATCTTACCTGAGGTGGGGTATTTTTTTTTTCTTCGGTCCAATAAAAATCCTCAATATTCCCGTCAAGGACATTTATAGGTGGAGTGTTTGGACTAATAGACTTTTTGATGATTGTGAGATGCTCAGCCATGTGATATTTTTATTTATATACTATAATAATCATTGCTGTTAATGTGCCAGGAAAGACTATTTTCATCTGTACTACATGAGCACATGTTACGGTACAATGTCACCTTAAAATAGTAAAATCTGAATTACAATATACAACCAACAGCTGCAAATAGAAAGGGAAAAAAACAAAACAACAACAACAAATAATCTGAAATGAAGAAATTTTACTGTAAAATGAGGCTGATCATCCTGTATAGACATCATGTGAAATAGTACACATCACTTCAGATGACACGTGTTGAATTGGTTGTATTTTCAAGTGCTACAGAGTAAAAAAAAAGAGTCACAGTTGTAAATCATCGTCATGAACAGACGCTCCGGTACAAAGTGAAGCAGAGATCATGTTTTACTGCAGTGCTGTGTTACTGAGAGGGAGATGATCCCAGGAAGTCCGTCCATCACACTGACAGCTCCATACGTACAAAGACTCATAACTCATATATGTCATATTGACGGGAAGAGGAACACAACAGTGTGTGTTTGTTGTTGATATGGTGAGCAAACAGTTGCTTATTTCCACATCCAGCAGTAACATTATCATTGATTGGAAGTTGTGTTTCTGTCCACCTGGTGAATGTAAGTCCAGTATTCTCTCTCTTTTAGCTATGTTTTTGCTCTCTACCAACTCCTGAGGGAAATATCTGGCTGTTCACCAGCTAGTCTACAGATAACTGTGTTTGTTTGCTGTTTGTTGCTGAGCAGGTAGTGTACAGTGGCTTTTTAGAGCTTGTTCTCGGAAAACAGCTGCCTGCAACGCTATGAGAGCGCTGAGAGTGAAGCAAAACAGTACAGCTGCAAAACAAAGTGATGCAAATAACGATCCCATAAATATATAAAAGTACGCCCGTGGACACATTCACAAGGGCCGCTTTTGGACAAATTACACTGCTTTGAATGTAACAAGCTGCCTGCTTTTACTACATCAAATATGTAAATTTGCTGCATTTTTGATTGGCTGATTGATGATGCACCTTGTGTTGATGATATCAGACCATTCATATGCCCTCTCAGGTCCTGTTTGGTTCAAACTAAAGTTTGTGGAAACCCACTAACTCTTTAAGGAAGTTTTCACACTAGGGTTCATTTGTTTTAGTCTCGATCAGAGTTTGCTTCAATTGTAGATGCAGATGATGTTTAGAAATCTCGAATTAATCATGAGGTAGTCAACAGCTGCTGTGTACTCTGTGCTCCTTCCATTCTGACGTTTGTTAGGTGTTTTCCTTTTAAACTGTTACTTAAATCTTTCTACATATTTGACGGTTGAGGTGTTGTGCGTCATGAGTAACCACCCCCTCAAAATAACGTTGGAGGGAGTGAGGATGTCTGATTTTGTGAATAAAATTTCTTTGTCCATCGCTCACTCACATCCCCGCAGGAGGAGTTGAGAGGTGAGCAGCCACAATAGCCAAATGAAAAAGCACTCTATGTGTTCATTGTGTTCTGTGTTTAAATGTGAACATAAAAGTGTGTGTGTGTGTGTGTGTGTGTGTGTGTGTGTGTGTGTGTGTGTGTGCCTGTGAGAGAGAGAGAGACATGGTTCATGGTTCATTTTACAGCTGCACCTGTCTTGCTTGTCAGGAAACGTGTCAAAAGAAAAAGATGAGGCTGTGGGTTTTTGATCAGGAGATCTGAGTCAGAAAGAGAATCCAAAAGAGCCACCGTGTAATGACATATACAGACGTCCACACGCACACATTAGAAATCCACACAGAATACACTGAAGGCACCCGCACGCATGAACTCTCAGAAAATATTTTAAAGGCACTAACAAGGGTTGTAGTATCTAAACGGATTTAGATTGTGACTGTATGGCTACCAGTTTGAATCATCTGAGCAGAGAAAATCAATAAAAAAACGTCTGTTCTTGCTGAAAACTGATGTGTCCACGAGCAAAGCGCAGCAGACCCTGGGTGTGGCATGAAGTGGAGTTGCTAAATCTAAAAAAAAAAAGAGGAAAATGAGGGGACGGATAAAACACAATGTTTCTCATGAGAGTGCGTGACATATATTTCTGTGGTCGATGGCTTGTGTAACTCTATGTGTGTGTGTGTGAGCCTTGGTCTTTGCCATGCTAGTTACAGAGGAGAATTATTCAGCGGAAGGTCCCTTTAGATCGAGCCTGTCAGTCAAAACCTAACTGCTAATCAGGGAGGTTTTTTTCCGGCCTGGCAGAGAAATGACTGTGTTGATGAACACTGTTATCAATGCATTTTCTGCCTTCATGACAAACAGCTGTGCTTCCTATAAATGTGCCAAACACAAGAGCGACCAGCTTTCCCATTATCCACAGCAGTTTGTCATCAAGTACCGACCACCATGGCTGCATGATGAAGCCCGCCCGGACGATGCAGCTCCTCTAATCGTTGCTACAAGCTCCAAGAACATGCATTGAGATCCATAAAACCCTAGAAGATCAATATCCCAAGAAGAAGTGAATTTTCTCCAAACGCTAAGCTATTTGACTTCTTTACTTCTTTGAGTTAATTTGGAAAATTATTGTTCCATTAAAGAGCTGTTAAAGACTTAAAGGGAAATATATTTTGGGACATGTTTGCCTTGAATGACTCTCAGGCTGTCACATTCAGTTTTATTGCTGTATGTTGCCTAAAATTGTATTTTCAGGCTGAAAAAAGTGACAAAGGTGGTACAGTGTAGTTAACTCAAATCCAAATATGAAGTAAACTTCCCTTTAAACCTAAAGGTTTCATGTATGGAAGCCCATTTGGACCATTTGTAAAAAAATAAAATAAAATAAACAAAACTGAACAGAAAGACCTCTTAATAATAATGTTTTTTTTAATGATTATACTAGTTATTATTTTTCATTATCAAATAATTCACCATTCATTTTCTCAATTAATTGATTGATTGTTCTTTAAAATGTTTGGTAGTGAATAATAATAATAATAAATAGTGAAAAACGCCTGTTACAATTTTCTAAAGACCAAGATAATGTCTTCAAATTGCTTGTTTTGCCCAGCCTACAATCCAAAGCCCAAAGATTTTCATTTTTCAATTATAGAAAAGGATTTTGAGGATTTCCAGCCTTAATCAAATCGCTCAAATGATTAATCGATTAGCAAAATTGTTCCTAATTAATGTTCCATCACTGTCAGCTCCAGATAAAACATGACAGCGTGTTCTGATACAAAAATAACTGAGGAGTCTTGAGTCTGTTACTTTCTATATCAGGATGCCTGTGAGTGTATTATCACATTCATACTACAGCCACTTACTGAAGATAAACAAGGTAGGTTGTGTTTAACTTGTGGTTAGATTCGTTTATGTGACAGATATCTTGCAACACAGCATCAAGCAGCGTTTTTACAACAATATGACTTAAGAGTATTCTTTAGAAGAAGAGTGGTTTAGCTGTAGACTAGATCTGTCTTTGAATTCTCCTTGTTATACAGTTTTAACAGACATCTAACAGTCAATAAGAGACAAGTATTTTCCATGGCATATAAGAGTTTCTCATGTCACTAAATCCATATTAAGTTTCTATTTCTTATAACTCAGTTTCTCATCATACAAGAAGTCAAAATTGATGTGACAGTTGAACCTGCATGCTGCTCTCATCATTTTGACATGTTATAATTATGGAAAAAAAAACCCCCACAACTGACTGTGTACATGCGTTTACCCTCTGGTGGTTGAACCACAAGGGGGTGATGTGTTACACATAACCAATTGCAGCTCACTGGTTGACTGACGTCAGCTTGTGGTCCAGAGAGAGAGAGAGAGAGGAGGGATGCTGACTCACAAAGGAAACAAACATTTAAACTACTATTGTATTACTTTATTATCGATCCTGCTCGGAAAACAGGAAAAGAAACAACCTTTCACACAGCAGGGGGAAAAAGAAGTGAATTGTTGTGCTGCAGCTTGTGACGGTAAAAATATTGAGTGAAAAGTTGTGAAGCTGGATCATCTGCTGCATGAAGGACAAAATGATTACTGTGAATGCTGAATTATACATTTATATGTCATATGTGTTACTGTATGTTTATACAGAGGGAAAAATATTAACTTTTTTGCCTTGTGACCCCTTAAAAAGAAGCAACATCTGCTCATACGTCTACCAGTTCTGACCATTTATCCTTGTTTTATTTGAATAGATTTTAGAGTCCTGAAGAAGGAAAATTATCCGTTAATTTACAAGAATTTAGTAAAGATTAGAGAAAAAAATTGGTTTTATCTTGGGAACCCTTGAAAGTGTCTCGACCACCAGGTTAGGAACCACTGCAGTGCACTTTCTCATTCAAGGGATTGGGAAGGTGTATCCAAACATTTTACTGGTACTATATATTAACGTAATGTATCCCAATATGACAACTGGTTATAACTTAAATATATGTAACACACAGTAGATAAAATAGACATGTGTAAGATTGTAATATTATATGTACCCTCTCGCTTTTCTTTGTTCCTATATTTAGAAAGTATACCTTTACTGGTAGTTATCTATCACGTGGTTATGAAAAGACAATGTGGTCCAACCAGGTCAGGACTATTCTGGACTATGGTTTAAATTATGTACAAACATTATAACATGATTTTTGCACTTGCAAACAATAAAAAACTTAGTAGTGTGTATGTTGCATGTTCTATCTTTGTCCATAATATTATAATGTCTAAATATTATTAGTGACAAAATGATGATTTAGGATGATTTTAAGAACATCATAGTAACAACAGGCAGCTGTGTTGAAAAGTTATACTGTTCTGTTGAAGATTGTTCTGTTTGTATTCTGGATTTTGAAGTCGTTTTTTTTGAAGCCGCTCTTTGATTCAGTACTGTTGCTTTCAATATTTTATATCACTCTTTGAGCAAAATGTGTAAAAAATCCTCTGCATTGCTGGTTTAAACAGATATAGGTACATAACACACATAGTCAGCTCCCCTTGTAGAGCTTGCAAAAAAACCCAGAATTATCAGTGTGAACATGACAGGAGGGAGGATAAGGAGAGGAGGAAAGGAAGGGAAGGGCAGAGGGAAGGAAACACTGGGAGTCAAATCTTCGCAGGGTGCTGCAGGGAACGGGATGACGAGGAGTTTCACACGGCGGTTTGTGGCGTCATTGACTGTCAGTCATTGTACGAGCGGTCTGTTACTGCTGCTGGTAACTGGTTAGCTGTGTTTAGGATCAGTGTCCCCATGCAGGACATCCTAAAAGAGGGAACACAGTGTTTAATTAATTTGACCTCTCTGAAGGGGAAACTTCAGCTGGTTTGTGCTTACTGTTGGACTTTTATGTGTGAGAACTTTGAGTTTTAGACATTAACATTTTTGGAAAATAAGGACATTTTACAGTATTTGTGGTAAATTTTTATGTATTTATTGTATTTTAGATATAGCAACATAGGGGTTGGGGGTAATGAGTGTTGATAAGTTAAAAATGTTCTAAGAAATGTTTATCTCTGTTGTAATAAATTGCTTGATATATCTAAAAAAAATGTTACAGTAAAGTTTGGGGTTGGACGTGTAGTTGCGATAGTTATAGTTAAGATGAGGGGCAAGAGGAAGCATTATGTCATCACACCCACTTTCCCATTTTCTTTTTCTGCAGTGCATTTATTAATCTCTTCAAGTGTAAACACTAAGAGCGGATACATTTGACCCTCAGGTGTACCATTTTAAGGCTATTCTACTTGAAATATAACAGCAATCCTCGACCAAAAAAAGGGAATTGGTGAATTCTAGTAATAAACAGTAGCATCTTTAGGTAAGTCAGGTATGTCTGTATTGCTAATTTATGACTTGTATAACAGTAATACTTCACAGTTTACCCAGATCATGAAAAGTTTTTACATTTTGTTATAATACACCTACAATACGAGTTAAAAATGCAACAAAATACTACTGTATTCTACTGGAACTAGCTAGTTAGCATTAGCAGTCATAGCTGCCAGGAACAGAAAACACACAAAGAGACAATAAGATCCAAGATCCACCTTTAAAAACGTTAACTTCACCAACTGACCTCTAAAAAGTGCAGTACAAAATCACTAAACTTTTCACCAGAATCAAAGAAAATGTATGATTACATTCACCAAGGAGCCAGTAGCTTGTTTTAGTGTCTGTCAGGAGAAACTTTTGAACAGATTTTCATGAAAACCCTCACTAGTCAACTTTTTTTTTGTAAAAGCTGGACTTCAATCCATCAAAACTATTTTCTGAGTCTTTGAGAAGTTTTCAGAGTTGGTAGAAATATATGCTTCAAGTTAGCTTTGATGTTTTCAATCAATTCTGTAGCTCAAGTTTAATAGAGAAAAGGAAAGTTGGCGGAATGAAAAAGCCAGACAGATGAAGGGCTGCATGCTAAAAAAAATACTATTTAAAGATGGAGGGGACATTTCTCTACATTGTTCTTGTTACGCCGTAAACATGAGGTGACTTGATGGAGCGAGGCAGATTTCATTTTGGAGGAAACTATCTAAAGAAAATCTACTAGATTTCTGTTCTAGTACCGCATGCATTTGAACTCTGTGCAAATATGCTTTTGGGTGCTGTTTGATTCCAGGACAGTCATTCACATGAATAGCAATGAGATATTCTGGATGCGCTCTGAATTCAGGAAGAGGATACCCCCTGCCATTCATATGCACACAACAGTGTCTCAAACACACAGGCTCATTGACAGTCACACATACACAACCGTTTTCCCATAAAACTACTGCAAACATTATGCGCACATACATTTCTACAATAACAGAGGGGGGTCCCTTGTCAATATGTGCATGTTAATGAATGAATGAATGAATTTGATTAAAAAAAAACACATATAACACTGCACTGCAGTCATTAAATACACAAAATCACAGAGGATGAAAACACAATAAAAGCCCAAAGGCCTATTTCCATTGCAGTCCTCTAGTAAAACACTTAACAAACCACAAGATAAAAGCAAAACAACAACAAGGCAGCAAGCAAAGACAATGCAATCACATATAAATAGCAGGCGGTGGGGTAGCTATGTCAACATGTTCATGTTTTCTTGGTTGTAAAAAATAGCAGCACAAGTCTCTGCAGACCATCAGGATATTTGCACACTGAATGTTTTGCAGAGTGAGATTCAAGGCTGTGAAGAGTGCAAAACAACAAAACATATGTTTTCTTGTGGCCAAGCACTGTGGAACCAACTGTAACAGACCTTAACTCATACCTGTTGACATTCAGGAGTGTAGACACAGTCTATTTCCTGATATTTACAAAAGCTCCCAGGTGTGGATGAGTTAGACTGTCTGAAGGAAAAAGATCATGGTGCTCCATCAACTTTCCTGGAGTAAGAAAATCCTAAAAAATTGAAGGCAACGAGAACTGAAGAACACAGTGCAGGGAACTTGTGGAGGAAGCAACTTGTGGTACAGTTATTCCATGTGTGCTGGAGAACAGCTCACATATCTGTCTTAGATCATAGTGTATGGAAGATATGCAGCCACCTTATGCAATATTTACAAAAAGAAAAAAAAAGTCCATTCAGTAAAATAAACATTTCTCTGTGGCTCCAGAAAGAAAACAATTTATTTCACAGGGGGAAATTTCTCTGGAATATTCCACATTAGTAGTTTTTTCCCCCTCAATTATGGTTAGAAACCAATTTCAAGGGATAATTGTGGAGACAGTTGACATTTCCACAAAAGCCCACATTTCCCTGGCTCAAACATGCAATCAGGTGTAGTAAGTGTCCGTGTTGATGATTTAATTATTGTTTTTTCGTACACCGTGTGTAATGATGCCTTTACTGAGAAAATGCATCTTCACCATAGCTATATAGAGGTTGTGAAGTTCGTAAAAATTGACTTTTTCCCATATATTTCATCTGGAGATGTAAAGATTTGTTTAACAGTTTGACTTTAATAGTGGCTGATGTCACCTGTTGGTTTTCATTGGAGCTGCTTTTGGTTGGCGCCATCTTTTCCATCTTTTTGGAAGCCAGCACCTTCCAAATAAGGAGTACAGGATGTTGCCTTTCATGCTTTGGAACACCGAGTGGTGCACACTTTAATGTTAGCTACTTTAGCTAAATTGTGCTAACAGGGCAGGTATCGCAATCAAGTAACATCAAACCTACTAAAATATTGTGTGACAGCATCCTGTGAGGGTCTTGTTAGTGTAACTGTGTATCTGAAGAAAAATCACTGTTTATCCTTTAAACAGAAGCTCCAAAAGTCAGAAACAGTGCGAGTCGATCACTATCAATCACAGCTGTCAATCACATATCTTACTAATGGAGCAATAATTTACAAAATGACCCTCCAGCACACTTATTAGAGGGCCTGAATTTAGCGATTGAGACCATAATGACTCATTCAAAAGAAGTTGAGGCTTTTTGAATGGAGTCAAGTGGACCATCTAGTGGCTGTCAGTGGTATTGCACTTTAAGGTATTTCCACATTGGCCTCAGCCTCGAGCCGTGGTAGTTGCCACTGGGTTCACATACACAACAACACTTTGTCTAATTGTGTCCGTGAAGCCATGTGACTGAACCGCATCAGCGCTGACGTTAATGCTTTTAGTCAACACTGTTAAAAAGCCATGACTTGACCTTGACCTGTGAGAAAGGTGACTCCCCACACAGGACCGCCGTGACCCCGCTGACGCCTCACACCTCATTACTACAGGATGACTGATGCACTGAGGTCCCATGTGACCTTTATACACACGTACACACACTCACTTTCTCTCTCACACTCACGCATATCTACTTCTGACCTTCCACAGCAGACGAGCCCATTTCCTGATGAGTGTGGTTGACCCTATGAACTGGTTCACCTTCAGGGATCGGGGGTTCAGCACTGAGAGGTCACCGGGGTCACTGCCTCCTGGGAAAAGAGTAACAGATTAGATTGGTCGATGCAAGATGATGGACACTAACTTCATTTTATCTACTGTAGTTGTCCCAGGCAAACTGCTGAAGTGAACTAAATGTGTTTATATTCCATTAGTCCAGTTAGATTTAATGGAACCAGTGTAGTAGTGCGTAGTCTTACCATATCTACACTGTAAGACACTTGGAAAAACAAAAATACATGACAGAAAACTGGAAACACAAAATGCAAAATTTCCATCCCCTCGTTTTCAAGCTATTTGACCTGCCAAACCACGCTCAAAAGTTGAATTCATTAATCTAAAATATTCGCGGAAATTACTGTTCCCATTCTACAGTAATCAAACAATTTCAATAACCAAACACAAGATATAAATACCCCGAAGATAAAATAAATTAAGATATGAATATAAACTCAGAGAACATACAAATGTATTCCATTAAGTGATATAAACAAAAGACTAAAATAAAAATAAAATTAAAGTTTATGCAATCCTTAAAAATGTCTTGTGCTGTCCAATCCCCTGAGAGATAACATAGAGAGAGTACAAAAGAAAAAGGAAGATACAGTTTGTTTTTACCTTTGTCCATTGGTTGTTTGTCTGTGACTAACATATATCAAAAAAACTAAGGGCACATTCAAGCTCCCGTGAGAAAGAAACCAATTGATTAAAGTGACGCTGTGACCTTCACTCCACTCTTCACTTTTGTAATGAGTGTTCCTCCTGAGCCAATAGTCATAGAAACAAAACAAAACAAAACAAAAAAAACCGACGTGGACATTCACAGTCCAAAGAGAAAGAAAATTAATTGGTTTTGGTGACATTGTGAACTTTTCTCTAGCGTCACCATCAGGCCAAACTTGAGATTTATTGGGTTTGGCAGAAGTCTTTTCTCTGTGTGTCTGAGTGTTTGTGTTTTCTCAATACTGCAGTTTGCTTCAATATCAAATAGTCTCTGCTTCCCAGGAACATCATCGACTTTGTGCAGGCAATTATCGGATTGATTTTTGTATTTTTCTAAATCTCATACCCTAGACACGAGAGACGCAGTGCAATTTAAGGGTTTTATTTACCCCGATTTAATGTCCATGAGGAAAAAAAGCAACTTTTACCTGAATATGAACACATTTAATAGTTAAAGTAATGCAGCTTTATGAAAACTGTTCAAATGAGGTTCAAATCAGAAACTGAGCTACATGAGATGACTGATAAAAGGAGACATTTATACCTGTGTAGCCAACCGGTTAACACAAAAAGGTAAAAGGGGGAACATACATTAAAATTAACTGTAGATATTTTCCAGTTTAATCCATGTTATTGCTTTTATTCTGCCACCAGTTGGTTTCAGTTGAATATTGTGTTGCTATAGCAACCTCTACTGGCACACAGCCTTGTTACTTCAACCATTTTGTCAGATCTGTGGAAAAGCAAATATTGTATTTTATCTACTCTACAAATTCCCTGTTTGAACATTATCTACACTTCTTATTGCAGCTGTATTATGACTATTAATGTGATTTAGCAGAATTTAGTTTTTCTATGGTTACATTACTGCTAACCAAACTTTAGGCTACTAGCTGTCTGGAGCTAATGTGTTGCTAACTGTTGAATTACTGTTGGGATGACTGTTATGTAAAGTTATTGAACATAACAGAGTAACAAGGAAACTATAATCCGGTTCCTTTTTATTCTTTAGGCTCTTTAGAATCTCATTTTCTGATTTGTAATCACTCACTGAAATTGTTGTTCAATACTGTTCACAGTTTGCTACTGGAAGTATGATTACGTGTAAAGTGTGGGTGGAAGAGCTCTGGATTATTTAAATAAAAAATGTATATAAAACACATTAAGTTACAGGTTATATTTTTGAACTCCCCCATATATTGATAAGTTGGTTTTGATCATTAAAGTCCTGGTTACACCAGAACCTTAATGAAATATGTGGTTAGCTTGATAAAGAGGACTACTCACAACTAGCGTTAGTTGGTAAAGTACTGTAGCGAGGCTAATACACCAACTACTATGTAGCATGGTCAGCTAAATGTTAACTAGCCAGTCGGGCGAGTGTTAGTGTTATACACAGTAGCTCTCCAAACATTTTTTTCTCCCCTTACATTTTGTTTTCAGGAGGAAACACTATTTCAGTCAATAAAGAATTATTGAAGGGATAAAAAAAAGCTCTCTGAACTAGCAAACTTGCTAACTGACAGTTAGGAAGCTCAGCTCGTTTGCTAATGGAACAATAAGTTCACACAATTTGTTTCTCTAACTGTCTGCAAACCGTGCCTTATCTTTTACTCACAACTAGTATTAGTTGGTACTTTAGCGAGGCTAATACACCCACTACTATGTAGCATGGTCAGCTAACCGTTAACTAGCCAGGCGGGCTAGTGTTAGTGTCATAAAGAGTAGCTCTCCAAGTGTTTTTTTCTCCCCTTACATTTTGTTTTCAGGAGGAAACAATATTTTAGTCGATAAAGAGTTAATGAAGGGGTAAAAAAAGCTCTCTGAACTAGCAAACTTGCTAACTGTCAGTTAGGAAGCTCAGCTCGTTTGCTAATGGAACAATAAGTTCACACAATTTGTTTCTCTAACTGTCCACAAACCGTGCCTTATCTTTTGTGGGGCAGTTACACCAACAGAGGAGGTTTATATAAAAGTGGATGTTGCAAACACAGCTAAACTACTCTGTTGCTATCTGTTCCCTCAAAAGTCTGGAAAGCCAAGATGGTTTGCTATTTTTGTCAAAGCTGATGATGTTTTAAATGCTGGTGTAGGAGTATTTACTGCCAACAGAGTCAATGCCTGCTTTCCCAATTGTTCTGAAAGAATGTCATATCAGGACAGAAACTTGAGGCAGCTCAGGGACCTCAACTCTTAAAATAAAGCTAGTATGATATATGAAACAACGTGTGACTGTAGAACTTATAAATTACTACTTTAAACATCACCTAATGATGAAATAGAGGCTAAATGAAAAGATTCATGAAGGCTGTAGGTTGTGGACCATATAATTTGTTATGATCTGGCTGTTTGTGATAAGCTTTTAAAACTGGATGTTTTTAATGTGTGTCTGTTTAGTGATACTTTTTCCGTCTTTTTTTTTTGTTTGTGTTTGTATTGACGCAGTGAGATGTCAAGGCTATTTACCGTCTTGTTTTACATGAATCTTCCAAAACCAACTGCTGTCAACAGATAACAAAAACCCAAATGGATGGATGAGATGTCTGAAACTAAAATGTCAGAAGCAAAATGTCCCGCTGTGCTTGTGATCAGATGGAGAAGGCGATTCTCTCTCTCCGTCTCATCCCCCAGTTCTCATTTTCCTCGCCCTTCCGTCTCCTCACCTCGTCTCTCTCCTCCTATCAAAGATACGTTCAATCATAGCAATTGTGACACTCTCCTCTCCGCCTTGTAATATTCCTCTAAAGGTCACAGCAATTGTCTGCTGGAGTAAAACAAAAAGAGAAAAAAAAAAAAACTGTCAGGCAGCTGAAAACCAAGGGTTGTTTCAGCTGCAGGACAAACTGATCGTGTCTGTCAGACGTGAAAACATCGACTTTTTGTTTCATGTCTGTTGCTCAAAAATGCAGACATCAAACTGGCTTGAAAGGATCACAGGTAAAATCAAGGTGCTTGGACTAATGGATGGATGTTTACTCTTTGTCAGAGCTTAAACAAGATAATTGAAAAAGCTAAAAGTCAATAGAGGTTAGAAAATTGAGTTTGCGATAGATAATAAACTTTCCTGGAAGAAAATTTATCACTCATAGAGAATTTTAAATGAAAATTTCAAATATTGTCTTACTAAATTAAGACATACATAAGACATAAGCTGTCACTTCTCTCCTGCGGTTCTCTACTCTTTAGCTTCTGTTTCTGTACATTATTGAAGAAGAGTCATACGACTCAGGATCAGCATTTTGAGCTTGAGCAGATGCATGTGCCAACTAGAGCAAATCTTCTCTGTTCTGTTTCTTTCCATTTACTTTTCCTGTATTTTTTTTTTTACAAACACTTTGTACACAAGTTTAATATCAACAAAAAGTTGGGAGAACATTTTGGTATTTGGGGTTGTAACGTGGCTCTAAAACAAAATCTAGGATCTTTAATGAGTAACTTAAAAAGGATAATAAAAAAAAGAATAAAACATATTGCTGGTCTTGAACCTCTGACCTCTGACACCTAGCTGTGATATTTCGTGGTACTATAGTGCTATGGTATTTCTGCACAGGGTGTTAAAAAAGCATGTTGTCAACACCAGTTTACAGGGCAAGCTGGATTAGTAGACTGGGTGAAGTTACTCTTCATCACCAGGCTGAAAAGCAGTGTTTCTCTGTCCTTTTTGGTTGAAGGTTTCAAGCCTGTTTGATTTCTGACTACAGCCAGCATCACTGATGGGTTTGGTTAGAAATGTGCTCTGTTGCACCTGTAACCACACCCAACAGTGATGTCATGGGGTCCTGGAGTACACCTGTACATCACTATAGCAAGGTGAGAAGCAAAACAAGATTTTCAAAAGGTGTTTAGTTTAATCTTTACAATTAAACTGGAATCAAATAGCTTTTTGTCATCACTTGTCCTGTGTTCTCCTTTGAGAAACAAATCAGAAACCAACATCTATGTAGCTGGAGTCCTTATTTTGATACAGCAAATCAAACCATGAATAAAGTGATCACATGTCATTCTATCATGGGCAGAGCAGACGGTCACACTGAGCCTGATAGCATCCTGCAACACAACACATCTAACTTACAGGAACACACATCTTGTGGTGCACCTTAGCTTGTTTTCACCTTTCAACACTCACTGGGTAAAAGTGAGCCGCTAATGTCAGTTAGCAAGTTAGATGACTATATTATATATACTATAAATGTCATTTCGGACCATTATGTATGAAGAGAACTGGACACAGCGTTGGAGGGGCTCTGTCCATTCCTATGAAAGTTGCTCAGTGGTGCATGAAGCCAAAAAGCAACTTCCAGCTGTAATGAAATTACCCGGATGTTGGTCATGCTTCCTGATTGTTGGGCCCATAGAACATGTGCACCAAAGACTTCCGCTGGCTGAGCCGGCTAACATCCGGTTTAGTCCTCTGCTAACTTGAATGGGGAGAAAATAATTTAATTGTGTGACTCTTCTAGACTTTCCAAATGTTATTGAACTGAATGGATCAAATTCTGACAGTGAAACAAATCGTTGCATGGGGGTTGTGATGCTCAGCAAAATGTATTCACCATTATACAGCTGCTCCTTTTCCTATGATTGTGTGTGTGGGAAAAATGCTTTTTAGGCCCGGCTTGCTGGAAGCTCGCTCCGGACTCGTTAGATGCTGGTTTGGTTGTTGCTCTTCAAAATCCCTGTTAGCAACACTTGCAGCTACAGCAGTTTGTTTACTTTGTCTCTGTTCTGTACAGTTAATAATTCAGATCTATTAGTAGTACATTAAAAAACATGTTGACATTTTTTTCTGCAAAGAGGGATGATTAAATATGATTTCAGTCGGACTTTAATGTCTTTAACATCTTCTGTACCGAGGAGGTAGAGAGGATGATGAGATTTGATGTTATCTTATGTGGTGTACAGCAGGTGTGTGTGCCTGCATGAATGTGAATGTACGTAACTAATGTGTGTTAATGTCAGTGGGTGAGTTCAGGCAGAGCATCCAGGGTATCTGTGTGTGTGTTGTATGTTTTGATCAGCTTGATCACCTGAAGTGTGTCTTATATGGTTCAACACAGACCTTCGCTCTCAGTAGATTAACTGCTTAACATGAGGGTTGACTCAGGATTCATCAGGGTGTAAATAGATGTGTGTGTTTTTTTAACCATTATTCCCCTTTTGTAGTTATTTATTGCCTGATTGTCAGCCGAATTACACATTTTCATTATTTTACATAAAGAACAAAGTCATCATAAAGATAAAAAAGGGTGATAATAAACATGCTCCTGTCCACCGTCCCTGGGTGAGTCAATAATAAATGTGTCACCATTTCTATTTTTAACCATTATTTAATCAGACTAGTTTCATTTCTTCTTTTCTTTCTTTTTCTTCTTCTTTTTTTATAATCTCCCCTCATCGGTTTATTCATGAAAATGCAAAGTAGAAATGTATAGTTTCCCAACATTTCTGGTGAACAAACAAATATGAGAAACAATGCAATAAACTTGCATATATCAATAATTTACCAGATTTTTACTGGAGTGAAATTATGCATGTGTTGCAAAAATAAAAATTCCCCACAAACACGAACATGAAACTAAATATTTAACTACTCATGAGTGTCAGTGCTTCATTAATTGCATAAAATAGTACATCCTTCATTGAAAGAGTGAAAATTACACAGCAAAGAACAGTGTAATGATGATCTTTAAAACTTAACTCAAACCAATTACTTGTAGATCAACACTTTTTAAAGATGAGAGAAACTTTAAATAAAACAACTGCAACTCTCACTATGCTTATAAAATACACATTTTGAAATCTTGTGTGAAAATGACAAGATGTTAAAATGTTTCTGTCCAGTATCCCCAAGAATATGTTTCAGCTTTTCATGAACAAAAATATCCCAGAAAAAATCCCCTGAGTAACAGAAGTCAATCAATCAATCAATCAATTTTTATTTATATAGCGCCATATTACAACAGAAGTCATCTCAAGGCACTTTTCACATAGAGCAGGTCAAGACCGTACTCTTTAATTTACAGAGACCCAACAATTCCCCCATGAGCAAGCACTTGGCGACAGCGGTAAAGAAAAACTCCCCTTTAACGGGTAGAAACCTCAAGCAGACCCCGGCTCTTGGTGGGCGGCCATCTGCTTTGACCGGTTGGGTTGAGAGAGAGAAAGAGAGAGGGAAAGGGGGAGGGAGGACAGAAGAAAAACAATCACAACAACAACAATAAGCACAAGCAGCAATAGCCAGGGAAGGATGCCATCAGGACTGTGAAGGACCGCGGAGGTTCGGCCCAGGACTCAGGTTTTCCTGTGAGATGAGAAAGCACAAAAAAAAAAAAAGCACAAAAAAAAAAAAAAAAAAAAGTGAGTGAGTAGTGGCTCTCTGTATCACAGGTAAATGGATTTTTCTCCCAGTTTCCATCAGTCATTTAATAAATAAATCAACTCCATCCAGCTATCGACCGCTCAGCTGAAACTTGCTGCATCGGTGTACATTAGAAATGTGGGCAGCATATGATCACCTGCTAAACTGTCACCTTTTCCTCCGCCGTTATACCCTCCCTTACTCCAATCTCACACCTCTTCCTCCTCCACTTGGACCCCCCAAAAAATCCGCAGATGGTGCAGCTCATAAAATAAAAGCCTGCTTCCTTCTAAAAGGTTTTAAGGGTTTACAGCTGCTTCCTGGTCTTTTTCTTTTAAGAACAAATAATATCTTTGTTGCGGCGGAAGGTGTGTGTGAGTGTGTTTTTGTGGGTTGTGGGTGCGAAGGAAAAGGTCTTTACGTCAAATCATCTGTCAGAGGAAAATGTCGGAGTGTTAAGGGTGTGTTTTTGTGTGTGTGTGTGTAAGAAAAAAAAGCGCAAAACTACATCAAACAATATCTTTGCTACAAGGGAAGACGTGCCATGTGTGTTTGAATGTGTGCATGCACAGTATGTGGTTGTATGTGCGGGTCTGTATATACGTATGTGTGTGTGCTGCAAGTAAAATTCTCTATGATCAAATAATGTCTTTGTCAGTGTTCAAAGACTGTGTGTGTGTGTGTGTGTGTGTGTGTGTGTGTGTGTGTGTGTTCCCCATGTGGGAATTCATTACCATTCTGCCGAGTTTTCTTCTTTGTAAATAACTCCTTTGGGAGCTTCACGTCGAGCCTTTTAAAGACTCATTAGGATTCGTTGTTCTGTCGTCTCCTCTGTGGAAAAAACGCTAACATGTTCGTCTTTAAATACCACTAATGGCTCCGTCTTAATGCCCGCAGTTTAAATGCAGCCATTTACATTTTGCATCTGAAGCATTTAGGTGACACTAATGCAACAAAATATCTGGCAACCAGGAGGGAATCAAGCTCAATTATCTAATTTTAAAGAGGAACTTGCAGGTTGACAGCCCCATTGAATTAATAGGGGTGGGGGTGGGGATTATGTACGAAATATAAAAAATATATAACTATATGTACCAAGACATGTTCATATTTGCCTCAAAACAAGATATTGGACATATGACATAAGGGAGAGCTGGGTCAAGGTTAACAATAAGAAATATAGACCCCAATACTAGTTTTGACACAGATGAGGTTGAAAATATACAATTATATCAACATGATGGTCCACAACCATATAATATTGAGCCTGCTAGGCATTCAAGGGATCAGGAACAGGGAAGGATTAGGAGAAATAATGACCAGTAATGGCCTTGGTGAGTGACTGGCGTTAGATAACGACACCTAGTAGTGATTGTCTGTTTCTTGCAAGATCCCTGTACTTACCCACAAGAGAAACGAAAGCACAAAGATCAACTTGTTAGGTCAGTCGTATCTTGCATTGCCTGATATCCAAACTACGTTTATGGTAGATGGGCAAGATGGAGAAGAGAAGTTACCTGATTATCATTTTGTTTGATAGGTCCTCATGTGGGAAATGCCAGTCCATGGAGAACCTCACCTCTAGACCAGACATCACAGGCCATTGCCAACCATAGAGACTAAAATCACAAATTTCAAAACAGAATTATTATTTTTTGTTTTAAATACTCATAATCTATGTTCAAGCTTCATGTAAAAAAAGATTTGTAAATTGTATTCTACAAGTGGGTTCACTGCATTCTTGTAAATGCTGTTAAATATTGTATTTAGGTGATATGAAATAAATATCTCTGATTACTTTTCTTGATATTCACTCAAATATTTTTGTCTCCCCTCCCTTCCTGTAGTGTCGGAGCCAACCTCATCTCAGACTGAGGCCTTCTTCTCAACAGCGGGTGGGTAAACACTCAAAACTCTTAAAACCTTAAATGACTTCTTGTTTCTGTTTTGAATCTCAGTGTCTTCTACACTGAAAGAACAGGACGTTCACACACACACACACACACACACACACACACACACACACACACACACACACACACACACACACACACACACACAGCCGACTGTACAAAACATGCCGCAGAGTTGGCTCACTGTACATAAAACACTGCATGCTGATAGCTTGGCTCAAAACATCACATGATAACAACCATGAAGCAGACTGTCTGAGGGAGTCTGAGTGCTGTTGCAACATTTGAGAGGATTCACATGGCGCTAATGCTGTGTATTCAGATGTGATGTAATGCTTCATTATGTATGATAATGAAGACCTCTGTTCAGGTCAAAGTTAGATTGAAATCTGCTCAAACTAAACCCAATAAGAGTGATAACGGTGTAATACTGTGTTTATTTCATATCAGAGTTACTGTAATTACTAGTTTCCAAATTGTAAATACAGTTTGTAAATATTCTGAGTCATTATTATGACTGGGAAAGAAACATCTGATATATCTGACTTGGCATGTATCCTAATCCTATATGGATGTGCCTGGAAACCTGAACAACTTGAATTTAATAGATATAATGTAATTTTGTCAATGCACAGTATTTCAATCTCTCATACAACCAACTCCTTTATCATACAACCTTCCTGAGCTGTCCGATGACGTGAACACTCGCAAGTCCTAAACACGGGAATCTTTCCAATCATTCCCGTTGATCCGACATAGCGTGAATGCAGCGTTTTTTTGTTCCACCAAATTGTTCCACCTTAACAGGTATTCAAGCACAGTCTAAACACACACACACACACACAGAGTAGCTGTGTCCGAAATCATTTATTATTTAGTGTCCACCGTTTTATCTGAATGTCTGAATTCTGAGTATATAGGTTATGTGACACCTGTCAAAAATGTGTTACTATACTATTGATTAAACTATTGAATGTCAGTTATACTGGGAGTACTGAATGAATGATTGACTCTTGAGAAAAGAGAAAAGTCTAATCAAGCAGCATAATTGAAAACACCTGGTTGGGGTGAACTAATGTTGCTTTGTAGATCAGTTAATTTGCTCAGCACCAAGTAAAAATAGTTAGTTCTGGTCCATTTCATGTTCATACTGACATGCAAACAAACTAAGAGTTGTAACTACCAGAGTTGTAACTGTGAAATCATATTGACTCACACGTGACTCATTTTTTGTTGAGTGTCAGTCAATTAATGTCAATTACAATTTTAGTCACTGCCATTCTGCATCATCAACACTACATGGACCCACATATTTTTATTTATGTTCTATGGTTAATGCAACTGGACCTCATATGTCATAAATAATGAAAAAGGATAGCAAAAGGACAAAATAGAGGCATTTTGTATATTAATATTACTTAATATTACAGAAAGGTAGTTACTGTGTGGCTGCTATGTTTTACTAATAACTTTTTATTGCCGAACCAAAACCCAAACACACCACAAACTTTCTTTTCTTTCACACCACAAACAAACGTTGCAGCTGTTTGGTACCAAATTCTTCTTTCTGTTGCTATCCTTCCACTGTAGCTTAACAAGGAAACACTGTCCAGGGTCAAAAAAGACTTAATTTTGACTAACTCAGACGGCTGAAGCCTCATATTAACTTCAGGAGGGCTGTGGATTTTGTCCCTCGTTGCTTATATTGAAAGTATGAACATGAGGAATGATTAAAGCGAGCAAAACCTGTTTCAATATTCATATGGGGTCCTGACCTGAAAACACCTATCCTTTAACACTTAGCATTTTAGCACTTTAGCATACAATGTTGAGTGATAATTTGAATCTGTAACTGAATACTACATATTACTTAAAAATGTGTACTAATAGTATTCAATTTACACGAAAAATGCAGTGTGCGCCACATACTTAGCATAACTTTCTAGTGTGTAGTTACCATCTTTTAGTTAAAATACATTTTTGCTTATGTAGCATTTTAGCATGTAGCACTGGAGCTAAGTATTTACCAGTGACAAATGATTTTAGTGTCTACTCGTCAGGTAAGTTTGCAGAATTCGCTGAAATTTGTTTAAAAAACCTTAAAAATCCATATTTTATGTTTGCATTTATTAAAGTTTTTGCTTGTCAGACTGATACACAGCCCAAACCTGATCAAAACAGAAGAGTATCAGCAAAGACACACCTGATATGTACCACAAAGTCACCACAACAATCAGAAAGTGTGTGTCTATGTGTGTGTGTGTGTGTGTGTGTAGGCTGCTAGTAAACTGCTGAGCGTCTTTGAAGATGGAATAACACACTTACACACACTTCTTCACTCAGGACTGAAGACTGGAGGCCACTGCTTTGATCTTGTCTGTCTGTATGACTGCCATCCTCTCCCCTTTTTCTCTCTCTTCTTACCCTTTCTTGTTCAATGTCTTTGTCTTTCTTATTTAACCAAAGGGAAAAAAAAAAACTTCTATAGCACAAAAAGATAATCCTTGGACCAAAACAGTCAACAGATGATCTGTACAACCTGTAAATATTAACTATGCGACACTTGAGCATGTTAATTGGCTTATTCTCTTTCTTTTTCTCTGTTTCTCAGATAATCACAGGCTGTCTGAGAACGCAGCCAAACACATCTTTCATCTCACACTCTCTTCTAATTCCCTTTGTCAGTCTAGTGAGTGTTAAACAAACCTGAATGAGTCTGTAATCCGGTGGTTTGGGTTTCACCGAGCGGCTCTGTGAGGTGTGCTGGGCATTGAGAGTTTAGAGGTGTTCACTTGCACTTATCTCATCCAGGATCAAAGCAGGGGAAAGACACCCTGCATTGATCATTTGAGAAGCATGAGGTCAGTGCTGTTTTTTTTTTTTTTTTTTCCTATCTGGCCAGGCCTGCAGAAACCCCAGGAGTGTTACTGACATAGGGAGGCAGGAGATGATTCTTTAATGTTGGTTTTCCTGTGCCAAGAAAACCTTGATTCTGATAGGGAAGCCTGGCCTGAACCTGCTCGTATGTAGCGCTGCTACTGTGCCAAACGCTTAAGGGAGAAGTCTGGTGATATTCTGTGTTTTTTCTTATTGTCAAGAATCCCACGAAAAGTCCAAAACTAAACATGAATTATTGTGCGTGTATCCAAATTCCTCTGCGCCATTGTTGTCCAAGAACTATTAAAAATACATCAATGAGACACAATGTTGAGTGACATGTTCCCTCATTAACATGAACACACAAACTGTTTATTTTGACTCGATCCCACACACACACCATCCTGCTGCCAGAAATACCCACTGTAGAACATCAAATGTGTATTAATCCTCCTCTGAAAATAGTCCCCAACAAATGCCTTAATTACTCCTGTTTGGATACTGTTTGATAAAAACTACAGTGACCAGTTGGTTTAGGAAATAATTTAGCCTTTTATTTAGCCTAGTAATCCAAAAACATGCCTCATTCGTATTTACTTATGGACTCTTCTACAACTCTAAAACGTCACAGGGGTAATTATTTTCAGTTTTTACTGATTTTCACAAATATTAGCTTGAGGAACAGTTAAATTTAAACTGATTTTGACATAGATTTTATGTGCCAATGCATCCAAAAGTTGTTCAAATCATTGCATCCTGTATGAAAAAGTTGTGTGGTCTTCTTTGTCTAAGAAATGTGATAGGTATATGTATTTATTTATCTACAAGTTATCTATCTGCTAGCTATATGCTAGATTGCTCCTCTGGACCACATCAGACTCGGTCTAATGACTGGTTTTCACTGTAAGTCCCTTGAGTTTGTGCTGAGCTTGGAAGATCTGCTTTTGGTTTCTATGCTCCGACCACCTGGAACTCTTTACGAAGCACCCTAAAAATGAATACTGTGGTAACCTTTGGTCAATTTAAATCTATGATCACAAAAAATTCAGATTCTTTTTGTACATGTTTTAATTGATTTATTTTTTATTACGCCTGGATGAGATCATGTGATTGGTCATGTGTGTCCATGAATGTATCTGTCCGCAGCTATTCTCACATACTAATATACCCATCAGCCTAATATTTTTTGTGCATGTTTATGACTGTTTGCTGAAGGACCTCTCATGGTTGCAGTGATTCACAATTGTTGAAAAACCGCCATTGACTGCTGACTCCTCACTCCACTTAACTGGTTGGTAGGGGCCGCAAGTGATCAACAACTGCAGCAAGAAGTATCTCCGGCAATCACATAAGCTAAAAACAAGTCTGTTGCAGGCCACATTTTGGCCTTTGTCATGGTTCAGAAACTGACATCCATAGAAAAGTTTGGTCTCATCTTGAACCGGAGCATTTGCAGATTAATTTCATACCCGATATGTTATGATCCACTAAAGTTAAGCACTCTTGTATCTTTTATTAACTTTACTTGTTTTAATTTATTGTTTTATGTTTCATCTTTTACAATTTTGTATCTTTTTAGGTCATTTTAAACTGTTACTCAACATCATTGTAAATGATGGCCAGCTTCAGAGTTCAAATAAAGGCAATAATAATAATAACAATAATTTACAATAAATTAGATTATACAAGATCTGATCAATGTAAATCACAAGAAATCTTGCAAGAAATGTGTTCAAACTTAAATAGAAGCACAGATCAAACAGCATCATCTTGTATGCATGAAATAGACTTTGCAGAGCTTAAATGTCTGCATTTGCATACTTTCAGTACATGTTCTACTTCAGGCCTTTAGTTCATAAGCCATACAACCGATAATTGAGCTGAAAGGAATGAGAACTTCAAAAGAGAAAAATACGAGCTCTAGAGATGATGCAAAGAAACCTGATGTGCTTCTCTGAAATCAAATCAGGAATAGTAAAAAAAATAAATGTAGGCCTACTGTACCAAATGATATCAAGTCAACAAGTATATCAGCAGAATGAGAAGTGAGAGCAGAGAAAGTTCCAGGAAAAGTAGATAATCAGAATATTCTGTAGATAATAAAAAAGATAGTTCAAGCAAAGGCCTTAGTGGTTTGATAGCATTTTTCTACATTATGACATCAGGACCTGGAAATCTTTGATACCTGCTTGAAATGGTTTCCAAAACTGTTTCAAATCATTAAAAAAATATGTACTGTATATATATTTTTACCTGCACAGATGTTACACTCAGTAATTCTCTATTTGTAATTATTGCTAGAATACTTGCAGAAAATGTGTATTTGTAGCCGTCCCACATACAGAACTTACAGCAGGCAGCCAGAAAATACTACCTGGAAAAAGAATAAACAAAATCATCGTTTGGTCTCTCACTAGTTTGTGTGTTAGTGGGTCACAAGTGAATATCGTTTCATTTTTGGAGTTGGTGATCTAAAAAAATCGGCTGGATGGTGTGTGTGAGTTTGTTTTGGAGGAGAGGATAAACTAGAGTCCAGGTGTGACATTTCAACAGTTATGTAATGTTTAGAGCTCATCCTTTCCATGATAGACGGAGGCGATAGCAGTGGATACAGACCCGCTACTGTTCAGGTCTGCAGACTGATGGTTTCACGGCTGTTAGGAAATTCTCCAGGCGTTTAACAGGAACCTGCGGAGGAGGATGAACTGCTACGAACCCACAGACCTCAAGTCAGCAGAGACAGAAAATATTTCATGAGAATAGACCATTCTTCACACAAACATCCTGAGTTGATATCACAAGACACCTTCTCTGGTTCAGGCAGGAGTGTTTATCAGAAAGGGACACGTGTAAAAGAACATTAAAACATTTACAGTAATGGTTAGTGCTTATCTAGTAGTAACTAATCTTTACTACATCATCCACAGAAACTATTTTATTCCTTTTCATATTTTATTATGACTGCTGGACAACATCTTTGGATTATATTGTAACTAAAAGACTCATTCCTTTCTGTTTTTGTAAAAAATCTCAATATAAAAAATGCATATGCTGCATAAATGTTCTGTAGTTTCTACATTTAGTGTTTTCTGTTTATTTGGTGGGACATATCTGCTCTCTAGATCACTTGTCCTGTGTTCTCCTTTGAGAAGAAATTCAGAAACCAAAAAGAAGAGAAATTTATATTTTAAATTCTTTGATTTCATGGTTGTGCCCCTAGATTTACATTATTTTGATTTAATATGTTTCTGACATCCACTTTTGTAGCCGGAGTCCTTACTTTGATACGGCAAATCAAATCTTGCGTGATAACAAGCGATAACATGGTGTTTTATCATCGGCGGAGCTGACGGTCACACTGAGCCTGATTGCATCCTGCTCCGCATCACAAGAGCCACAGAGTCTGAACAACAACCCACATTAGTTTCCCTGCTGAAGTCTCCTTCTTATCAAACTTACAAACATGAACACGTCTTGTCCTGCACCTTTGTTTGTTGAACGAGCCACCATATAAACATTCACGCTAGATAGCTAATTAGCTGCTCGGCTGCGGCACATAAACAGCATGTAAACATACTGTCACTTCGGACCCGTTAGATGCTGGTTTGATCGTTGCTCTTCAAAATCCCTGTTAGTGACACGCTGTCTGTCCATGACTTGTAGCTACAGCAGTTTGTTTACTTTGTCTCTGTTCTGCGTGGTGTAACACCGGTAGCCTGCCAGCTAATGTCAATCAAACACAGATGCAGACACACTCCCACGTCCACCGCCTCCTCACCCAGCCAGCTGAGACAAAAAGGAGCATTTCTGATTTCCCCAAAGACTTCTCATTCTAATAATACACTCAGCTATTAGCAATGCATTTTAGGACATCATGACATTATTTATTTACTGCAGAGAGGGATGATTAAATGTGATTTCAGGTGAACAAAAAAATGTCTTCACACATATAGTTACCTCCACACAGGTGTTTTCACTTATCCTGCCTGATTAAACCTCTTCTCAAGACTGTGTAGCTGTATGCAGATTGTTCTTAGGACAAGTCCCCATTTTTATTAACCTGCAAAATATCAGGAGACTCGCTGGCTATTCTGAAAGAGATGGTGGGACTGACCTGTCATTTAGGATGTATTGATTGTTTAAGGAATGTTGCATGGCTGCAGTGATTGCCGGAGCAAAATTATAAAATAACTTTTTACATGATCTCAAATGAAGAGATCATGTAGACTGTGATGATTGTGTTTTGCACTTGATGAGCAACATATTTTTTGCTACTATTTCAAGCTTTTGCATCCTTTTATTGTCTTCCAGCAGAGTTTTGTGTCTTGATGATAACGGCTGAGATGATTTATTTTAGTTTTTAATCATTATTTGTCATTTTTAATGTCTGTTTCCTCATGTTTTTATCTGTATTGATTTCCTCTTTCAGAGGCCACTAACATTTCTTTATCAGTAAAGCTGATTATTGTTTTAGAGACAATAGCCGTAGCTGACATGAAAGCATTTCAATAATATTGTTTTGATTACATGAAGAAATTATCTTAATCTGCTCATGTCTGTAAGATGGCGAGTGAGCTGTGAGGGGATTAAAGCTTTTCCCCCGCACATTTTGATGAATAATATTCCATCTTTTGATTCAGATTTACAACACTTGTCATTCAAAGCTGTTTCAATAATTAGAATAAAGTCTGAGAGCTAAAGATAAAAGGGGATTGAAACATATGGTAGTCAATCTCTTACCAATATCAAAATAACACAACCGGCTATAAATACACAATCACTCAGCTGCACTTTGCCCTGATTCACTCATGACCTCGTTCATGATGAATGACAGGCGGAGTCACATGCTCCACAAGTTATTTCAAACCGGGGCAGGGGCAGCTGTCCAGAAATTACATAAACTTTGACCAGGTTTTGTAACAACATCACATGTCAGCCTCTCAAGGCTTGTGGCCAACATATTGTACAGATGGGATGAGAGTTACAGGACATCTCAGTTTTTTTCATTCACTGTAGGAAATATTAGTCATAACAGGGTCAGTTAAAGTTCAGAGAAATTGTGAACTGAATTTACTTTGGGATAAAACGAGGATTGAGATGATTTCAGCATATAAATAACAGATATAAAGATGGAGATTTTTTTTGCGGTGTGTACACTTGACCTAATCTCTTCTGGCAGAGGCTGCCCACTTCTTTTGGAGATGGTTGTTGTTACGTAAGTTCCTTTCTAGTGAAATGTCCTCCAGATAGCTGTCTACATCTGTTCTGAACTGGCTCTGCTCAGCCTCCAAACGTTCTATACAACACCTGTCTGAGTGCGGCTGCTTTTCTTATTTTATGAAGCACAAAGCTGGATTCAGACAAGGTAGAGTTTGGTTGGATAGACTGCTCAAACTGTAGGAGGTTGTGGGGGGGCAATTAAATGGGAGTCAAAAAAACAAGAGCTTTTTAGTCTTATTACACATTTTCCAGTGTGAACACACTATGAACATAATCAAAACCCACTTAGAATTAGTCTGTAGTATTGATTTGGGACAAGGGTGCAGTGTTGCCAACTATTTTCAGTGGAAACCTCCTTGAAAAGTTGATCGATGACGTCATGCGCTAATTTAAATATTCGTGATGACACAACTTAACCACACATACATGATTTTTAAAAAATGAAAGTAAAGAAAATGAAGGAGGAGAAGAAACTTTACTGACTAACTAGCTGTATCATTTGCTACTGTATATCAGCCTGCATCATTTTTATGCAGGCTGTTGTACAGACACAAAGTTAATGGAGGAGCTGTCTCTTTGTGGGGTTTAATTGGCAGTGAAAGCTAACACAGAAAAACAAAGATCACTAATTAGACAATGTGTATGTGCACAGCAAAATGCAACTTGACTTTTCAGAGATAATCGTTTAGAGCAGGATGAAGAGGGGGAGTCAGACTGGTCAAAGAGCCCAGGTTTCCGTTGTTGTAAACACGGAACTTCACTGCGTTATCTCTAGTTCAGGCCAGTCTCTGTCATCATGATAATAACCCAGTTTTCCTCAGATGTCACAGGCCAGTAGTCTCCCAGTGGTCATCCTTTATCACCAGTGTTGTGGTTTTGGGATGTGACAGGTCAGAGGTCAAAGGTAGGAGCACTGCTTTGAGGTCCAAGTCCCCAAAGCAATTATCTTATGACTGGAGAGGAAAGTGCTGAGTGGCACAGCGGATGTTCTAATGTTCCTCAATAGACGTGTGCACGTTTATTGCTTTCTTCACCGTGCCATCCTTCCTTTGTTTCTCCTTCCTCTCTCTCTCTAAATCTTGGACACCTTTCATAGAGGACAGCAGGCATCACTCATTTTAATGTTGAAACTTTATGTTTGCTCCATTGCAACTTTTACCAGTCCTGGTTATGATGTTTTTAGGCATTATACTAGTCACTAACTTTGTCTGTTTGGTGCTGAGCAGGTAGCATCCAGTGAGTTTACCAACCTAATCTGCATTTACTAATTAAGTGCTGTTCTGAGATGGAGCATCAACAGTCTTTTGCAGGTGTTTAGCCTGTTTTACACTTTGAAATTTTTGTGCAAGCAAATTCTCCGTCATCTGCTGCGACGACCGGATTTGTGATGCAGCTGTAGATCTCAACCCCCTCAGAGTAGAATTCATTCAAACCGAGCACCTGCTTCACTGCTCAAATGTGTACAAAATACTGGGGAAAAAAGAAAAAAATTGTAACAAGGACACATCAACTGAGCTAATTTGTGCAGTTTAACGTGATGTTCTGAAGACAGACAGAGACGCTGTATCCTCATTGGCACAGAAACTCAACACTTTTCTCTAAAACTGTGTTAATGGATTTGACATTCAAATAGGATTACTTCAAACTCAGACTTTGCAGAAGGCCTGCCAGTCGCTGCAGCCTGATTTAAAAAACAAAACAAACAAAAAAAAAAACTCTTGTGGCTTTTCTTTTAATAGCTTTCACTGCTTCTCCCTCATAATTCCAAAAAAAAAAGCAGACTGAGCGGACGACCTTTACCACAATCTGTTCTTTCTTTTCAATTAGTCTCTGCACTACCCCATAAATGATTCATACAACTTGGCCTGAGCCTGTATTAATAACTAATAAGGATAAGTGATATGAGGGAACAGAGCTAGCTTGCTGGCGCAGCAGAGGGGTCAAGAAGGTCTGAGATTACAACGGTCACGCCGAAACAAAATGTCCACTCCCGAAGCCGAGGGCCGTCTGATCGAGAGCAAAAGTCGACTAGTTCTGCTGGTATTATCCGAGCGGGTTGTAAATTATATTGGTTATTACTTGCGTTTTAGTTTTAGGAATTATTCATGCACGGGATGGTCTGCTGCAGCCCTATATAATGACTCTTGTAGCTGCAGTGAAAAGAGGTTGTATTTGGAAATATGAGTTGATCTCTTGATCCTCTGGCTAGATAATGCAAACTGCTTGCAACCTCCAGGATTTGATCGGTCAAATCCCTCTTTTCACTAATATGGCTTAAGAGGATTTCCTCTATATGTTATTATTGCATCAGACAGGGTCATTTCCTGAGAAGAGATCATTTCCGTTTTTCATCCAAGCATCATATGTTTGACTATTCAGTTCAAAAATATCTTCAAGATTTCTTCCTTCCCCCCATCGCTGACACATAAAGGTACGCACACACCCACACTAAATCGAACACACGCCACCTCGACCGAAAGGAGAACAAATACTACAGCTAGCGTGGCGGCATCAAAGTGGCCTTTCCCATTGATTTCCTGTTTCTGTGTCAGAGAGAAACAGGTTGGCTAATAGGGCTGAGTTATGCAACAGCATGCAGCTGTAGGCTTTTACCCATAAATCCCTGCCAGTGCTCAACTTGAGGAGATTAAAGTTGAGTGAATGCCCACCCTGACAGCAGTACATGGAAGTGGGCGCTGCAGGGTCAGTTATTTTTCACTCCGCTTGATAAGAGAGAGGAGATTTTGAAAATTTACTTCTGAGTTTGGACTTTTTTCTTCAGATGCAGGGAGATACAGATACAAAATAATAGGAATAACCTATGGAAGAATGCACCTTTTCATTTCTCAGGCTGCAGTTTTGTCTGTGATTAATTTGTAAGAGAGTTGTGGATGCTAATCATGAGGGAGCTGAACCAACAGTCTGTAAAATCACTTTCGTTTGCTCTCCTAATTTCTCACAGCAAACAGAAAATAAATATGTTTATTGTTTCATCTCCATTCTCCATGAATGCCGGGACAAACACTGTTGATAATATGCTTTACTAGAGCTCTAATCTGGTTATTTCTCAGCATGTAGAGACTATATAACTGCATAGAGGAACACCCTGAGATCTGGCTCTTTGTTCAGCGTTGGGTCATCATCTGACTTGCAAAGGGAAGCACTTTATTCTGCTCCGTTGGCTCTTCTTGTATTCTGAGCTTCAACATTAATTAGCCCGTACGTGCCGCCAACATTCAGGTCCACATTAAATGCAGATGACTACCATTACTCTCAGCAAAGGCACCTGTCCCGCTGTAATAAATTTGGATTTTTTATTAGCGTCATTATTTTACCCCCGTGCAGCCAGTTTGCTCAAGCTTCAATGCCTTCGGCTCAGCAGGTTTGTGCTCGGCTGCTGCTTTGTGCTAGAAGATTGATTTGTTTTACCTCGGTTGAATTGGTTGTGTCTGACAGACTAATGATCAGTATAGGGACAATAATTTTAGTTAGTTTGTAGTATTGAAATGGCCTCATCACAGGTCATTTAGTATTACCACAGTCAATCATACTTATCAAACTGAGCTGCAGCTAAATCTCAGGTGATGTGAAGATGAAGTCCAAATTCCTGCAGCCAAGTAAATCAAACCACCATAAACAAAATGTTTTTTGGCCTAAAATAGTTCAAAGACTATTTAAATTTCAACTTAAAAGACATTAAGTCTAAAAAATATATTGAAATGAGGTAATGATAATAAAGAGGTGATACTGAGCTGTTATCAAAAGAACCAGTAAAGACACAAATAAAAAGAGACTTGATGATTGATAAATTGCAAATAAATAGTTCCTAAATAGAAGATAAAAGTTATTTGAGAACAGACTTTGATAAACAATGTTAATAAAAAAGATTCCTCTCCTTCAAAAGTTACCGCTGGTGCACCCTTGAGCAAGGCATTCAGCCAGCTGTGGTTGAGAGTAAATGCAGAATTTGTTGTGTTGATTATGTTAAGCTTGGTTGACAGGTGTCTCAGGCTATCTGAGTAAGCCTGGGTGGTTGCTGATTTCCTTGCTGGCTTTTGGCTCCACCACATTTCACCTTGTTGCCTGAATTTAAATCTTCTTGCCCCCCCAAAAACCTAATAAGATCTGTCTGTTGAAGGGGGATATATCATGCTTTTTTGTGATTTTCTGTTTATTTTTATACCTTTATAATGTCAGATGTTAAACATGGTTGAAGTTCCAAAATTTGAGGTGAACATATATAAAATTTCTCCCTGCAAACCAAAGGCCAGGGCCTCAACCTGCTCTGAATGCTTTGTTTGAAAAGTTCCCTCTACTTCCTCCTCGTGATGACATCAGATTGTTCGCACATGCCCACAAACAGCCGTCTGTTGGTAGTCGGGATGTGCAGAGATCCCAGTATTTGTATTTGTATCTGTATTTGTTGAGGCAGCAAAATTATTTGTATTTGTATTCAAATAAAAGTGGAAAGAGGCTTAAAAATCCTGTTTTTGTATTTATTACACTTTTAATTTTAGAAAATTCAAATGTTACAATAAGTGTTCATGAATAAACTACCTTACGAAGGAGGTCCCCACACCGGGTCTTGAACAGGAGTCTCCCAGATCATAGACGACTGAGCTAAAACTTTACTTGTCGACTCATTGCAGGCAGACCTCTACCTATTTATACACCCATAACACAGAGACAGCACACCATGTAACATGTAGAAGAACTTCAAAGGTGATTCTTGCTTTGCACTTTTCATTTATTGCTTATTTTTTACAACCTAACTTTGTGGAAAGGAGAAGGGGAACAACAGGTTATGGAGAGTCCCTTGGGACTTACCCCTGATAGATGTAACAGTGGAGCAGAGGAGAGAGACTGAGATAACAATGTAACCGACCTGTGAACTGGTATTTGACATGGGGTTTTTTTTCCTCCGAAAAACAAAATAATTTTCAAAATATTTGTATGAAACAAATATTCGTATAAAACCTACTATTCGTGCTATTTCGTGGTCTTTGTAGCAAAGGTTGTTCAACAGGTTGTTCATGTTGTCCGCTCATATTTCGGATCAGATTTGGGCTCGAACATGTACGCAAGTATTTGAGAAGTTTCAATTTTGAATAAAAGAAGTGAAATCTTACTGTTTGTTTAAGTAGTCTCCGGAGCCGGCCAATCAGAACAGAGTGGGATCTTCGGGGGGGACCCCCCTTAAAGAGGCAGGACCTGAAGCAGCCTGTTATAGAGAGAGGCTGAACTGATGGGCTGCATAAAGAGCCAGTATAAGATAAATAAAGACTTTTCTTGAACTTTAAATCATGCAAATATATTCCAGTAGAGCCCCAGAATAAAAACATAGACTTGGAAATGTGCGTATGTCCCGTTTTAAGGTTCATAGTCATCCATATCAAGGTGTATCTGGTTTACATAATTCAAGGTGTACTTGGATTTGCTGTATTTTCCCTCTCAGTCACAAAGCCTCATTTCTTCTGTGGCGTGATGGGTATTTCCCAGGATGTAACCAGAAAGCTAAAAAAGTCCCTTCAGAAACCTTCAGTATGTGTTGTGTAACAGACCTCACGTCCAGGGTTTGTTACTGTTAATTGATTTGAGGCTGGTATTGACAAGGAAAAAGCATGCACAATCAACTTTCCCTTGAAAATAAATAACCATATAATTTTCCTTCCCAGTTACATAAAATGGGCCCAGTATAATCTAATCTAAACCTGCTGATCGAAACCAACGATTAATTATTTCTTACTATGTTTTGGTGTTTGCATGAAAGTTAACAAAACCTTTCTTTCCTCTCTTCAGCCAGCTATTTTTGGGACATTAAGCAATGACAGAGCACCGTTTGACAACAGACTGGTGAGTCACCTCTATAAGAAACTTGTTATGACTTGATAATGATGCTTGCAAAGTCAGGACATTTGTGTTTTGAGGGCGTAAGGGTGAAGTTGTTTTTTTAATTGAAAAGCAGAACATTTTAATTAACCCAAAATTCCTGAGGATAAAAATTCACAAAAGCAGCAACAGATCTGTGTGTGTGTGTGTTTGTTTGTGTGTAATATTACTGTGAGTGTGTTTCTTATTGTTTTCAGAGCTGAGTCTACCCTCTAAATATGTTGGAGTTTTTTTCACATTAATACATTGTTTTAAATAATGTCCTCTTCCAGCACCATTCAGACATTCTCCTGCATGACAGATGGCAAAAATCTTGTCTCTTTGTTGATGATGCCATGCTTTGATGGAACATAAAGAGTTCCTCGGTCTCTCTGTTGTTGTGAAATGCAAATGGTCGATGGCAGACGCCACAGAAAGCCAATTAACCAGCAACAAAGGAAATTATTAAGCTGCCCGGTTGTTTGCCTGGCTAGATCTATCGGAGGAGGGGAGTCTGTGGTGAGCCTGTGCCAACTGGCACATGACTTATTTAATTACTTAGCCCAGCAGCACTGAAAGAAACCAGCAGATTTATGGATTCATCCATTTCCCATTTATCAGAAAACAATAAAAGCGTCCCTTTATGCCTCATCTCCAAAGCACCCTTGGGCCCCGTGACCATTAAGCAGGATCTTCCTCTGCTTTTTCTCAGAGTCTAAGTAATAGACTGCAGCAGGTGGGTGGGCAGTCCAGTGTCGATTCACAGGTACAATACGTGTTGGAAGAGTCTAATCATTAAAGACTCTTTAAACCCTTTGAGACTGTGAAGAGTCAAACCTGGTCCAAAGCCCGACAGGATTATTGATGTTTGGTGGCATTAGTTTAGATGGAACTTGTCCAAGTTTTTCAGCTGTTCTGGGGAACAAAGTCTGGAACTTCAGTCTTCATTAAGGTTTGGATCGTTGATGTCGGGAAAGATGGGAAGCCTTAAACCTCTTTTATACAAGTTCATACAAAAAGAGTCCTTTTATCAGGTTAAACCAATATGTGAGACCTATAATGGCTTTTTGATAGAAATTGTATATTTGACTGTCAGTGTTACATCACCAAGGAGAGAATAATCAAGAGTTAAAATATGGTTTAGATGGAAATCAGCATTTTGTGTGTTTCTCAACTGGTGGTAACTGAATATAGAGCCGGTTTTATCACTGTTTTTTCTTATAAACATAATGATGTAAACAAGCCTTGAACAGCAACAGAAAACATTAATAACTTATATTCAGCTGTTGTCATGTATTAGTCCATGTTTTGAAAGACCTGTCAATCAATTTGTGAGTGATGGCAGGTTCAAGTCCTGTTTCACTGGAAAATACATCAAGTTACGGAAGCTAAAGATGCTGTAACTGACATTTTAATGGGCCATTATCCGGTCGTTGTCTTGTGTAATTGAAGACTTGTCAATCAATGTTTGAGAGATAACAAGGTCCAGTGCTGTGTTTTGGGAACTGAAATGATTAAGCAGACTGTATGTAACTTCTGCAAGGAATGATTGTGCCCTTATGTTATCATGCTATTGTGCGCTACTGTTCTAGAGGATATTCTATCATATAGTAAAAATCAGGAGGAATCAGTAAACTTGTATTTTGGAGCTGAATCTATTGTAAAAATTACATACTAAGGCCTCAAAATATTGTTAAAAAAATAATCCTAAATATTGACTGTAATGCCATTGGTAATAATGATGTCTGAATCCCAATTTCCACTATACATATACAGTAGATTCCTATTTTAACCTGGTTGTCAAGGACTAAAAACCAAGTGAACCCTAATAATTTAATAATTTACCTTGTGGGCACCAGTTTGTAGCTGTGTGAAAAGATTTTGCGATGATTTTTAAGAAGCCAGAAGGTTATTTATGAAGGGAAACAAATCAATTTATTTTTAACCTAATCCTTTGCAGTAAAAGGTGGCCTTTTTGTGAAGTGGTAAAAACAAATCTGAAAGGATTCAAACTCATTAGGTGAAAAAGCTTAAAATAAGCTATAAAATCTCTGTCACACATAACCTCACTGCAACCCGTCAGCAGGTCACGAATCAAACTTTTTAGGGTTCATGATACCCGGCTTTCTTTCTAGCTAGTTTGCAGATAATCCACTCAAGGTTCATCTCCCTTTTCCTGGAGAACTGAGAGTCTAGGTGCATTTTTCTCTTCCTCTCTGACTGAAATCTCCTGGATTTCGCCTCGGCCTCAGAAGTGTGAAGGCACAGGTGGAACGGGGGCAGGCGCTGGCCCGAGGATTATGCTAACATTATGCATGCTGAACAATAGCGCTCTCAGTGGGACGGGCAGCCAGAGAAGACAGCCGCCATGGTATCACCACAGACAGCTTAACTCTCATGCATCGGAGGCTTTGTGGGATTAATCCAATAATAAAGCCAGAATTGTGACTAAATCCTAATTGATTTTTTTTCACCCTTATGGACATTGTACTCATCGTGGTATAGTGGATAAACCCAACATGCAGCTGCGTCTCACTCTGATCATGAACCTTTTCATATAAATTAACTAGGAAGTGAAACCAAAACTGTTGTTCTCTACGTTTTGTAAAGCAGAATGATGGCAGATGAGAACGTCTTGAGAATTTGTTTAATGATCATTAATGATCATCTTTTTTCTTGGCGCAGTCATGTTAAGCATATCAGATTTTTAATCTAAAAGTATTGTATACTTAATGTGTACAGTGCCTTTGTACTGGCTGTAATATTAAAGAAATAGTTTAACGTTTTGAGAAATGCTCCTTCACTTTCTTTCCTAAAGTGTGATGAGAAGATCTCTCATGTCTGTGTGTTCAGCCCCTGTTATGCTAGAAAATAACTAGTTTGCACTACATGTTTTTCTGATCAGGTTGGAAATCAAAAGTGTTTATATTTGCTCTTGCTATACTCGAAGGCGGAGTGAAAAACCTTTGAGAGTGTCAGTTTGTCTGAAAGAGGGGGGAAATGCGATCCTCGTAAAATATGAAGATGACGGTGCACATTGTCAGACGGTCTCTCCTGGAAGACATTCATATTGTTGCACTTTATCTTCTCATCTGACTCTTGGAGCAAAAGTAAATAAGCAAATTTCCCAAAATACCCATTCCTTTATGATGAAACAACTAAAAAACAAAAACAGAAATGTTTCTTCTACAAAGTACACAGTCATTTTTGACATTTTATTCACCAAAAGTTGTTTAGATTTCTCTAAATCCATCTTTCCTTGCAGCCCAGGAAGCTATTTTCATAAAATCAACATTTATAATAACCATCTACTCCGATTGGCTGGAGGTGTGGCCACTACCTTCACTCCCAGCCAACTGGAATACGACCTAATGAATAATGATATATTATATTCCTTAAACTGAGTAACAGACAGAAACAATGTTTACAAGTGCGCTTGTTTTAAAACTTCACCCGAAGATTGAAGATGGAAAAAGTAGAAAATCCTGCAGTGCATTGAGTCTCGTTAAGCAGACAGTCAGCTTGCAGACTTGCTGATAACAGAAGGCAAGTTTATTTGTACAGCACATTTCAACAGTAAGGCAATTCAAAGTGCTTTACATAGAGCATAAAAGGCATCAAAACAGAATATAAAAGCAACACAAGTAAAAAGACATATAAAAACAATCAAAAAGTGTTAAATTTGGAAATAAAAAGAAGCTAAAAGGGAATAAGACAGATAAAACAAGAGAATAAAAGTAACAGTGAAGTGTAAAATATTAACCCTCAAATTTGGTTTAATCAAAGGCAAACAGAAAAGTCTTCAGCTGTGATTTAAAAGAACTGAGAGTTGCAGCAGATCTGCAGTTTTCTGGGAGTTTGTTCCAGATATGTGAAGCATAAAAACTGAACGCTGCTTCTCCATGTTTAGTTTTTACTCTGGGGACAGAAAGCAGACCTGTCCCAGACCACCTGAGAGGTCTGGATGGTTCATAATGTAGCAGCAGATCAGAAATGTATTTTGGTCCTAAACCATTCAGTGCTTTATAAACCAACAGCAGTATTTTAAAATCAGTTCTTTGACAGACAGGAAGCCAGTGTAAAGATCTGAGAACTGGAGTTATATGATCCACTTTCTTGGTCTTAGTGAGGACTCGAGCAGCAGCGTTCTGAATCAGCTGCAGCTGTCTGATCGATTTTTTAGGGAGACCTGTGAAGACAGCGTTACAGTAGTCAAGTCTACTGAAGATAAATGGATGGACAAGTTTTTCCAAGTCCTGCTGAGACATAAGTCCTTTAATCCTTGATATATTCTTCAGGTGATAGTGGGCTGACTTTATAATTGTCTTAATGTGGATGATAGAAGGACGATGGTCTCCAAAAATGAATTCCAGCCATTCCTGACATAAATTTCCATCCTCTGGAAGGCTGTTAAGCCTTTTTAGCTGCTGAACAACCAGCAACACTTCCAGCGTCCTGCTTTGCTCATCATCTGGCTGCAATGCAAACTCCCGACTACAGAAGTTACGTACGCACTCAGCATAGCGGCAGTGGGCTTATGCTAAAGCTTCCTGCAGAGTTAATTTAACTATCTGGTGTGATGTAGTAACGGGTTCCACTTCAACAACTCTTGAGCTGCAAATTTCAAAATTTCAAAGACAAAGGAGATAGAATTAATTTTACAGCACAGGATTGCTCCCACCACCACCCTAATCCATCCCAAAGCTCATTTTTCTTGTCTTCCACAATACCAACCCTTTAAGATATTCAATTTACTGTCATATGACAAAGAAAATTTAAAAAAAAATCACATTTGAGAAGCTGGAACCATCAAATACTGGGCATTTTTGCTATATACATGTCAAAATAGTTGCCAATTACGAATCAATTGACTAATCATTGCAGCTCTACAGTATACAACATTGTCATTGAATCCAGCAACAATCAGTATGTATGGTACATCAAGACCTTACAATACGTAGCTGCAAAGTAGGAACCCAAATAGTGTTAAAAACCAGTCGGAAGATCTCAGACAAGTAAAGTTACTTAAATGTCTGCATCAGCTGTATGTGGCACATGTGAGATGTACAGACAGCATTTTAGACTAACGAGGATATACAGACACAGCGATTCTAGGCAGATTTAAATTTCTATTCAAAGCGAATCAAACTCAAACACCGAGATCAGAAGTGTCTTTACATCTCTGTTGCAACCAGCCTGCTGAATTTCATGTTATTGAGATTACAACCAGTGATTTTCTGAAAATTGTGTTGAATCTCAAGATGCACATAAAAGCCAAATCGATGGGAGCAACATCTGATATGCAGCCTGAGACGAATAAGCCTTTGATGCTGCTGCTATTAACTTGATGGCTGCTTTAATTTAATGACAGATAATTTACTGCAGTCATTTGTCAACAGTCATGTAGCTCTTTGATTTTAATTAAAGATGAATAAACAGATGAATAAAACAGCACCAAATGGCTTGTAATGGATCAGGAGCCTTTGACTGTTAATAGGGTTGGGTTTCCCATGGCAACGCAAGGCGGATGCTGACTGAGAAAGCAAATACTGTGAATCTAAATGAAGGCTGGGTCTTTGGTAGTGAGGAGAGTGGAATTGTGAATGTTCAGATTTATTTTTTTCTGAGTGTTTCAAAGGACTTCTTGTCCACATTTACTTAAAAGTTGAGATTGAAAGTTCATTCTTGACCTTGGAAACAGCAGATGATACAATGGAAAGCTCCAGAACAGCCACTAAATGGATCTTGTCGTGAAATTGTTTTGTCAATTACTGTTTTCAAGGTAAAAAAAAAATAACTTTCAATCTCAAACAATTACTTGTTTGGTCTGTAGAATGTCAGAAAATGGAAACATACAGAGTTCACAGAGCCTCAGTGGCATTTTCAAATTGCGTATGTGTGCGTATTTTGTTCAATCAACAATCCAAATATACTCAATTTACAGTGATAACACAGGGACAAGTAGCAAATCCTCACATCTAAGAAGCTAGAAGTAGTGAATATTTGGCATCTTTGATAAAGAAATAAACTGACATGATTCGCTGAATTCCTGAGAGTTGAATGATACCACTCTCATGTTTCAGCATTAACGTACAAAGCTAAAGTCAGGTAGCAATTAGACTAGCTTAGCATACAGACAAACATGCCTACCAACACTTCTAAAGCTCACTTGTTACAAATCAAATCTCGTTTAGTTAATTAGTGAGCTTTAGAGGTATGACAGTCCTATTTCTTAACTTTTGAGAGAGCCAGGCTAGCTGTTCCCCTCTGTTTCCAGTCTTTATGCTAAGCTAGGCTAATCACCTCCTGGCTCAAGCTCCCTATTTAATGCACGGACTTGACAGTTGTATTGATCTTCTCATCCAACTCTCAGACAGAAAGTGAATAAGTACATTTCCCAAAATGTGGGATGTGTCTGATCAACTCATCATTTCAGCACTAATAAGAATTGTTTATTGTTTGTGATTGTTTTCATTGAAATCCAGCCATTTAGCCGATTCTGTTGTTTAGCATTTTGCTGAAAGGCACTTGAACAGATACACAACAATGTTTGTTTAGAGGAAATGAACTTGTGTCTGACCATAAGGCCACTCTGCTGTCAAAATATACAATATGTTCTTACCCTCAGTTCATTTATGAATTTGGTCTCTTCACCCTTTTCTAAGGTCAAAGACCCAGAGCATCCATTACGTAACCATGCGGAGAAAGGTATGACCAGTATGTGGCACATGAACGATTTGTGTTTAACTCTAAAATCCAGGACGGTTGCATAAGCCTGATAGAAGAGCACCGGTTATGTAAACGTGTTTCTCAAAAGAAATCAGAGGCCGAAGTGCACTCTTCTAGATGCCTGATCCTCCTCCAACATCAGCAACCCGCTGCTGTGAAGGTGGACGTGGGCCAAAAACCGGAGCGCCGCAGCATTCTTCCTCCTCGTCCATTTGTGTCTGTGTAACAAAGTTGGCAGGCAGGAATCGACCGACGGCACTGAGCGAGCGTATTAAACAGCGGTAACTGCCAAATAAAGCGATGCACACAAGATACTGAACCTCCGCATCGGTCGAGAAGTCATGGTTACGACATGCAAACACACTTTGAAGTTACAAGCAACCTAATAAACCAGTAATTGGGTTAAGTGAAGGCTGATTCAAATGTCATGACTTCATATTAACTCCTTGGCAGGATTGGTGTTGTTAAACTGGATCCAGTCTGACTGAACGGTGTCTGAATTTCCCTTTATGGATGTTAATTTTACTATTGAACACCCTATTTAACTTCATTAAAAATTAATTTAAAGGGCCATACCTGCTTTCCTTGATATTTTTTGAGCATTTTTGATGCTGTACTGTACATTAAAATCAGTTAGCAGCTCAAAAACACTATTTTCAAGCAGTTGAAAGGTGCATCAATTGATTTGTTTTTTGGCCACTTGAGGGCAATCTGCAGTGTCGGGTAATAATGCTCTGTGAGTGTGTCACTACAGATATGAATTAGACATAGATATTTAATCATTGTTATAATAAAAAATATATAATTTAGAGCAGCTTTAAGTGTCAATTCATTTGAAAAAAAGTCTAAACTGCGATATCACAGCAATGGACTCAAGAAAAATGAATAAAGAGATGATGCATTACATAACTCAAACAAGTTTATAACACAGAAAAAAAAGGAAACCAAAGATTTAATTTTCTAAATATGGGTATCTCTCCTGTTTATCTTTCTGTTTATCATCGTTCTCTTCTGTTGGACCGTCAAAGCTGACGAGCAGCATGTCGGAAGGCAGCTGTCTGCACAATACTTTAGAGAATGAAAACTGTTGTCACTCCGCTGACATTTTAGTCAGGTCGGACGTGTAATCCTGTTAGAGCCCGCATGTCATAAGCACCATTTGGAGGGACAGATTATTCCAAAAGCACCGTACAGTACCAACGACATTTTAACACGGGTGGCCCCGGTGGGAATTAAACTCCTGACCCAGGCTGTGTTGGTGACGGGGCTCCGCTTGGCACTTAGCTTCCCTCTGTTGAATTAATAATATTAAAGGCAGATGTTCATAAAGTCAGTTGACGTCATTTCTTATGCTCAAAATCTGAGTGCAGTTATCCCACAGTGCAGTGTGCAGACATGTTATTATTATCGCCCACTCTTGTCAATTAAAAAAGAACCAAACCAGAACTTGTCCAAAGATAAATAATCTTTTACAGTGTACAGTGTTGCAAAAGTTCAATCAGAAACATGGTTACTGTAGAAGAAGAAAGCAGTAAATTCTAACATGTGACGGTTGTTTGTTAAAAAATGTTCGTGTTTTTGTGCAGCTGTTGTTTTGTACTTGCCTCCGTGCTCTTCTGATCTTTATTAATACTTTAATAAATTATCTGATTACTGGTGTGTTTTGGATGGAGGCGGAAGAGGAAGTGAATGATCGACTAATGAGGGAGCCGCGTGACGGCTGCAAATATGAAAACGCAGAGGTTTGCATGCGGCTGAGCCTTTTGCTTGACAGACATACAAAGAGCCGCATTCTTCCTCATGACTTTCGGCTTTTATCTGGTTTTATCTTGTTGTTCTGCTAAACAGCTGATGAGGAAATCCAAATAAATAAACATAAAGCTACAAAACAAATCTGTTCGGCTGATTTTAAATCTTCGCTGTACATATTTTTCTATTGCTTCTTATACTATTTGACTTTTCTTTTTGTCATTCAAACAGTTGATCCAGTGTTTATGTATTACACTAGGGGCAAACATATATTTCACTTGATTGTCAAAAAGCACCACCGTGTTTTATTTCATCGTGGGTGATGATGCAACACAGGAAACGAAGATGTTATAATTTGCCAATCACAAGCAGAAATGCGAGCTAAAGCAGCTAAGCTTTGCAAGGCAAAACTTTGTGCCGAACTTGTTTGATTTGAATTTCAAATGGGAGTCAATGACAGTTGGCAGTTTTCAGTGCTTAGCTACAGATGTATAAGCACATTCAGTTATGTTGTGCATCATAGTTTCCAAGATTATATACATAAAAGAGTCTCTCTCACTAGATATCACGTTAAAAATCAAGCTTGTTCTCTCGTCTCTTGCATGTTGACAGTGTCTTTAACATGATCAATGCCTCCATGTTTAAAAAAAAAGGTTAAAAAGATGGAAGTTCAGTCTTTATGAAAGCTTTGTGTTTTGTTTCTGTTTTCTGACAATCTGCCATCAATCAAATCAAGACTGAAAACAGACCAGTTGCACAACGTCCTCCTTCTGCTGCTGCTGCCCTGAGCCTCGTGTGTGTGTGTGTGTGTGTGTGTGTGTGATCTCTGCTAACCTTCTGTTGTCATCAGACCGGACAGTGTCTCACACACACGCACACACACACACACACACACACACATGCGCACGCACATGCCTTCAGATGTTATGTAACCTTGTCATAGCGGGCTGCTTGTCTCTTAACACGGACATACACACATAAATAAACATTGCGCCAGAGGGATGAAATTAGCTCGCTGGCTTAGCAGTGGGAATATCGTGTGGATGTGTTTGGATGTGTTTACATTGAGCGGTTAGCTACTTGTGAGCGTGTCTCAGGGCCTGCTGGTCTTGTGATTATTAGTCATGGCCTGGACATTGGCCTTGAGCTCATCTTGTACTCTATTTGATGTGTGTGTGTGTGTGTGTGTGCGTGTGTTCCTGCTGTGCTCATTTAATACCTGGTATTCAATGATATGCTGTTTAATCCTCCACATGCCTGTGCTTTGAACTAAGAAAAGGAAGTGTATGTCCTACATTTTATGGACACAAATACACACACACACATGCATGCAAGCGTGCTAACACACACACGCATACAGTACATGTGCATCTCTTAAGTACTGACTGTTCCCTCTCTAAAGGGAATGATGACCTATTATGTCAAAATAGCATCGACTCTTCTCTTTGTCCTGCTGAATGTGGTGATTTATTACTCCTGAAGATTTAATTCAGTTTGCTGGTGACACTATAGTTTTGTTATCAGTTAATGAGGGAAAAGAAAAATGCATAACAAAATGTCTCAGTTTGAAGTTATCTTCACAATCAGCAAATATAAGCTTTATCCACTAATTCCAGGTATAAGAATAAGAATCCATATTTCTTCTTCGTTGTTTATCTCGCTGCAGGTTTGTGGCCACAAAACTACAGGAAATTTCTTAAGAACAATACAGAACATCTTTAATAATCTGGTGTGTTGTGCATATTTGTTTGTTGCACACCTTGCATGGAAAAAAAAATGCACTAAAGTATGTCAGGAAAAAGCTTAAGAGGTTAAAAAGTGACTTATCTCCCTCTTCTCTGATAAACAACATTCACCGCAGACCCGGTGTGAGCGCAGAGATCTTCCTCTGTAAATGTTTGTTTTGTGACCCGAAGTGTTGGTTCCTTTGATGAAAAGTTGAAGATGGATGTTTTGGCCTTGACACCTCTGCACCAAATCCTTCCACTGAACTTCCTGGTTTTTGGGACAACAAAGACAGAGTTACATTCTGACTCCTGACCTTTAGAGTCTTATCTTTGACCGAACATCTGCAGACGGCAAACCCTGACACCGATGAGGATGTACTCAAATACAGAGGTTATAAATCAAGTTGTTGGAATGGGTGTTGATTAAAAATGGACTGACATCATTTATAGTGCAACTGTTACGTGATCTATATCTGGATATGCACCCTCTCATGCCGCTGTCACATGTATGCATCGTTGTTGACTCTAAATTCTGCCTGCAATATGATTCGCTTTTTGTATTGACGATGACAGTTTCATCCAGTGAGTGAACTTTGAATTGTGGAACGATTACAAGCATCTAATCATGCAGATGTTTCCTCTCCTGTGTGTGACAGAGCGGCGATCAGAGGGGAGTCGTCCTCTCTGATCGCCTTTCTGCAGGATTTTTCCATAAAAGGCTGAATGACACACCTCTCGCACTCGGCCAATAGTAATTTGTCTGCCTTTCTGTTGACTTCCTGCACAACAGAGGGTCCAAATTACTACCTTGGCTAATATTCTGATTTGCACCCCTCTGCCCCCCCCCTCCTCCTTCTCTCCAAATCCAGTAATCCAAGAGGAAATGAAATTGACTTAGTGACTCTCCGACCTGTCTGTGGAGGGAACGCCGCTCAGGACTGCACTGAACAGTTTAAGCAATTTAACCCCAATAAGAAGGGTTATCTTTATTAAAGCTTGACTTCAGGTTGGCTGTATGAATATGACTGAACATAGCAAGTTCATTATTAAATGTTAGCTCTAAAAAAGCTTATGTAACTTGTGTTTCAAGCTCAGGCCAAATCTAGAAACATCCGACATGATTTTATGGCTGTTTCAGCTTATATCAGTTATTTACGCCGGCCAGCTGACAAAGAATTATTTCACACATCTGCATAAGCAAACAGCTGCCCATGACACACTTTGTAGAAATGCAAATGTTTTAAAATTGTATTAAGCATTAAAATTGTACTAAAAATGTAAAATTTACGCAGCTTTTTGTGGTAAGTCACAAAGTGGGCCTGCAGCAGAGAGTCCCTTCTGATTGAGACGCCACACACATCATAGTCTGGTATAGAGATGTCTTCACCCGTATGAGATAATACAGTGAATTTTTTAAAAGAAATGTGAAAAAAACGTGAAAGTTTCCTCGGTTGTGAGTTCTGCATCCATAGAAAGCTGCTCTGTCTCATGAAGCAGGATCACAAAATTATCTTGATAAATTTGCTCAGTAGAAGCTAGAACAGCGTTTTACCTCATTCAGTCCCAAATTTGAGGAGGTTCTATGTTTTTCTCTCCAACCAGAAGTTGGCAAAAGCAGTTCTTTGATAATACATTAAATGATATGTGGTATTTGATGCTTGAATAGAGGGATGAACCTCATAGACCATCAGCAACATAAGACTTGTGATATACTTGCTTTTTAATAACGTGTCTATGTAGATAAACAGCTTCCATGCTTGCAGCGTTGTTCACATACGTGCTTGTGTAGTTTGTGTGCAGTATATCTGTCATATCTGCAGGTAGTATACAGTGGGTTTTTAGAGCTTTTTCTCTGAAAACAGGCTCCAAACTGCCTGCTGTGGCCAAAAATGACGCTATGAGAGTGAATCTAAACAGTAAAGTTGCAGCCGGTAAGGATAAACAACGAGCTGAAACTCGCTGATAATTCTCTGCAGGTTCAACACTGCGAGTCATGCCTCCCACATTAAACACTGTCAATTGTTACACTGTTATTATGAAAAATATGAATGTAGCCACTTTAACTTAAATGCATCTTGTGGAAATGTAGCTTTAATTTCTGAGGAAACAACTAATGCTCTGAAGAAATATAGGATATCCTAGAACAGCGTAGATAAAAGCAAGTATATCAGCACTGCTAATCTATGCTTTCCAAATGTTAAAAAATAAAATAGTAAAATGTTATGAAAGTTGTATTTTGAGCATATAATACTACACTGTATGAGTTGCTGTGATACCACACTTTATGTACTTCGATCATGATGCCAGCATCAGACGTCTTTAATTACGAGCAGTCAGCAGTTAGTGTGGTGGGAACAGTGAAGGTAATGAGTTTAGGCAGTGATCCGTAAGCTCAAACTCAACATTAGTCAGCTGACATTATGAGAGGAACCACCGAGCTTCACCTCCTGGTTCTTTCACTCGGATGGGAAAAAAACAATCAAAACAATGTGTTTGTTTTATCGGAATCCGCACCGTTTGTGATATTATGCAAAAGAAGAATTTCAAAAGCAGTTTTGTGGCTTTGAAACGGGGACTGTTTGTTCGCTGTATTTCTGCAGTGCTTTTATGATGAAAGTCTGGCACAAGTGATGATAACACAGGAAGTGGGAGACAAAAGAAGTACAGAGTGTAACAGCAAAGAAAAAAGAAAGAAAGAGCCCTAAGAAATGTATTTATGAGCAAAAAACTATTGAGATTATTGTAGGTTTCTGCTGCCAATGTACCAAATTCTCTAATTTTAACAAGATCCTTGTTAAATCCTTTTATTATATTATTATATTTTTTACCTGAGGCCAAATTATTATGTTTTAACAAGAAATTTATTTTAAGTTTATCTTGTTATAGCATGAAACTTTGTCATTATTACACAAAATTAACACATCTCTTACATAATAAACTTTTTTTTTGTTATAACAGAAGTTGGTTTGTTGTTATAACATGAAACTTCTGGTTATAATGACAAAAAGATGGAATCATTTAATATGTAGTAATAATAAAAAATATAATCATAAATCAAAACAAAATATAAAATATATTTTTTTAATGTGAAAAGTAGTTCATTAAAACATTTGAACGTGAACATTTTAGGACATTTTTTTGTTATAACCAGAAACTGAGCACAGAAAAGAAAAGGAAACAAGAAGGAAAATGGTCCTAAAGTAGCAATGAAACACAAAAACATGATATTATATATTCATAAGTCTGCTTCTGTACTGCTTTTGACCAGATTTGAGTTGTTAGCAGCTTTTAAATGGTGCCTCAAACTTGTGAGATAAACCATAAAACGCTTTCAGCCATAAAACATTTGAGTATTATGAGTATTGTTGTAATGGTGGCAAATAACATTTACTGTTAGAGGACGGTTTAGGACATGCAGACACATCACTTCACATATATGCAAAAATGCATTTTACTTTAGTTTGTGTTGTCTCGCGGCCCTGCAGTCAGCACGTCTTTATTTCTTTCTGTCCAAACTGTCCTTTAATATCAAAAGCTGTAAAAATCACATCTGAAGCCTCGAGGTGAGAAAAAAAAAAAATCTCTTATCACGTCCGAACACAAAGCCTCGTAAAATCTGTTTTAAATTTATGCATTTAAGATGCTCCGGGCTGCACGATGCATACATTAGTTATTTAATAAATGGGACTCCAGATCAAATAATAAGCAGTTGGTCTTTGTGTGCTGTTGTACTGTACGGAGACACAAATCATAAATGTTAGCCTCAAAGAGGGGGATTTTCTCTCTTAATATTTAGGGGGCGGAGGGTTTGACTCATGTTTTATTCATGATCAATTCTGGCCTGTGGCGAGCAAAAGGCTTTTTATTCAGTTAAGTGAGATTACATTTGTTAAGTCATTTGTTAAATTGTACAACAGGATAAGGTTGTGTAACTTCGCACGCACCGTCTGGCACAACTGGCTGTTGGCTCATTTGTCACATGACAGCAGCTGCAGATACCGGACGAAATGAGTGTTATATTCCTGTCGATATGTTTGTATGACATTATGCCACCAAACTATTATTACTTTCAATCAAACTTTATTTGCATAGCATCTTTCGTACAGGTTGGTGCAATCCAAAGTGCTTCACAGATGACTGACGAGCTGATAATAAGACAGAACGAATGCAAACAATAAAACAATTTTAGATTAATGAACTTGATTCTTACTCAGCCATTTATTTATTCACGCACTGCACACATGTTTTATGTTTTTGTGTCATGTTTTCTTCTTTTTTTTAAATGTTATTTATTGTCTTCTATTAATACTGGGTCCTCAATATCTACATTATCTAAATAAATGATAGAAAATAAATAAATAAAATAAAAATGATAAAAAAATGTAATGCTAAAACCAATAAAATTGATTTAAAATACAATTAAATAAAAAATAGATAAAAGACATTGACATATAGGACAGATAAGAGAGAATAAAACATTTTAAAACATGAACACAGTAAAATTTATAACATTTTACTATTAAACAATGTATCTAACAGCTGGATCCTCCTCAGTAGACGTACCGTATGTGCATACATGATCTGAACCTCTCGAATGTTTTTCATCCCGTTTGCTTTATCAACGAATCATCTCACAGCTGCCAAATCGTTTCGCTCGGAGCTCCCAGAGGTGTGAGCTGTTTTTTTTTTCTTGTTTTTTTTTTTGGCAGCTCTGTAAAATGCCAAGCGCACTGCTTTCATTGATTTCAAAAGGTCAAGTGTGCAGTTGTTTGCAGAGGCGTAATAAGAGCGACTGTTTTCACTTCTCTGATCCAGAGGGCCGTATTGTAAAGCTGCCAGATAATTAATGACTGTGTAATTAGCAGTTTCATTGTTTGTGTTCATCCATTATGTCACTGAAGGTTGACTGTTCCTTTTTCAATGTGGTTTGATTGACAGGGCAGTTTTTTTTTGTTTTATTACAGGGAGGTTGGATTATGTATGTGTGTGTGTATGTGTGTGGGTGGGTGTGTGTGGGTGTATGTGTGTGGGTGTGTGTGTGTGGGTGTGTGTGTGTATGTGTGTGTGTGTGGGAGGGTGTGGGTGGGTGAGGGGCATCATTTGCAAACCAAATCCTCCAAACCTGCGAGACCTAATGAGAAGGGGTTGATACAGTTATTTGTGATGGTGTTAGACATGATCTGTAATTCAAATATTAAAAAAGGGTTTATAAACTATATAATTTTGGAGTCATAACCTCAGTATTTCCTGCTACAGCAGCGCAGGTCGACATGTTGTTATGAGTCAAAATGCCCCATATTTTGTGCCGGGCAGATGCTGTATTTTTTTTTATTAATCTTGTACATTGTGTCAACTCACTACATGTTTCAAACACCCTTTTCTCGGCCAAAATGTACAATTTTTACGCTCATACTGTCTGGTTTGACTGGACGAGACCTGAGTGCTCACACTTGACGTAAGCATTTTTAAGTTCTCCAATACAAGCACAAGGGAAAAACATGCACAGATGTTTTCTGCTATGCCTTCTTCAGCCTGTGCTTGTATTGGACAATTTAAACGTTTAAATTGTTTAAAACAACAACAACAAGAACGATGACCACAGCCTCAAAAATTTTGAAAAAAAAAAAAAGGAAAATGGTCGTGTTACTTCAATGGAAAGCAAAAAGAGAAAAATAATAAGCTGCAGGTGGCTCGGAAGATGTGACAACATCACAGCAGTTTCTATCACTACAGTTTCCACAACATGTAAAGTACTACGCTAATAATATTAAAACAAGCCCACTTTAGATTATTTTTATTATGTCATTATTTATCATGACTGAAACTGATCGAGTGTCGTCAGCCCTCCTAAACCAAACATCCAACAACATCTGTCCAGTTGGGGGTCGAGGTTAAAATCAGGTTTATTGCGTATTATAATAATAGCGTCTGCCTGACATCATCCTGCATCGCTGGTTATTGACGCTACAGGGTCCTGCGGCACTCAATATAATGATCACTACTTTATCACTAACTAATACAGAACTTTAGATATGAACTCTAATATTTGCCGTTAAAATAAATGAAGACAGTATTTTTTCAGTATTTTACATTTGATTCAGAGTTTAGACTCAACACAAGCAGGACAGCTCAAATACAAGTCGCAGTCGGTTTATTTATTTATTTATTTGGTTTTATTGACTTTTTATAAACTTGTGAGTGTGCCCCAAATAGTCCTCTCAGGTGTCAAAGTCTTTGGTGTGTTTGGACTCCTTCCTCTTCCTCTTCCTCCTTCTCTTCCTCTTCTTCTTTGAATACAGTGTCTGAATTTGAAGATTATTTTGTTTTGTTTTGGAGCTTCTCCCCAGAGTTTCTTCTGGCAGCTCGACATTGTGAATACCGTGGAGGTTTTTTTGCCGACTGTCCACCTTGTCCTTCCACTTCCATTTGGATCTGGATCTCCTCTTCCATCCGTCCGAGCCGGGTGTCCTTCTCAGCCCTCGGCTGCTTTATGATCTCTGGATCTTTTAACATTCTTTTAGCTTGAGACTGAATGTCTCTCTGGAGGATATCTGTCTTCTCTCTTTCAGCCTTGAGCTCGGTTTCATACTTCGGGCTGGTCTGATATAAAACTTTCAGTTGCTTGAGTTCTTGCTGCAGAGCCTTGTTTTTCTCTCTTTCAGCTCGGAGCTCTGCTGAGAACTTTTCTCGGCTGGTAACGTGTGCCACTTTAAGCTCCTCGAATTCTTTTTGAAGCACCTTCTTCTTTTTCTTTTTTATGTTATTTCCAATTTCAGCGGCGATCCTCACGGCGTCGATGGTCTCCTTGTCACTGAGCCTCTTCAGCCTCTCCAGTTCGTTGCGCGCTTCCTTCTCTTTTTTGATAAACATTTCTTTTAGGTACTTCTGATGAGCCAGCTGTTCCTTTGTCTCTTCCAGTTGTTTTCTGAGCTGCAGCCTTATCATCTGCTCCTGCACCAACAAACGATTGAGCTCCATGTCTTGTATCATCTGATCCTCCAGTTTGGTGGCGAACTCCTCCATCTTCTCCACCTGTTTTTCAAGAGCCTCCTTTTCCAGCTCACAGTCTTTCTAACCGTCGGTCCGGCCTGAACGTCTGCTGCATCTGCTCCGTTTTTAGACGATCCTCTAAATCTCCTTCTGTAGATGCAGTCTGTCTCTGATGAACAGCTTCTGTCTCTGGTCTCTTTTGAAATATTGTTTAGTTTTGATCGAAGAAGAATGTACGTGTAAAATTCCACGGTTACTGTTTGTTTCTGAATGTTTGTTTGTTTTATATTCATTTGTCTCGAAGCATAACTACACACTCGAAATGCTGTGTATGTGTGTGTGATGTCGGGGGGGTTATCGGCGAGTCCATGTGTTGCGTTTACTGCCACATAAAAGGAATAAATCTCTCATTCATGTATGACGTCGTCTCTCCAGCTCCCCAGCAGCTGTATGTGAGAGAGTCCAAGGTTAATCTGCTATTTATACTCAGTATTTATAAGCTAATTTTGTGCAGAAAAAGCTTTTTTTTTTATTATTTTTTTTTTACACACAATATGGATGTTGTTGGAAAAATCACCTGTATTAATATCATATGCTAACATATGTGATTAATTGTGCAGCGTTAAAGAAAAAGATTTTGTGTGTACTTACCCTTTATAAGGCCAACACAATAACATTTCTTTAGAATGATTAAAATCACGGCAATATAACTTATAATACAGCAGCAGTTGGAGTTGGAGGGAGCTCAGTATTAGTGCAGTAGCCAATCATATCATTCTTATCCTCTTTAACCCGAGACAGACAATCTGTCCCATCAACAGTCGATGTTGGTTTCAATGAAGTATCATGTTTGTCTGTTAAAAACGGTTCTTCTCTCGGAGGCAAAAATACACAATACTCCAAAGATTAATATACCAGAGACTTGTGGCAGTATATTAATATCTGTAATAATATTCTGAACTTCAACTAGTAGATTCTGTTGTTTAGGTAGAAGGTAGGAGGATTTGTGGGCCAATATTTTGTCCCGTATTTTAAAATGTGGCAGAAGAAACAGAAAGAATTTAGTATTCCCCCAGAAATTTTTATTCATTTTGTTTCATATTTATATATCATATAGGTTTTATATAAACTGGAAGAAGTCCTGAAACATTATGGGACTCTAAAAGTATCAAGCCAGCTACATTGGCAATCAATAATAAAAAAGTGGTCTCACACACAGGGCCGCTGCTAACCGTTTGGAGGCCCTAAGCATAATTGGTCATGGAGGCACGGGGCGGGGCTAAGGGGCATTGTGTCAATTGACTTCCAATTCAATTAAGTGGAATTTTGTTGACTTGAGATCATATAAGGTGCCCAATATCTACAGTGACCATCCCCAAGTTTCAACTATTTGCAAAGACATGCATTATGAAATCTAGATTATGTAACTTAGAGCTACATCAAATCCAAATGCTCGGTTGCTGACGTTAGCTATTAGCAAACCAATTAGACCTATTTCAGAATGATAAAACATGGACTTACCAGCAAGGGATGCACGGGCTTCATCTCTCTGTTTCCTCTTGTTCCGTTTTTCAGCACCAGATTCATGTTGTCTCTTACTTGCCATTATGCCTCATTCAAAAACAGCTTGATAAAGCAGGCTGATATGGCAAACTTCAGGCGAGAGGCAGGTAGGCAAGCGAACTGAAGCAAACTCCAAAGCGAACAGACGAGGGCTTTGAAGGTTGTACCATTTCAAGGGGGGCGGCTCTTTTTATATATTAGGTAAAAACATCTAATTTTCCTGAATTGAGTGATAGGATACATACAATGAAAAAACCAACAGTAGGCTTGTCCATAACGAATTTATATATTTTTTCAATTTGTGTTAAAATGTAATAATGTGATAATTATCATGACATTTTTATCATGATGATAGTGAATGAAAGGCAAATATAAACTTCTGTGTACTTCTAACTCTTGTGATTGGACAGGTTCTTGTGATTGAAAGGCGTAAGAACTTAAAAAAAAGAGCTTAAAAGAGTCAAATTTGTATGTTTTGACCCAACAAACAAGCCGTTTTCTTCTACGATGTCAAAGAAGAAAAGACACTGCTGTCTCTTGGGGTCAGGATACGTTCAACAGTAGCAGGAGATACGTGTATCCTGTATGTCCTCTTTTACTGCACAAATATCATATTTATTCATACTGAGACCCATTAATGGTGATCCAGATGTTTTTTGCATCCGACTCCATCAATATTCATACGACCTCCAGTTGAACTGCTATTCGTTTTAAATATTGCAGCTCAAGAAAAAGATATTTATTTGCGGTTTTTGGTGGGTAACTCTTCAACGACATTAAAGACAACTCCCTGTCGAACCGCAGGACGGTTCGACACCATGATGGGACTGATATATTTCTTCTCACTGCAATTACTCAAAGGAGCTTAATGTTTTTGGCAGAGACTTGAAAGGGTCGAAGCCACAGAGATGAAGCGAAGTCAAACCTGCGAAAGAAAGCAGCGGGAAAACACATTAAAGATGAACTTATGAACTTTTACATGATTCCCACATGAGTTCTATGATCTAAGAGGACGTATCAATGAAATCATTCATCAAAGGTATTTTTAAAAAAACAAAACACATGACTAGCAGCTGTTTAAATGAAATATAAATAAATATGTTTAATTAAAGTGAATGATAATCACTAACAAGCTCCCTAGTTACTATAAAAAGTTGGCACTCCAGTACTCCCAGTAATCTTACCACAGATGAAATGTGTTTTCAGCCACATCCAGGCAGGATGTGAAGCACCTGGGGACTCCTGGTTATTTAGAATAATTGATGTTATTTCGGGTGAAGAGGTCTACTGATAATACGACTCTCTCTCATTAGCGGTTCGTTTCGTTTTCATCTCGTAGAGACGCAATTTGTTTTAATTTGTTTATCGTGAAAAATAAATGTTCTGGTAGAATCTGCAGAAGGTTTTTAAATGCAGTTTTTAGCACAACTAGCAAGTTTTTCTTCACTAAAATGAGAAGAAATGAGTGGATGAATAATTATATAAGTAAAAGTCTTGAGTGCGGAGGATGAGATTCGGTATAAATTTAACATGTGAATAACATTTAATAACAAACTGGTTTCTAACCAACGACTTGATGTCATTTTGCATGACGGTATGCAATTAGTAAGAAAACTAATATAATGCATGTAGGGCTGCACATGATATCACACTGAATATTTACCTTTTTACACAATAGATTTTATCATCTTAACCAGTAAAAATCTTGTGTCTTAAGATGTTTAAAGTCTGTTCATACATCTTTAATGTGGTAAAACTGGAAGCAACCACTTGATTTAGGGGGAGACCAGTGTGATAAGACCACTTCTTTTTCCTTTTTTTGTATTCTAATGCACCATATTACCGCCCTCAACACTATGCTTCTTTTTCTATTAAGACTATTATTTCAGTAAACTATTTATTTCTCAATTCAAACTAACTATTGTTAATAAATTTGACAATTAAGTTCAGCAGGCTGCAGATTCATCACCAGTGAACAAGGCAAGACCCCATTAACAGCAAGACGTCACAGTTAAAGTGCCTATAAACAATATTTCTGATATTACAGTGTACATAATGTAATGTAATGTGTATAACGTGCTGGTTGTGGCTCGTAGTGATGAACCTACAGAGAATTATCAGCGACTCTGCAGCTCCTCTCAGCTTTACGGAGCTTTATAACAAGTTTCAGCTCATTGTTTATCTGTCCGGCTGCAACTTTACTGTTTTATTTCACTCTCAGCGCTCTCATAGCGTTGTTTTTCGGCCACAACTGGCAGCTGTTTTCAGAGAAAAAGCTCTAAAAAGCCGCTGTACACTACCTGCTCAACACCAAACAGCAAACAGACACAGTTAGCAATTAGCTGGTGAACATAGTGGAGCATTTAGCAGCTAAAGAGCCAGATAGTTCCCTCAGGAGTTGGTAGAGAGCAAAAACAGAGCTAAAAGAGAGTGTATATTGATCAGGTGGACAGAAACACGACACCATGACTCCTGTCTTCCTGTTCAGTTCAGCACTAAACTAGGTAGTGTAGAGCACTATTTGTAAGGTTAACAGCTTAGCAGCCGCTTATTTGTGACAGTAATTATCACATTATGATCGTATCTGTGGGTTTTGCAGTCTTTTAATAAGCTTTTAATGAGGAAGTAACATACTGTGAATCATGGCTGTGCTGACAACTGATTTGTTTGAACATGTACCGAACGGCTCTAATTGGCACTAATTGGCACACTCGCATAACAATACATACAGCTAGCATCAGTCAGCACAGTCGGTACAAATAAACGCAAACTGCACAACAGTAGTCCAGTGTACAAATTTACGAAAATATGAAATGATACAGTTAACTTGTATGACACCGACAAAGTCTCATGTTTTTAAATGATATTAAACCAATCTCAAACTTTTTTTTTCCTTGCTGTTAAGTGAACCTTGTTATTCTATAAACAGTAAATTGTCACTTTCCTCATTTAAATAGTGTGATAGTGGGAGGAAGGTGTGACATTATCGATGACCTGACAAAAAAAACGAAAACTCTGTTGATTGGAAGCTCGTCTTGTTTCTGTCTGATTATTCTGTAATTTTTTCACCTTTCTTGGATGAGCCCCAGGTGTTTACGGTTCTCTCTGCCACCTAATTGGTCAATTATCATTATTGTGTGGCGGGTTGCAGACACACACACACATACACAAACCTCTCCATTATTCATTCTGCTGTGGAAGCAGACGGTGCACTTTTCTCGTCACAGCCCACCTAAGGGAGTTATTATGGGTTTGGGAAATGACTAAATCCCTTCCTGCTCTCTCTCTCTCTCTCTCTGTGTTTTGCTTTTCCTCTTTCTCTCACACTCATGCACAGAATATGAACATGACAACTTGATAAAATTGTGAACCTTCTCCTTTTATCAACCAACCTCGGTGTTTAACAGCTGCGAGTGCATTCCAACGACTAACACTGTGCTTCAGTTATCTTTTAATTTGGGTTTTTACTGAGGACATTCTGGTAGGCGACGGGGTCAGGAATGTTATTTTTTTTTCTCTAAATATGACCGAGAACAAGACAAAACTCAAAGCAGCTGATGTTTACAGAAGAAAATACAGATATTTGCTGCTCCTTGAGAGGAAAATCTAATCTGATGTTCTTCACCGATGAAATATCTTTGTTGATACTCAGCGTCCTTCATCAGATGTAATTTCAGAGATATATATACAGATTATACTGGTGCATGTCTGATATGTGTGCGTGTGTGTTGCATAAGACTCCCCTTTCATGACCTTATTGTAGATAGAGTAAACAAGGATTACACACAACTGGAAAGTGACACACATTATATGTTTTGTACCCTTTAACCTACAAAATGATCACTGCTTGAAGGTGCAGCAGTGGACACACTTGACTGAAAACTGTTCTGATAATGTTTGAGGCTAGTGTCTGCACATGTGTTCTCATTTAATGTGTTTCTATTGTGATGTTGTTGTCCCTTTATCCGAGACAGTTCTCTCCTGAGGGAGACAATAAAAGTGACCTTGAGTCACTTTTCGAGCAAAAACTGCCAAATGTTTGCTTGTATCAGCTTCTGAAATGTGTGTATTATTTCTGTTTTATATCACTGAAAACTGAATTTACTTTGGTTTTTTGGTTTTGGTCAGACGAAATAAGGTGTGAATATATCATCTTGTGCTCAGGGAAACTGCGATGAGCATTTTCCCCCAATTTTCTGACATTTTATAGAAAAAAAACGAGAAAATAATCATCAGAAACCGTAATTTGAAGCCCTACACTCTATGATGAACTTTTATGATGAACTTGTTTTTGACTTTAGGCTATCTTGCTTGATAATTTGTGCAAAGTTACTGTGAATATTTCTGAAGACTGAAAAAATGCTTTTATTCATTGTTTATTGAACAGATACAATAATGCATAATGCATCCACCACGCACTCCACCAGATATCTTTCATCTATTTCCCTTGGCAGAGGCTGCAAGTATGAATCCAGGTTTATTTTGAGCCAATCACACATACACCATCCTGCTGCTGTACTAAATACTGACCAGCGAACTAAAATTAGTAGAAATCCACAGCTGAAACTAGTCCCTCACACCCCTGTTAAACATAAATAATCTTAGAATGACCACCTCTCTTGCTGAGAAGCAGTGTTTCTGTATATTGTACAAAGTATATTGTATTCTGTATCATGTACGGGACACAATGGCTTATATCACCTCACTCCACCTTTACTGATGGCATGTCAGAACAGAGTGGACTCGTTGCATAAAAGATTTAATCCTGAGGCCAAAGTGCAGCTATCATTGGTATGTAAGCATCCGCTGGCACGTAAACTTCAGCTGCTGTCAAATGCTCTGCTGATGAAATACAGAGAAAGGATTTAGCAAGCGTCACGTCTGAAATAGTGATGATCGTCCATGCCAGAAATGTTCAGTTGTTTACAGATGTTGCGAATGTTGACGATTTGTCAGAGTACAATATGTCAGATGGAGTCCAAAATGGGATTTTTATTCAATCATCAGTTCAGCGAAGGGTATGCAGACGCTCCACTGCAAAAAAAGAGCAAGTATTTAATTACGTAATTATATTTTAATGGAGCCATTAGGGGGACATTAGCATTTTTACCCAGTATCCGGTGCACACCACAAAATATAGTTTAGGGACTCTGTATTATCACGAGCCAGGAGCTGTTATCACACAGCATCTTTATGTTTTTAACACAATGAAACCTGCCGTCTTGAGACATTAGAAACTGTCAACAGCTTTGTGTTTTCATGATATTGTTGTCCGACATTCTTCCATTTGCTGGCAGACTCACCCTCTTTTTACATAAGGGCTTTCATCATCACATTTCATCACGTGACCTCATATTTGGCTCTTGCAACTCTTCAAATAGCAGGATATGTCGACACATGACCTTTACTTATTTTCAGCAGAAACAAGATGTGAACACAACACTGACATATCATCAGCTTTCAAGTTGATATGTTGAACTTTTTAGCAAACAGTTGCTTATTTACACATCCAACGGTTACGGAGTGACATCATCATCCATTTGGAGTCGTGTTTCTGTCCACATGATGAATGTAAGTCCAATATTCACTCTCTTTAATCTCTGTTTTTGCTCTCTATCAACTCCTGAGGGAAATATCTGGCTCTTTAGCTGCTAAACACTCCATTATATTCACCAGCTAGTTGCTAACTGTATTTGTTTGGTGCTGAGCAGATAGTTAAAAGTCACTGCAGTCACTGTAGACTAACTACACATTCAGTGACCTCAAATCTTTAAAATTTACAAATCACAAACCACAGCCACCCTGACAAAAATTACACCCTCTGGATTAGAGAGCTTGACTTTGTGATTGTCCAATCAGGATCTTTACGATGGCAGCCAGGAAGAGAGTAGGGTGGGGTTGGGGGGTGGGGGTGGGGTTGTCTCAGCATCAGGACCACACATCTTACTCTGCACACATACAAAACACTGGGAAAGATTAGCCTCATGTGGTGGGCGCCAGCTGAGTCTGTAACATCTACGGTGCAGTGAGACAGTCCTCATCAACTCATAAAGTCAAACATTTCTAAGTTTGTCACGAAGATGTTTTTGACAATAAATCCCAGTATACTAGAATTTACAGTAGTACACATACTGAAGGGCTGGCAGTGTATCAATTTAAGGACAATTACACCCAAATATAACTTCTAATAGGAGTGCACACCTGGATATCAATATTTACATCTAGTAATGGTTTTGTAATTGGTTCAGATCATGTGATGCATGCAAAATACTGATGCGAAATATCTAGTAAATATAACATTACCAAATGATTATGAATCGAAGAAAAGCAGCACTACACAACTGATGAGGCTACAATGGTTTACAGAGATGCTGAAGGCAGCATTTCTCAGGAGCATTTGGCAGAGCTGCTGAAATGAGATATGAGCCTGTTGTGACAAATCAGTTTCGAAATGTTGATGAGTTCATCATTTGGATGCAGCAGGTTTATTGGAAATGTATTGTTATATTTCGATGGCCGAAGAGCAAAACCTCCTATCTGAAAAATGCACTTTTTTGTTGTTGTTTTCTTGCAAAATGCTTTTTGTTAAGGATACTTAATACATAACACACTGTTTTTGGACTATATTACTATATTATGTGGTATTGTTTACAGTATGTTTGTATGGTTATTACAGTATTGTTAACACATAATATAGTAATATAGTCCAAACACAGGGTATTATATATTGGGTATCCTTAACAAATAGCATTCTGCAAGAAAACAACAACAAAAAAGTGCATTTTTCAGATAGAAGGTTTTGCTCTTCAGCCATCGATTTGACAGATATGAGTATTAACAATACTACTTGTGTTAAACAGTAGCCAACACTCATCTCAGTCATTTTGACATTTTAGAAAGAAACATTTCTCGCCTTTAGTGCATACGGAGTTCACTGTTGGCCACCGGAGCAGTTAATGATGAAATGCCTTGCTCAAAGGCACAAGCACAGCGATAGTTAATACCAGAGAAGGAGAATGTTTGTCGTTCACTTTCTCTCTCGCTGGTTTCAGCTGGTCAGGGATTTAAAGTGGTGACCTTCCATCCGTCAGTCCTGGCTGACAGCCTCTAAGCCCTGTGCTGACACCACTATTGTCAGAGTGCGCTTTGATCCCACTAGACCAAGAATACATTCATGAATAAAGCAAAACCTGTTTTCCAAAACCAGAATGTCTGTGGCACTTCTGCCTGAGTGTTTTTTATTAATAGTCTGGGGCAGGTACGGTATGCACTCCAGGCTGTGTGGTATTGTGTGTTTGTACATTTTTACCTCATTCTTCATACTTTTTGGCATATCTAGTACTTAAAGAAATGCACAAAACATAACATGTAAGTACATTTTCATTCTGAGTATCTGAGCAGCAAGAGGTCTATTGTAGTGCATCTGACATACAGATTGTATATTTTTCTATTGATAATATTTCTTTACAATTGTGACAAGAATGCATAATATAAAAAAAGATTTGATGTATAAATTAGAATGATAGAATCAGCCACAGCACATAATTCAGTTGTCAACACATTACATTTATATCTGAGTGTGATCCTGCAGCTTGGTGACACATATCTGTGCTAGAATATCCTAAAGTTAAGATTCAAATCAAATCAAATGTATTTATAAAGCACATTTAAAAACAACCACAGTTGACCAAAGTGCTGTACAATAAGATATCAGGGATAAATTAAAACCACACGACAGGGTAACAGCAAACAAGAAACAAGAACAAATAGAAAACAAATAATAGTGGAACACTGGGTTTTAACGACAGTCAAAGGCCCGAGCAAACAAGTGAGTCTTTAGTTTGGCCTTAAAAGTGTCTCGGGAAGGGGAACACTTAATTCCAAGAGGTAAGCTGTTCCAAAGTTTTGGGGCAGCCACAGCAAATGCACGGTCACCCTTAAACCCCTCAGCTGCGATCGAGGGACAGCGAGCAACAGATGGCCAGAGGATCTAAGAGATCTGGTGTTGTGAAGGGGGCAGATGAGCTCCGAGATGTACTGGGTCGCCAGGCCATGTAGAGCCTTAAAAACAAATAAAAGTACCTTAAACTCAGTCCTATATTTGACTGGTAACCAATGCAGGGAGGCCAGTATAGGTGTGATGCTGTCTCTCTTCCTTGTGCCAGTTATTAGCCGAGCAGCAGCGTTCTGCACTAGTTGCAAGCGAGACAGGGAAGACTGGCTAACACCCAAATAAAGGGCATCGCAGTAGTCCAGACGGGAGGAAATCAGAGCGGTTGTGACAGTCTTCAAGTCATTGAAATGAGAGGAGTGGTTTCAATTTGACAATGTTTCGTAGGTGGAAATAACAACCTTTGACAACAGAATTAATTTGTTTATCAAATTAATTCACTTATCTTTCCACCATATCCTTCACAGATCATAAACAGCGTATAAAGGGTTACAGACATATACGATCACATGGCAGAAGTTCCGTACTTGTGTCGTGTAATGACACTTAAATGCCCTGGATAAAACTAGTACATGAACATTTACTTTAGTATGCTTAATCACATATATGTGGTTCTTTTTGTTTCACACTGAAACAACTGAACTGATCTGAACTACAATGTAACTTTCTTGGAAGATGATACAGACATCAGACGCCTTGATTTGGAAGTTGGATGCCGTCTGAGCTTAACTGGCATTCTTGTCACCAACTAAACAAACTAAACAAAAGTTGCAAATCATCAGAATCTAAAATAGCCAAGTTATCCATGTAAATTTAATACAACTTTTAAAGGAATTTCCAGAAAATCGGATAAAAAGTTAATTAATACTGCACTTTTTTGTCTCTACAGTGCATGTTTAAGTCACATGCTTCATGTACATCATCGTTAATTTGCTAAGTCTGTTTCTGCACTTTGTCGCATTTTGCTTTTATTGATAAACCACATTTTCCACCTCAGCCAAGCATAAAAACTTTCCTGTGTTTGGATGGGAAACTTTTGAAGGGCGTGTAAAGAAATATCATACCTATATTAGGCCTGTAAACAAATGGAAAAAACAAATCTAACAGGTCAGTAAAGTGTTTTGAAGACCAGGCTTGATCTGAACCTGTACTCTGAAACAGTACTATACTCCTGTTCTATTGTAGAGCTAAACAGTGAGACAGATATCTGCCTGATGACCATCCATCATGCTGTGACCCACTGTGGAATGCAAACATGTCACCTAGATGCGAAGTCCCAATTCATAACTCTGGCCTGGAAAAAGGGTTACATAAGCAGTTCTGGGTCACACTGTGCAGGTTCAAGATATTTGGTTATGTAATATGCCTTTAATGGCAGCCATTGGTGACTGACAGCCTGAGGCACTTCCCCCCCACCCGAGACCTTCATAACTCTGCTCCTCACATCTACAGATATAGTGTTTGATACAGGATGTGAAGATGTCAGATCATGTTTGATAGACATCAGTTATGCAACGAAAGAAGGATGAATAGAGGTCGTTGTATATGAGAAACAGAGCTGAACTTGTGTAAAATGTAACTGCTGTCAGACACTTTGAGTTTGTTGTAAGTGAGGCCCCGTCATGTAGCGACTCTCCAAACCACATGAGGACACTTAGAGTAGATCCCACTAAGTGGTGACACTGAAAGACATGGTGGTTACCTAACTGGCGATCTGCTTGCTCCATGATGCTGGTAATAGAGCCATTAAGACAAACTTCTTAAAGGACACTAGAATTGAGCATCTATTATGGATAATGCCATAACAACGGCATACAATGTCATAATAGCATTAGTGTATTAATAACTTTCTGAAACCAAACCAGTTGTCAGGTTGGGGAAGCAGGAGTGGACCCAAACGCAGAGGCCAGAATGCAGATTTGATGAAAAAAATCCTTTAATTGTGGATGTTCAAGAACAGGCAAACAAAGCTGAACAGAACTAGCAGACAAAACAAAACGAACGATCCAACAAAGACTCAACTCAAAACCAGACCTTAAATACAGTCTAAACTAATCAGGGAATGGAGAACAGGTGACGAGACACAAGGGCAGGCTGGGAGTGATTGGCTGAGGGAAACACAAGAAGCAGGGCAGGGCTGACGAGACTGATACAGGGCAGGTGAGGGGAAGACACAGAGCAGAGCTGGGCTAACGAGAGTAAAGCAGGGCAGGTGAGGAGGAGTACATGAACACACAAGGGAAACACAGTAACAAAACCAAAATCCAGAAAACACAATACTCCAAATACAACCCACACCAACCTGTCCAAGAACCATCATGAACCTAAACTAAAGTATACAACACACCAGGCTAAACAACAAAAGGCAGTCCAAACCCACCACCCAAATATAACAAGAAAACCCATATGAACCGAAGGACTAAACAGAAGTGCAAACCAGGAGACCCCAAAGAACACAAGAACTTAAAAAAAAACAAAAAACACACAAAGTCCAGGCAGGGTGTGGCACCAGTGCCTTGATTATGAGTCCAGGCAAAGGCTATCCAATCCAAAATGCTCTTAAACAAAGACTATAGCTGACAGTCAGCTGACCACTTACTGCAAACCCCTAAAAACAACTGTCTGTACGTTCAAGTGACGCCGCCCTCCACCCCGACTCTCGTCTGTCGGGAGGGACGTCAGCTGAGGGAGGAGGTCGGGGTGGATGATTGAATCAAATTTCAGAAAAACGCTGGACATGAGATCAATGTTCATTTCCTTGACAGTCAACGTCAGTTTATTTTAACCATGACCATGATCATTCCCTAACCTTAAGTGGTTATCACTGTCACCATGACAACGAAGGTCCCCTAACTTTAACAAACTTGTCATTTTTAACCGAAACACTTTTTCCCCGAAACCTAACCAACATGTTTTTGTGCAGAAACCTTACTTAACCTGAACAACGATGTCATGGTGTCGATAATGGCATCAGATCTGTAAACGCTTATATGTTTAATTCTCAAATTTTTTATTTGGAGGACTTATTGGTCAAATAACTATCAGTTTGTATTTGTAAGCCAAAGAATATCACAGATAGAAAAAAACAAAACGAGTAAACAAACCATCTTCAAGCAATCACAACTGTGTACAATCCTGTTTCCATCTTTGACACAAAGCACTTATTTCCATGAGATGATGATACCTCTCTATCCTCTTGGAATAAAGTTTGGGTTTCTGCAAGTGTCTTTTCTCTTTAGTCCAAAAAACCAGCTGTTGCGCTTCTGCCAAAAATGTAAAATGTGTTATTAACGTCTACTGGAGCATAGAAAAATCCCAGCATTGCAAATGTTGGATTTCATCACGGTTGTGTTTTATCACTCAGCAATAAAGAGTAGCAAAACCGATCTTTATTCTTATGAAAGGAATGTGACTTTAAAAATTGTACTCATCCACAGAAGGTTGCTTGAGCATATCTGGCTTTCATGCACCATCCGTTCTCGTATTAAATGTTTCCTACTGAGCTCGCAGCTGGAAACCGCTGAGTACAATTACTAAAGTCGCCGTAGGCCAATAGGGGATTTAGTACCTTGCTCAAGGGCAACGTAACAGCAGTGCTGAGGGAGGAGCGGGAATTTCGTAATTTTCTCTACCCAGTTAGATTTGCCTGGCAGGTCTGGGACTCAGAGTGACAACCTTCCAGTCAACAGCCCGCCTCTCTGACTTTAGGCTACCATTGCCCCTTGCACAGCCACCCCCTCATCCTATTTTATTTTACCCACATTGGAAGTGGAGTACTTTTTTTATTACAAACTCACGGCTACATATTCATGCCTTACTGTGCAGCCTCAAAATGCCACGGTTCAGTGTGCCTGGGCCTTCGATGCCTGGAGGCGACGGTAGCCGTTTGATCTGTAAAGGCCACATTTGAACCTCCTGCTGTCGGCTTTAAGCACAATCATTCCACGATGCGGCTTTTGAAGAGTTGACCACAGCTGCTGCCCTGCCAGAGGATCAGCCCTCACTGTATGTGATGTTTAGTATGCATAAGATCCAGTCTGGTTCAGGGATGAAGGTGGAAATATTGATCCTGCAAAAGCTTCACTAGAATCATTCTTAATTCTTAACTTCTTGATGCTTTTCTAAGGTTAAAAATGTAATTAATATTACATTTTTGTAATATTACCATTGCAAGGACTAATATGGCGTCTATGCAGAGAGAAGAAGACAAACAATTTCTTTAAAATTTTAAATATGCAAACCAAATAGAGTCAGCAAGGGTTTTGGGGAGGTGCAAATGAGTAAAACCTATTTATATGTGAGGAGGAAAAAGCAAGCAACAGTCTCTTTGGTCTTAATAATCTGGCAGGAGTTTAAATAATATATTTTAGGAGATTTGCTGTATATTTCTCTGACCCAAATGGTGAGAAGATACATGCAGTAACCCCATTCTGTCTGTCTGTGGAAGTTTTCTGACTCACTGAAAGCTGAAATTGTGAACTCTATGAAAATATATACAGTAAGTTGAATGACGGTTTATTTCATTTTAAACCATTAATAGCGCATGTATACATAAGGCCATAAAAATGAAATAAATAACTGATCAATGATGGGGAATTAGATAAGTTTATCAACTAAAGAAGAAGGATTCATGAGTGAGAGAACTGAATCTAAGCACACTAATAGACTGTAATAGATCATGAACTGCAACATCCCAGATTCACATCTGTTCGGGGACCTTTGCTGCATGTTGTCGCTCATTTCCTGTCGTCTCTCTACTGTCATCTGTCTGATAAAAACATGAGATGCCCAAAAATACCTCAACACAGTGTGATGAGTGTATGGGTGTATAGTAAAACCATAGACCGTATATCGATGGCCAAAGTGCAAAACCTCCTATCTGCAGAATTTTCTGATTGGCGGATTTCACTTTGAATGATGAGAACCAGGAAGGCTGCTCATATTCAGTCTTTCTGCAAGATAATCCCGCCCTTCGTTGTGACAGAAAAGTTACACAACAAAACAAAAACACAATGCAGAGTCCTTGGGTGTGTAGAGAGGCTACAGCACGAGTGGGTTACACAATCACTGAACATTCATTTCCAGTGGACCAGGAAGCAAATACACTGAATTTAAGGAATTTCCCACTTAAGAAGTTCTGACCCTAGTATACTGCAATGTAGTAACTATTACATTTACTACATCTTTTTACCTGAAAACAAACTTAATTTTATTTTTAATTTAATTTTAATTATTAACTTAATTTAGAGCAGTGTTTTGTAGAAACGCTTCCAACTTGCACTAAGTGCAAAAGCTCCTATCTGCACTTTGCGAGGCATTAATATCTAGTCGATATTGTTAACACATAATATGATAATATAGTCCAAAAACAGTGTATTATGTATTGGGTATCCTTAACAAATAGCATTCTGCAAGAAAACAAGTTTTTTTAGTTTTCTCAAAAAAACGCATTTTTCAGATAGGAGGTTTTGCTCGTCGGCCATCGATATAAAGATGGACGTAGCGAGCAATCACAGCTGTCAATCAATGCCCACACGGCAGACATCAAAGCTACTATAAGTCTTCAAAACTTATCAACGGAGCAATTATTTCAAAAATGACCACCAGAACACTTCTTAGAGGAATTTAGCAATTGAGGAAAAAATGATTGACTTAGTATTTCTAGAAAGAAGTTGACACTTTTTAAATACTTTTTTTTCCGAGATGGCGCCCACTGTGGCAGACGTCTCTCTGTGTCTTGATGGTAGGGATTTACAGAGAGCCCAGTATTTGTATTTGTATCTGTATTTGTTGAGGCAGCAAAACTATCCTGTTTTTGTTTTTATGACACTTTTAATTTTAGAAAATTAAAGTGTTATAATAAGAATTCATGAATAAACTACCTTATGAAGGAGGTCCCCACATCGGGTCTTGAACTGGAGTCTCTCAGATCATAGACGACTACGCTGACTACTGAGCTAAAATTTTATTCATCACCTCATTGCAGACAGACCTCTACCTATTTATACACCCATAATACAGAGACAGCACACCATGTAACATGTAGAAGAACTTCAAAGGTGATTCTTGCTTTGCACTTTTCATATATTGCCTATTTTTTACAACCTAACTTTGTGGAAAGGAGAAAGGGAACAACAGGTTATGGAGAGTCCCTTGGGACTTACCCCTGATAGATGTAACAGTGGAGCAGAGGAGAGACTGAGATAACAATGTAACCAACCTGTGAACTGGTATTTGACATGGGGTTTTTTTGTCTTCCCAAAAACAAATCATTTTTAAAATGTTTGTATGAAATAAATATTCGTTTGAAACCCACTATTTGTGCTTTGTCGAATAATCTATTTGTATTCAGGCAGACCCCTACTTGATGGCATCAAGTAGAGACATAGCAAACTAAGAATTTCATTGCATTGATAACTTGTTTATTTCAAGCCTTTGAATCCTTTGAATCCTTGATGTCCATCGGAACCAGCATCTAGTGGCCGTCGGTGGCATTGCACTTTAAAGTACTTCCTCATTGGCTTCAGAGCCGTGTTAGTTGCCGCTTGAGTGGAACACAGAAATACATTTTTCATAATTTGAATATACACTGCATTGTCTGTATTTCCACACTCGTCATCCACCCAAACACATTGCTGGCGCCAACAGCAAATGTGACCTCAGTGCTGTTATTCCTATACGTGTAAACCTGAGATGAACCTTTATCCGCCTGGTTGCGTTATTTAAAATAACACCCTGTCTTCACTGACCCTGAAACTGTCTTTTCCCTCAGATATCCGCCTGTGCTGACCGTCGGCTCGGTCCTCTGCACACATTTGTCTATTTCATCTTCTATCTATCCAGGTGATGTTGACTGCATGTTTGCACTTCTCAGCAACAGCCTGCTTCACATTCTTACATGAGGTGTTCAGTCTTCTACACCACTGAACAGCTCTTCAGTGGAAAAGTGCCACTGAGGAAAAGACCCGTACGAATATGTAAGGGTGTAACAATATATCAGAGAATGATGCTTTGTGATACAAAACATGATGATATGCGTATGTGAAACTGCTTTCAATGAGCATATGAGAGCAGAAAAGAAAAGGTTTTAGGAGAAGAATGTGAAAATGTTCTTGCATGAGGCCCAGTGTTTGTGGATTATTTTTCTAAACATGTGAAATCTGCTCAAAGATCTTCCTAACCAGTACTTGAACAGTCAGTCCTGTCTGCTCTAACTTCCCAGCTACTTTCACAGTATGATTACTTCTAAGAACTGTTGGTTTTCTTTGAGGATGACATTGAGGAGGCTGGAAAACTGGGGCGCGGTGGCGTGTGACTCCCTTGCAGAACAAAAGCCGAACTCTTCGTTATGCAGGCGAGGCATGGATGAGTTTTCTAACAGAGGAACCCATTCACACTGAGGTAGAAAGTAGCTAATTTACACACATGGCCACAGGCATGAAAGAGGGTGTGAAGGAGACAGAGAACAGAAGAAGATAAGGCTAATTATTTCCCCGCAGAGGGGCAGGAACGTTCCCTGGCTTCCTACAGGGGGGCTTGTCAGGATATGATTCCCTGGTGAGCAAAGAAGAGACCCTGAGAAGATGAGGATCGAGAGAGGAGAGATATGACAAATAAAACAGAAACTAGAGTACAGATTCTCAGTTAGAGGCCTGTCATCGCACCTTTGGAGACTGGTATCCAGTGGTTATGAGTGGCATATGCCGCCATGTTGGAAGAGTGGCAGTAAAATGAAAAACTTTATTATATCTTCCTCTAAAACTAAAAGTAGTGCCTCACTATTACTGTCAAATGATGTTTTTCGTCTTTAATATTGTTGTGGCGGGTTGTCTGCTAATTGGAAGATCGGCGGTTTGATTCCCGGCTCCTCCAGTCTGCATGTCAATGTGTCCTTGGGCAAGATACTTAACCCCATATTGCTCCTGATGGCTGTGCAATCACTGTGTGAATGATTAGATTTCCTCTAATGGGCAGGTTGGGACCTTGCATGGTAGCCCCTGTACCCATTCAGCGTATGAATGTGTGTGAATGGGTGAATGTGATTCGTTGTGTAAAAGCGCTTTGAGTGGTCAGAAGACTAGAAAGGCGGTATACAAGTACAGTCCATTTACCATTTGTGAGCAGCCTGCAACAACACAGACTTCACTTCATTTGTTTGTTCTTTCCTCTTTGTCAGAGATGAACAGCTGTAATCAGAGCTGTTTCTTCTCAAAGCTGTGTTGATACTGTTTATTTTATTTTGCGGTACACTGACAGTAAAGCTGAACCTAAATCTAAATCTTTTATTTGGATCTTTCAGCTTTTTCAGTGCAAATGCCTAATAAGTAGATTTTGAATGCCTGTCTGTCACTGTGTAGACTGAAATTTATAGGTTTTTGCTTTAGTCTAACGTAAAGAGCTGACATGTTTTCACCTCATTTTGTGTCCATTTGTGTATTTCCATTGGCCTGGTATGCAATGTCATATGTTATTATGTCATTGAAAATGGAGCCTCGTGATAGTTCAGGCAAGAACGGAGGTCAGTTTATAGTAACATGCTCCATACAGCCTCTAATCATGTATGTCCACGACCTACTTCTCTTAATAGCTTGTCTATATAATTCTTTGGCGTTCATTCAGTCTGCCTACAACAACGCTGAGTTCTGCCTTCGCTGCTATGCTGCTGCCTTTTTCTAGAGCATCACATGTGCAGAGACGCACAAAATACAGGTTGTTACAATAAATGTTTAAAACCTTTACGTGACGTGAGCATCCTGACTGTTGACCCAGGCGGCCAATTTAGTCAGAACATCTGCGGCTGAGCGTTGGTCCACTAGACTTTATGAAGAGTCTGGTATGTTTTAGATGGATTTAGGTTGCAGTTTGGCAACCTGGGAAATGTTACAATGCTTGTTTTGTGGCGTGTCCACTCTGATGATGATAATAAAGTACCTGCTGTCTGTTTCTGTAACAGCCTTTGTTCCTGCATCTGTATTTAAAGATAAGTTATAAAGCCTTTTAAAGTTAAATAGTGCAGTGCCCATTCAAAACGTGGCTGTTCATAACGGTTCATAACCGATTGCTTGGCCTAGTACTCTAATTGTAAATAAATGTTCTTTTGTCATTTAAAGTACAATGAGGGCTCTTAAAATAAAATACATAACAGAGAGCTTCAGAAAACATGTGCACCCTAAGAAGAATTGGATCAATCATATTGGGCTCTTAGATTGTTTATTTTCTGTGGTTTCAGTTTGTCAATCCAGTAACATCTGTGATTGACTGCTAAACCAGTGCCATAAACGCTAGAAAAGCTGCTCCTAAAAGTAATAATAAAGTAATAATTCTCATTAATTTATCAGTTATAATGAGTATAATGAGCTCACACTCTACACTGCACTTCCTCTGGTCCCCAGCAATACACCCACCAAGTGTGAAGTTAATGAGATGACAGACAGACAGAGGGAGATACAGAGAGTCCTTCCTTTATAGTTAGATATTCATACATCAAGGCTGGAAATACAATCCCCTTGGTGGCTCTGTGTGCTGCCAGTCATCGAGGACGCACCAGTGAGATCCACGTTAGTCAAAGGGTCATTTGAAGGGCATCGACAGTCATATACAGTTGAGGTTCTTAACTCATCAGTGCTTTGGTGGAGCTGCTCAGTTTGAATCTCAGATGACTGTATTTTATTCTCTTTGAACCAATATCTAATAAAGCCAGATACTTTTAAAGATTGTGTACATTAGAAGGGGACATCTTTGTCTTTTTAATCAGCAAATAACATCCAAATATCATCATTACTTTGTGTTCTATGTTAATTTGCTCAACAAATGTTAAACTTTTCTTCATGTCAGCTGAAAATTCGGGCTGATAAATTCATCGTGAGAGTTCAGCTTTTGCTCATTTTTCTTCAGGGCGCAGCTGCATCTCAGTTGGAAGTTTTTTGAAGAAAAAGAAGTGTCCTTACCAAATATAAGTGTACAAGGAGTTTATGTAACGTCCAACCAATCATGAATTCAATCATTGACAGAAAAAGATCTTTTTATGAAAGGAAAATGGCATCAAGTGGAGACTCCATAATGAATGTGAAGCCCTGAAGTTCTCTGCAACAACAATGCATCATCATGTCTGAGTAGCACCGAGCCGATTAAAAGACCAACAAGTGCGTCTCAATTGATGTGCACAACAGTCCCTCTCAGACTGTAAAGAAGCTTCTCTTTGTTTCCTTTCATGAGAAATTTGTTCTCTTTGAGACAACTTCATACTAACTTTCTCCACAGGGCCCAAGTATCGACTGGGCTTTCTTGGATGTGTTAATAAGCCCGAGAGTTCACTCGGCTAAATGAGGTGAATGAATCTCTCAGTTGAGGATGCTTCCCTTTACAGTGCTTTGTGATTTAGGTTAAATTTCTTTACATTAAAACTCACGCAGAGTTCTTCATGTGCGGTGGTCTTTGAGAGGGGAGTAATCCACAAGGATCATCTTCTCTGGTCTTTCTTTAAAGTGCTCCAGCTGATGGTTATATAACTTACCAGTGATTAACCTACTGCAGAGAACATCTCCTCATATTCGTTGTGTCTTACATCAAGATCATGCTCGATGTGTTGAACACGTTTGTCCTTTAATGGAAGTTTATTTATTTCAATGACAGTTGTTCTTGATGCATGACTGCTTTTTAATGTGACTAACATGTATAGATGAACAGAATCTTAGATGTTGCTACCATTTATGACAATGAGATTGTGTCCTTAGTATTTTCAGTGATAATTTCAGGTTTTACATAGAAAAGTGTCTGATAACGATTCACCAATATAACCAATGTCCTGTTAATTTATTATTGACCCACGAAAACAAGATAAAAACATTAATTATCCATAAAATCTACAAGCAGACATCGCTGATTTAAGCTCTGTGAGTTTTGTTATTCCAATTCATGCTTTTCTAATTTGATGATTAGGTTAATTGTTTTCAACTCCAGTTCATTTATTTCCCATCTGATTCAGCTGATCCAAAGCTACTTTATGAGGCTCAGTTCAGTGGTTTAAATACTTTTCTATTAACCTGTTTTATGAGCATTTTATGTTTGTGCCTAAAAACCTAGAGAGGAAACATCAGAAATAAAAAAAGACAATAAGATGAAATATTAAAAAAGTCTTTGCACTGAGGTGGAAGAGTGACATATCCAGATGTGGTACCTGCTTCTGCTTCTACTACTGTAGACAAGAAATTCATGTTACTGTGCCACCAACCATTACAGCCCTCCGCCCCACCATAAAGACTAGAAAATAAAGACCACGATGTCCTTGGTTGATAAAAAAAAAACAATAAGTGACACATGAATCAGAAAAAGACAAAATATTTCAGTAAAAACACATTTTAGGTTGGAAGCAGCACTGAAAATCTTTATGTATCAGAGTTACTAGTGCGTGATTATTTATGTGATCTTCCCACATCCTCATGGATACATTCACATAAAGGCAGTTGATGGAAATACAGACTCATTCATGATTTAATTTAGTTGAAGTTTCAGAAATTCGCTTAAAGCTTGCACATTTTAAATGAATAGTTTTTACATTTTGGGACATATTCTCATTTGATTGATAGCACTCTCACGTCTGTGTGTTCAATATGAAGCTACAGCCAACAGCCGTTAGCTTAGCCAGTTAGCTTAGCTTAGCACAAAGACTGGAAACAGCTAACCTGGTTCTGTCTGAAATTTACAAAATTCACCCACCAGTCCCTTTAAGGCTTTCTAATTAACGCGTTATATGTATTTTGTTTAATCAGTACAAACTTATATGTGGGACTGCGATATTTCTCCACTGGTTGCCTGGCAACCTCACAGTGACAGACAGATTCCAGGAAGTGACTATTTTCTGTATAACATGGTTATTGCATTGCATTAATCATCTCATCTAACTCTCAGGCAAGAAAGTGAATATGCAGATTTCTCAAATTGCAGAACTTTTCCTGTAATGAAAATATAACTGTTTGGCCTGAAAACTGGATTTTGATACAACCGTCCTGAGTGATTGTGTGCCCTCATATTGCAATGACATCAATGTTATATTTCATCTTTAACAGTAATTCTGCAGGGGGAGGAGGTGGGGGTTAAGAATCAAAGCTGTATCTCAAATCACATACTTCTGTTAGTACACTTTCATGTAGTACACTGTGTACACTATATATTACTGGTGTAGTGTGCGAATTTTGACAGAGTAGTGTTGTCTCAAATCAAACACGGCTGTTGTGCACTTACCGGAAATGACGATCGCAAATTAGCATTAGCTAGCGTTAGCATTAGCTAGTGTTAGCATTAGCATTATTGTTCGCCCTACCATATCATGACAGGCTGCTAAACTAACCCAAAAACATACTGATGGCTTATATCTGACAACAGTATAGTGGTGCTTAGTGCTAAAAAACACATGTGTAACTTACATTTGTATAATGTGGCGATATTCACCGTAATTACAACGTACCCGGCCGCCATTTCTAGTTTGAAAAGTGGTCCCTCCCTTTCCACTACGTAGCCAAGATGGCGACCATTGAGGGCAAGAAGTGTCCATAGTTTTTGATTGTTTTGAGTGCACCATCTGGGTACTCACAGTGCACTGCATTTCCCATACTTTTCAATGTGAACGCACTTATGCACCCAAAATGTTAAGTGTAAGTACAGAAGTACGCGATTTGAGACACAGCGCAAGACTTCAGTATTTTATCTGTGCTTTTTGTGTGAGCATTATGCAAAGTTTTTTTTTAAATATATTTATCATCCAATCAGAGATTTTGCAGTAAAATAATAAATTGCCGTACATTATCTCAGGTGTACAATTCTATACATAGTTTGTAGTAACATAATTTGATCTTGATTTTAGTGTTTTGCTATCTGAAGGAAGTAGAGGTTTCCAGGAAGGTTTGCAGCTGAAATATGAGAAGGAAATATTTTAACTTCACAGCTTACATTATCTTAAACAACCTCTTCACCTCCAATTCCCTGCTCCTATCAGTAAAGAAAATGTGTTTTTCTAAAATTCTCCACCAGCCCTGAAAATGATGCAAATTGTTTTTAACTCGTCTTTTGTGCTTTTTCATTCATGTTGATTTTTTTTTTTTAAACTGGTTGTCACAGCTTGCTGTTGCCTCCCACAGAGTCTTTTGTGCGGTGAAAACAACAACGGTACATCTGCGGCGAGCCTGTTTTAAAGTGGAACTTTAGGTTGGATGAGTGCCAGCGTGCAGAGTGGATCTCAAGCCACGTGTGACGAGGTGTGTGTTTTTGTTATGAGCGAATAAAACACTAAACAGGCAGATTTCAGCGTGCAGTTTGGCATGAAAAGATTCTTCCCTACAAAGAGAAATAATAGAAGAACAAACAAAGTGTGAATTTGTTTTTCGCACAAAGCACAAATACCGGACGCCTGATGGTGTTTGCAGGTTTATGTGTTGATCTCTGGTGTTTTTTTCTTTGTGCAGGATTTAGTCTTCGTATGCAAGGTTTCAACATAATGCGTCATGTCAATGAATCAAGCGGTAAATCACATCTTTCCACTAATAAGGAGCACATTTGCTTTTGGAATACTGATGCTTGCTTCAAACGTCAGCTGTCCTGACACCCTGACAGTCCACAGTGGCAATTACCTGCAAAAAATGTACAAACTTGAATAATCAGTCCATCATTTTGGACATTCAAACATTAACAACCAATTTTTCAAAGGTTGTTAATGTTTTTAATAACCTAAAGGTATCCGATCCTCCTGAGATGGACACCTCACTCATAATATCCCTGCAGGTGCTCTTGGTCCTATTTCTTTACACACGTTATCAAGACGGTTTTAAGGGCTTAAAATAGCATTTCAAATATGTGAACCTTGCATCATAAGTGTCTGGTTATACTGTCCCATTATCCACATCTTCCAGCCAATCGGATCGAGAATTCTCAGTAGCCGCTGTATAATAGTATACAAATGTTATCTCTGGGGGACATAGCTGCACAGAGATGATCGCTGTATCCACCATCTCAACAATTGTTAAGTTAAAGAGGAAGTGTTTCCAGGTCTATTTTTATATTCTGGAGCTCTACTGGAATATCTTTGCATGATTTATAGTTAAAAAAAACTCCTTATTTATCTTATACTGGCTTTTTATGAAGCAACTCAGTTCAGCCTCTGTCTGAAACAGGCTGTTTTGGATCCTGTCTCCGGGTGAGGCAATTCTGCTCTGATTCCGCCGATTCTGATTGATGAGTTCCCAGAGGCTTCCTCCGTCTCCAGAGGCTATGTAAAACAAACAGTAGGATTACTCTAAATGTCAACTTCTAAATGAATCCGTACGCGGTCAAGCCAAACTCTGATCCGAAACATGTGAGCGGATGACGTGAACAACACATGGAGTAACCTCGGCAACAAAGGCAACAGAACGCTGGCATTTTGTGGGCATACGCAAATAATCTGATGTCATCACGACGAGGAAGTAGAGGTAACGTTCAGATCAGGATGACGCCCTGGCTTTCGACTTTCAGGGAGCATTTTTGGAACTTTGACCATGTTTTAACTTAGACGTCCGACCTCATAACAGTATATAAATGACAGAAAATCACAAAAAAGCATGATACGTCCCCTTTAGCTGTAGAATTATGGTTTTTACGTTTCAAGGTAGCTGCAAAAGTTGAGCTAGGTGTAACGTTGTTGTTGGATTATCCTGCATCTTCAGCATATTCATATTTTGGCATAAAAATCGTCAAAACCAAATAAACTATGTATCTAAGTATCAGCTCTTGGTAGCTCATGTTATACATGTCAGAGTGGAGTATTGGGTTTGGCATTTAAGTACACAAAACCTATTGCGTGAGTGTGTGAATGTATATGTAATATATGTGTGTCCTTACTCTTGTCAGGCTTCCTTTTCACTCCACAACATGACCGACACACACTGGCTGAGAACAGTTACATTACAGATGGGTTTACACACACACACACTCAAACACACACACACAAACAGGGTTGAAACAGGATGCAGAGGAAGAGGAGGCAGCGCATAACAGTAAGGTCGGGTACATTATGATACAGTACAGCATGTTCTTCTACTGAGACAGACTACACAACATTCCACCTTAAAACTCCCAGCAGCCTCCAGACTCCGTGCTGGAATGTGTCCTAGTTATGCCTCATCTGTGAGGAATACTACTGCAGCTTAATAATTTATGGCTTATTCAATGTGGTCTAGTTTCTGTACAAGCTCAAACCTCTCCAGAACACAGCTGCCAGAGAAGTGAGAGTGATGCCTTTTAAGATGTGAAAATCCGGAGCCGCTACTGTACGTGGGGAGAAAAAAAAACACAGAAGAAACATATACTGTATAGAGCGATTTTGACTTTTTAAATCGGAGGGGTCGTTCCCAGTTCATCTTCCGTAGAGATGCTCCAGATTTGACACCTGATGATATCGCAGGTTGGATTCTTAGGAAAAGCAAGGAGTCATGCTTACACAATCTCTTTCCCAAAGTAAGGGTGGAAAATTTGGGAATCTTACGGTTCGATTCAGAATTATTCTCCACAGGATAAGTAGGAAAGTGCAGCGCTGTGTTTTGGCTTGTACTCGTGCACCAAATGGTTCACTTGTATCCTGTTACAGGTTCAAGCTAAATGGTCATGATTAAGGCCGCTAACAGAAAAAAAGTGTGGGAGTCTGCAGCTTTTTGATTTAGAAAACTGCATTAATTTGGAAACATCTTACAGTCTTCTGCCTGTATGAGAATAATTAAATGAATGTATAATTTACTGACCAAAATCACTGGGTGAAAGTTGGCATGTGTGTCTTCTGGAGTAGAGAGATAGATAGAGAGAGAGGGGAAAAAAACCAACTATGTTCTCCAGCATGAAGAGCAGCCTCTCTACTGCATCTTTAGTACCAGGGAAAGACATCATTATTAAGTTATTACATTAAAAATGCATCCAAACACTTGCCTTTTTTGAAGATGAACTACAAGATAACCGTGTGTGTGTGTGTGTGTGTGTGTGTGTGTTGTGCGGGCTGCACATCGTCCAGGTGCTGGGACTGCGGTTGCTCGAAAAATCGACTTCCACGAATCCATGAATTGATTCGTGAAAAATAAGAATCATTAATCTTATATGAATTGATTTTTTTCCACCCAACCCTTCCTCAAATGTGCATTTTCCACCTATGTGTTTAAAGGATAGATAGATTAGCATTTTTTCAATTCTATCTTAATAAAACAGTCACATACCCATAAACCTACAATGAAAGAGTTTTTGGTCGCTGCAATTGGTCCTCGCTCAGTCTTAAAATGCTCGAGGTGTAAAACCTTTACTCACACATGTTCAGGTTCTTTCTCCTCTTTCTCCTGCCACCCTTTACTGCATGCCTTAAGAATAGATATTTATTTGTAATTATACTTACTTAGATTACTATGGACAGTCTGCACCGATAGATGCTAATTGCAAGGGAATAGCTTATCTAAGAATAGAATAAGCTGCTCTATTTTTCCTCCCAGGGAATGTGAAGTAATTTGTGAATGGTCATTAGAGAGCAGCGGGTTTCCCTCCTCAAATGAAAGGAGCAAAGTAACCTTTAAGCCATGGAGCTGTTTATTCAAAGGTTGCGCAACGTTAAACGTCAACACTGGACAGATGTCCCTCACAGAGTCTTCCCTCGCAGAGGTATTTGGATGAAAAATGAGCCAATATTTTCTGCTGCGTGCTGTTATCATTTGAAATTCCTGCTGAAACCATAATATCCTCACATTTCACGTTTGCCCTTGATACGCGAGCTCAAAGGTCGCCACAGGTGAAGTTCAAGGCTATTTGACTCTTTCCTGTGGGTTTTAAATTTAAGGACACTGAAGCTGGTATAAGACTTCTCTTGTCAAAAAATGGGGATTTCTTTCGAGTAATTTCCTCCTGAAGAAAATATTTTCTTTGCACTCCGTTCCCAATGAAGCCTTTATCCCTTCCGGACGCTGCCTCGATGGGTGATCTGTGAAATAACACTCAATCACTCACAGCCTTCGGACAATTATATTTCACAATAAGCATGAGACGGACTTGCTTTCATTTTCTCAAAGGAGTAATTTTCCCTCCTGCCCACGCTCTGTAAATGCTGCAGGCTTCTCAGGTTTGAACTGCAAGCAGCTATCAGAGGTCTTATCTGGGTGAAATGGAAATGAGCATCAAGGAAAGGGCAAGCGACACTTCTTCTGTTTCTGGAAATTAATTTGGACTTGCACATGCTCCTATATTTTTAATTAGTTTTATACACATACAGAGAAATGCTCCAATATCTCCAGCAACCACAGAAACATTGTGGCGTTTACCAGCCGTAGGTGTCACACTGTGGGGCCTATGAAACATGCAGCCCTCCGTCTACTACAGAATATGCTTATATAACATAATTGCTGCCTGGATAATATTCATTGTCAACATTTTTTCTAAACCAGGAAGTGTGTTTTTATATTGCGCAGAGTCATGGTGAATGTTTGGCTGCTACAATGCTTGGTTATAGGGAAAGATGGTGGTTTCGGTTAAAAAAGAGAAAAAGTCAGCACATCTTGTGTTATGCTTCAAGTCGGCAAAACCGTGATCTTTCTCTATTCTCAACCGAGTGCTGCTGCCAAAGTGTAAGATGCCAAAACATAACCATTAAAAACCTTTTTAGTATGCATTAGCTGCCAGGACTTGATATTAATGGAAAACAAACATGTCAACATCGACATTGTGTACATATGTTAGATATGAACACTTTGTGTTGGGAGTAAACAGTTTGCAGACCCGATTCTGGCTATTCTAGGGTCCTTTTTGGACCAGAACTATCTTGAGGTATCTTTTGGACTGGGTCTCTTTTTTTTCTTTTGAAAATGAGTTTATGCATGTTAGGTTTGGGCAGGTTTTCCACGAGTCTGTTTCAGATCAGAGCCCTAATCTGGGCAGCATACCCTCCTTACATAATGTATTTTATTAATGCAGATTAGCCATATAATATGAACTGAGTCGCAAAAATTAGCCTGAAATATGACAAACAACGAATAAGGACATCGAGAGTTTAGCTGATATATATATATATATATATATATGAGTTCGATTCCACTCTGAAGCTGAGAGCATAGAGGCCATTTAAAGGTCCAGCTGGTAGATTTCTTTGAGTGCGAAACACAAAAGTGGGCAGATGGAAAGTTAGCATGATCAATTAGTTCATCTTGTTGCCTATTCACACTCTCACTTTTGTCTCTCTGTTTATTTGCACTTCTGTCTCTCTCGCTGTTTATTCGCCATCTATTCAAAGGCAAAAAATAAAACTGAGAGCCTGAGTCCATCTGGACCTGTTGTGGCATGCCATTTGGTACCCTGAACGCCGGCCTGCCCTGGGCCGCCATCTGTGCCACTCTTTGTCACAGAGGTACCGCTCTGGGGCATTGCCAGTGGCACACAATCCATCCGTCTATCCATCCGTCCACCCATCCATCCATCCGTCTTCTCCTAAAAGGAAATAGCGAGACTGTCAGACACAGAAAAGAGCCCTAAAAAGGCCTGTTCCAGCTGACTGACTCGCCCTTTCTGTTACATAAAGCCTCCAAATTATGTAATCTTGGACATCTTGTCCAGTCTTCTTTTTCCTTTGTGTGGGTGGTTCCATTTCTCCGGGCGGAATAGTGGGATGAAAAGAGGTGTAGAGAGTGTGTATCCATCCAAGCACAGAGTTTGGAGGCAGATTAGTGGGTGCTTGTTTTTCAGACAGTACAGTTCTTCTGCAGCTGGAGCTTTCAGTGGAAGCTTCAAGTCTCAATGTGGCACTTTACAGAAGAGCCTCGACCACAGGCTCCCCTCCAGATCAACAAATGAGCGCCAGTGGGTGATGAAGTGGCTCGGGTGACGGCATGTGTTTATGTGTGTGTGTGTGTGTATGTGTATGTGTGAGAATTCAAACATGCATGTTTGTGTGTTTGTTGGAGAGTGTGTTGGAATTGCAACCTGCTGGGTTTGACGCTCATTAATTGTGATGCCGATACTCGCCTGCTAGGCTGCACGCACACACACAGACTGGAGACGTGACCATGCTGAGAATCCCTGTGTCTGACTGTTTACCCATTGTTTCTCCTTGTGCGTCACCACATTAGTGATTCAAAGGCAAAGGATGTTCTACCAGGGAGGCGTCTGATAGCTCTGTCATGCTTTTTAGTTTACATCATGATATTTATCAGTCTGGTGATGCAGCACACTGGATTTGAAAGTCTTTCTTACTTTTTCCATTCTTTCTTTATGTATGTAAAGAATGTGACCCACTTTATCCACATCTGGCCATCAGTAAATAATCACAAAATTACATGTACCATGTCCACCTTTTCACATAATGTTATGCATGGCTGCTGCGCCAAGAAATATAAACTGATTTCCCAAACAGTCCCTGGAGACCGTGGGTGTGGTTGCACTCTTACAACTAGATCACTAGTGTAACATTTTTAAAGGGCCACGCCAGAGGTTTAGTGTTGCACCTCTACCATCGATTTGTGGTACAAAAGACATAAAGTTAAAAGTCAGAAAATAAGCGCAAGACACATCAGCTGTGTGATCTAGAGCTGCTATTTGGTTTCAACACAGTATTCGTAGGGAGGTCGTCAGGGTGGACGGCGTACAAAGTGCAGGACTTTGGTACCGGAGACATCAGAGATGAGGACTGCATCAAATTCGTAGTGTATAAATCTCATTTCTAGGAGACAACTGGGAGGGCTCAGTGATGTGCAGATGCAGTGATAAAAGTGTTGCTTCTCTAGAGAGCTGACACACATCAGTGCTGGGAAACAGGACGGTGTTGTATCCTGACAAGTTCATGCGCTCACCAAGAATTTACCTAGAAAACAGTGGGCGCGGGTGTTACGACATGCGTCACACAGTGTGTTTTTTTTTTTTTTGTCCCTTGTATGTAACTCTGTATCCTGCACTTTCCATAATGCAACTCAATAGCGTCTTTTAATAACTAGGGATGTGCAGAGATCCCAGTATTTGTATTTGTATCTGTATTTGTTGAGGCAGCAAAACTATCCTGTTTTTGTTTTTATTATACTTTTAATTTTAGAAAATTAAAGTGTTATAATAAGAATTCATGAATAAACTACCTTACGAAGTTGGTCCCCACACCGGGTTTTGAACTTGAGTCTCCCAGATCATAGACACAGACAGACCTCTACCTATTTATACACCCATAACACAGTGACAGCACAGCATGTAACGTGTAGGGGAGGAACTTCAAAGGCAATTATTGCTTTGCAATTTCATTTATTGCCTATTTTTTACAACCTAACTTTGTGGAAAGAGGAAGGGGAATAACAGGTTATGGAGAGTCCCTTTGGAGCACTTTGCATGTAGCTCAGCTTTATCTCTGGGGAACACCCCCAACAAATAACTTTTAAAATATTTGTATGAAACAAATATTTGTATAAAACTCACTGTTTGTGCTTTGCCGAATAAGGTATTTGTATTCCCTATTAATTACACCCTTTGCATGTCTTTCACACTCCATACTTCAGATACATACGTAAACCCAACCTTAAAGATATTAAACAATTTTTCTCAGAGGTCGAGTAGTACTACACATCCACAGCAAACTGAACTTGAGGTGTAAAATTGGAGTGTCACTTTAATTGATGGCTGTATCATGATAAAAAGTGCGAGCTTTCTCCTTAGATGTGTATTATCTACTGCATTTATGGTTAAATGCTGTATGAACGTCTGTGATATGTTATTACTCTCAGCTCAAATGTATAAAATCTGCTCATGAAAACAAATATTGTTAGACTTTATTGATCGGCTGTCCTTTCACTCAGAGGTCAGAGCGCCAGGTCGGATACATGACGGAGCCCTCTTGACGTTTGTTCCATCTCAGAGAAAAATGCAGCCTTCGAAAACTCTGATAAACTGGACGACTTCAGATTCATTTAACAAGAAAATTGGAAAAGCCATCCTTGTAATAGCAGTCAACTCTGATTGAAGGTCTGGGTAATGGAACAGAAGCACCCTCATCATCTATCATTTACCAAAAACACTTTTATCAAGAAAAACCTGCTGTCACCCTCTCCCACTAAAGATCACATCTTCTCACTCGCTGTATATTTTTCTTCTTCTTCTCGTTCTATTTTCTGTCATGTTTGTTTTGTCTCCACTTCTCTCCTCTATGATCACTTTAGTGTCACAAGACAACCGCCAGGTCACGTCTTGCACAACCTGCTCTAACCTATAAGACCACAGGTATCCAAAATGGGTTGGAACAACAGTGGCCGAAATCTGGCACGCTGGGTCACCACACTACAATGCTAGACCTGAAATGATCTTCTGCTGACTCTTTTGTTGCATTCGAGAAATGTCCGAAAACTCAGCTCTTCCATGGCTTCCATCACTTTCTTGTTATTAATAGTATCTCTCATGCACTTGTCTATTTCCAGTTGTTTCTTACTTTGATGATAATAATTTGCATTGCATTGCAAAACACACAAAACCAATTCTCATTGCATTTGTACCTGGTCAGCTGTTTGAACATCTGCCAAATGACAAAAAGTAAATAAATGTAAATAAATGATGCACCAGAATCAGTACATTGGTCCACTTCTGGGAGCCAATGCTGGCCCGCAGCCGTCTGGTTTGCTGACAACTGTTTGAACAATTGTTAGTTTAAATTGACATAAATCCACGCTCCACAACAGAGCTAAATCTGGCAACACCTGTATATACTGTACATGGGTCAGAGGCCAGCTGATATTTGCTTCTGTGTTGCCAGAACACAGCCGAGTCTTGCCAACATTCAGCTGTAATCATCTTGACTCGGCTCACAGCTTTTGGCTTCTTGTGATGCTGGCAGCCTAAGAAAACAAAATACTGCAACATTTTCTAGGTACCCGAAATGATCTGGCCAAACAGCAGCCTAAACCTAGCGCACCTGCTTACTGGTCTCGTGCCAGACTTGTGAGGGAAGGCATGAATTGGCACACCGGATCCCGATGTTGGCCCAACTAATGCTAATAGTGATTACAGAAGCAATCCAACCCCAAAAACCTGCCCGAGTCTGCCAGACATACTGTGTATGAGGCTCACATTTGGTCCTCTGGTGTCAAAACACTGGGAACCAAAAGTTGCCAGCAGAATCCGGCAACTTTTGGTGGCTTGTAACGCTATTAATCTTACAAATATAACTTTTTCTGAGCTTTAGACTTTGTATAAAAAAAACACGAACCTTCTTCCTTTCTTTCTTTCTTTTGTAGGCGGCACTTGTGCTTGTATATTGTACACATAATGTTGTTAAAAACATCAAAAATGGCAGTTTTTAAGCCTTAATGAATATATACTATGCTATATTGCATAATTTGTGTAATAGACAACATTTATTTTCCATGGAAAAGACCTGACAGAGGTTTTAGATCAGAAAATGTAGCATAGGAGAGAAATCTCATACACAGATTTTACAGTAACCACTCTATTTCCTTAGATCTCCCATTTCTCGTGTGCATGTACTGTAACTGACTCTTATTGATCCAGGGTGGGGCAACCTCTCACCCTGCTGTGCTGTCCTTGGAAGGGAGGAGGGCAACAGAGAAGTAAAGGAAAAGGGTGGAGGAGGGGTTTTGGGTGGGGCAATTTGTGTTGGCGGTGCCTCATTGTTTCCCTGGTTTCCGTAAGTCATTTCCCCTACTACGCAAACATATTAAATATACAGCAAGAGACACAGACGGAGTCAGAGCGTCCTTGAATCTCTGCAGAGCAAACTGAATGGAAAATAGTTTAACTGTTGTCTAGATAAGATGATATCAGAAGGATGATGTATTTTGTTGCAAATGTTTGTCATCTTAAAGTCTAGACTTCACATGTATACACCATCTTTTTCCATTAATGTTGTAGTGGGAAATTATTGGGAAGAACATTCTGGCCACACTGCTGAGCATCTCTTTTAAGTGTCTTGAAATCAATAAATGTATGATTCTGGGATATATTACTAACTGATAACTTTTTCTGAAATTTTCCTAGTAAAATATTAACTTTTTAATGTTTAGGGGTGTTGTAGTTGAATCCTGCAGGATGTAAAAAGCCTTTAACTTAACATAAGATCATTCAGAAAACAAAGAAAACACTACAAACAAAACAAGATGCACAGTGACAGTAAAATTTTAATTTATGAATCTACTGTGGCTTATTTTTCTGTAATTGTGGTAATGTGTTCATATTTGAATTGTAACAGGCATCAAAAGCAATATGATATTCTAAATAAGAAAAGATAAATAATGCCTTATTTCATTCTTCGGTGAATAATTCATTCATCACCTTCTGCTCTGACGTTGTATTGTATCGTTGTGTCAAACCAATAAAGCCCTCAGTGAATTAAATTGAACTCAGATGAGCTAAAATGATAAAAAGGGAGAGAACACACACACACACATACACACACACACCCACACACACCTCAGCCTCCCAGCTGCTCTGACTAATTACAAGCGTTCCCAGACCAGTAACCCCTCGGCCCTCCAGCAGAGCTCCTCTGTGTTTTTATGCAGTTAATGATATTATTATTTAGTGAGGCTGCTGGGTCTTCACCATTCCTCTTAATGTCACTGCACCTGCTTCCTCTAACACTGCTAACGGCGGGTGAAAAAAAAAAAAAAAAAAAGAGTCTGGCAATGATTTATTATTGGCAGAGCAATCAGGAGCAGAACTGAATGTTTTATTCTTGTTCAGACGAGGAGACGCAGGAGTTGTTTTACTGCGCGAACCTACGAATGTTTCTTTACTTACAAACAAACCACATGTGAAATTTATGAAATATGGAAATATCCTAAAACCACATGTGAGAAAGCTGAAACGATGAGCAACAACTGGCTGATGGTCAAAAATGATAAATTAGCATGTGTGGAATGATGACAGTGTTTTGTTCAGATATTAAACTCTTAAAACACAATCTGAGTCTAATCTGTACAAACAAGTGTTTTCTGGGTGGGATAAATGTTGTTTATGACAGTTTAGAAAGACTGTCTGTGCACTTTGTGAGTCCAGACGGGAGCGAGGGCAGCTGGAGAAACACAGACAGGCCAGTTTGGGACCAGATTTGGTTCACAGACTGTCTCTTTCCCTTTGTTTTTGTAATCACTGTGAATGAAAACGATTTGCTCCCTTCAGTTTCATTGGCCATTAAAAACACAAAACTGTTGCATAAGAAAAAAGTTTACATAATAATTTAAACGCTGACATCGGGAATTTATTTCATTTTGAGCTTGTATGTAAAGGAGTACATATAAGAAGAAGTACGTTTGCTGAAAGGCAGTGAAGTCAAATATGACTCAACTGGTGACTGTGTGTCCATCTTGTCTGGCTCAGTTCCAGTTAAAACCTGCAGAGAATATCGTGTCAGTGCTGCAGACCTGCTGATGGTGATTCAGTGTAAAGGCACCAGAAGTGTACCCCGTCAGAAGTGCTTATCGAATGATGGAATAGCTTCATAAACCTCCCTCCTCCCCGCACCTTTCTGATATATCACTAAACCAACCCTAAAGACACTTTACTAAAGAATCAGCTTTCTCTCAATAAGTAATTTTTGACTTTCTGTAAACACACTCGGAGGTTACGAGATATTTTCAAGTATGACTGATAAGACTGTATCCATGCTAGTAGCCCCATCAAACAGCACAAAGCAAAGGCAGCATGGATTGATGCTAAGACGAGGAGTGTAAGCACTGAAACATTTTCAACTAAAGCGAAAAAACGTTACCTATCTTAGCTAGCTAGAGCTAACATCTGTGCGGTTGATGTATCAGTTGTTTTTGGTAAATAATAAATGGGCTTCAAAACACTCAAGCAGTTGAATTTGCGCAGGTAAAACGAGCCAAAAATGTGCTCTTCGTTCATTTTGAATGCACCTTTAGATTCCTTATCACTAGTGGTGCAGTAAATTGTAGTTTGTCCTGTGAGTGGCAGAAAGGAAAAGCCATGTAACCCTAAATCAAGGAGATGTATTCGCTGTATTGTCGGCTCTATTAGGACGTCTCAGACTCAGCTTCTCAGAATTGACTCCGCTTTCATCAGACTAAACTGAACTTTGCCAGCCTTTGTCTTAATCAGCCCAGTTGTTCTTTGAGAGACAGAGAGAGAAGCAGACTAACAAGTTGGGGGAGACAAGGGGAGTGATCGAGAACAATTGAAAGTCATGTTTGTTGTGGGTGTTATCTAACTGCACAGTTTTAGATAGATTTGTCTTCTCCAGGTTTGCTCTGATTTGACGTAAGATAGGATTGTTTAAGAAAATTGAGAAACACGGGGGGAAGAGTAATCAGTTTTAACTCAGTGGTCCTGTGAGATAAAGTCTTGTTTGAACACTAGTTCAGGCTGCTGAAATCCAACTGCTTTGATAAAATATTCACAGTATGCCCTGTTCACAGAGACACATAAACTTAGATTCAAAGATAGCTGAACAATGAACAAAGCCTTGGTAATTATATTGCAGAGATACACATGGTCTGATGCAACTGACTCTTGTGGTATTAAGCGCTAGAAACTCAGATTGGATGTGAGCTTATCGATGTTCTCTTTCCACAAAAATGTTATTGTTTTGGTCCAGTAACTCCTCCAAAAGGCTTAAGGGTATGTAGAATCATGGAATAACCCGATGTAACACTTGATCTTGAACCGTCTCGCCCAAATATGTATTTATTCTTCCATGATATTATTTAATTTCCTCTTTATCACATCTTTCAGCTCACTTACAGTGTTGAGTGACACATCAAAACAGAGGGTCAAGTGTTTGTGCAGGGCTCATCTCTTTCTGTGATGTTGGAAACGGCACTGAAGATGTGTCGCCGAGAGGTCAGTGACTCTCGGCCGAGGGGTTGAGACCCCCCTGGAGACCACAAGAATATCTGGGGGGGCGCTGAGATAATTTATGGCATTTAAACTTCAATGTACAAATATCTTATTTTTGAGTCTCAGGATAAAAGCTTCATCTTGTAAGAAAAAAATATGCATAAATATCATTATACTGTATGTGTACTGTTTATCATTTAGCTTGTCGATGTTGGCAGGGTTTTCAAAGGGCTGCAGATTGCAGAAGTTGAGGACTTTTACTTACTGCTTCATGTTACTTCATGCTTGCCCTTTCCTTGGTCTTTGATCTGTCTGCTTCTTATACGTTCAAAGCTATAGGAATACTACTCCCACAGCCATGGAAATGCCCTAGTTCTCTACTGTTATATAAGCACATTCTTGGTTCAATTGGAACCAGCAGTTCCTCCACGTGGTTTCGATCAGCTGTGTTGGGAGCATTAGGTGTTGATTGACGGTAGTAGGGGGTTCGATGCGGGGGAGAGGTGGCTGTAGAGGGAGGTGTTGGGGGAGGCTCCTCTTGTGTGGTCGGGATCAGTTTACCAGAAGAAATGTGGACACTTGTCTGCACACTGAGAAAACAGTCCGAGTAGTGAAACGCCGGGCATTCCTCGGCCACCCAAAAGGGGGTTGCCTTGGTGACTTAGGTGGGACGCATTCCTGGCAATCCCTGGGATCCCAAAACAAGAGGAGGTGGTGGGGTCTGGTGTTGGAATCTACAGCAACGAATTCAAGGAGTTTGAGGTTCTCACAATAGAAAACCAACAGTAAGCACTCATTTGGAGGTTTGCAGGATTACATTCATTAACAAGATGCTTCTATCCAAAGCTTGCCTATGAGGGTCCAAGTGACAGAAATTTTGGCATCTACCCATGTCCACAAAGACTGTACGTGCTGACAAACATGCGTGAACCCATCTATGTATGAAGATACCCAATGCAGTATAAACACAACTGCGTACGTGTCCTCTGTCTTTGTCTATTTTGGAGTATATCTGGTCCTTTACATTTGCCCCCCACATACACACACGGAGAGTACATTGAGGTTCACCGTCTAGCTCAAAAACACTACATCAACTGACAACGAAATATTTCAATATGAAGCAGGTCCTAACTACTAATTTTGAAATATATTACATGAACAGCTGTTAACAACGGTTACATGTACCTAGATATCAGAATGTCTAAAAACCTTTTACTTGGAGGACGATTTCAGATCTAAAAGATACATGATTACAAGTAAAAGGCATTCAAAATGTAAAAGTATATAAGTATTATCAAAAGTAAAAGCACTCATTATGCAGAACGACCCCTTTCAGAGTGTTATATTATTATATATAGTTTATATGTGGTATTACTGATGAATTAATGTTTAAGCAACATTTTTATGTTGTAGGTGGTTGAGCTTATCTTTATATACTGTTGGATGGTTTAATCTATAACAACACATCATATTTAATCAGCAGATCATGTTTTATATGTCAAACATTATTCTGTAAAGTAACTTGTAACTACAGATATCAAATATGTGTCACCTAGTGGCAAAAAAAGTGCAATATTTCCCTCTGAAATGTTTCGGAGTAGGAGTTTAAAGTGGCATGAAAAGGTGATTCTCAGGTGACGTAAGTGAAGTACATTAACATTGTATTTAAGTACAATATCTGAGTAAATGTCCTTATTTACTGTCCACCAGTGCATTTTTCAAGGTCATTTTTAATAGTTTAACCTCAGTATCTAGATGTCTTTTGACCTGCAAATTATCAAATTACTGCTAACTAGGTCATGGAAAATATCCAAGACATTCTTACACACTCAGTCTTGCGGACAATGACCGGTTACATTGTGAAATGCAGGCCACAGTGAAGTGTTCCTGATTCCTAACAAGGACACTTCAAATATCATTAACCGCATTGGATGTTCCTTTTTCAGCCACAGACCACCATGGCAGGTCGACAGTGTAAAAGCACGACAAGGGAATCATTCATTCAGCTGTTTACTTATTCAGTTCTTTAGTGGGTCTCGTCTGCGCAGCACAGTGTCACGCCAACCAACCCTGTGATATAACCGGCGAGATCTCTCTCTCTCTCTCAGGCTTCTGGACAAACAGTGGACAGTTTCTCAGAGTGCTGACCGACATTTACCATATATGTAAACAATCACTGCCGTCCTTACATAAGAAATTTCCTACCTTTTTTGGTAAAAAAACAACCTTGTGGACTGTGACTTTTTGTCTACGAGGGCAAATATGTGCAACAACAAAGAGTGATATATTTAGGAGTCTTTTAATTCTTTGTTCCAGTTTTAGCTTCACAGTTCCTGTTTAAAGCTGCTGTTCATGCAAACAAAGGAAGAAGGAATTCAAGGTGGAAGTGCCTGTAGAGTTACACGGAATTGCAGATGACTGTGACTCGATTAAGACGTAGGGGAAGTTTTGGCTGTGTTGTCTGACTGAAGACATATTTAGCTTTACATGCTGGCAGTGGCGTCATGCCCATTCAACTTGAGGCTCCCTCAAATATTTGAGATTGGATGGTTTTAGAAATTGTAAAATTCTATTTTCACAATAAGTGTTTTTAAATAGCCTTAAAGGTGCAGTGTGTAGAAATTAGTGGTATCAAGCAGAACGGACTCGGCAGAAATGGAATATAATAATTCATATGTATGTTTTAATTAGTTTATAAGCACCTGAAAATCGTTACCTTAGAATGAGCGCTTTATGTCTACGTAGGGAGTACGTCTTCTTCCAGGGAGCCCACCATTATGCATGTTCTATAATAGCCCAGAACAGACAAACCAAACATTTACTATAGAGAGGGCCTTTTGCATTTTTTGCACCGTATATTTTCCTTCACGCTTGGAGGTTGCGGAGGGGGAGGGGTATTCAGTTGGTTGCAATCTGCTGCTTCACCACTAGATGCCACTAAATCCTACACACTGGTCTTTTAATAATATGGTATATAAATAAAAGTTGCTTTTCTGTATGTTTTATTCATATTCAAGTCTGCCTGGAACACACAGTATCCTGCTCTCTGTTTAGGCTACTTGCTTTCTTCCAGCTGGAAGCTAAAGCTAGTAGAGTTGCTCAGCTGCGCGGCTGTAGAAGTTGTGTAAAATCGTTGCAAATTGTGATGTTTTTGTATGAATAATGAATCTCAGCTCACGCCATAAAAAAGTATGACTTGAATGAATTTGTAAATGACTTACAGCTTCAGAAGTGACTTTAACTATAACCCACAAGTAACCTTGTTGTCTTTTGCTATTATTAGCTAAATCATTGTTTTTGTCAAAACAAATTTGCAGCACTGAAATGTGTCCAACAAAACAGGGGATGGACATGAGGAGATTTTTACAGAGTTAAGAGCTAAATAGTGCCAGTAAAAACAGCAGCTACATGTTTGTGAACTTTAACTTAGCGTTGAATAATTAACAGCACTAATGATAAATAAAGTTAGCCCTGAGTTTAAAGCCTTTTAGCTAAACATTTTCTTGTTCAATACTGCTATCAAATGTAATATGGTGTTAAAAGGTGTCATTCAATCATATTTCTACTTATAGGGGGGCAATTTGATCATAAACATAGAATCCAAAGCAGATAATTACTGGTAGGTGTAAACACTGATATACTGTGTTGCGTTATGAAACTGTGCCCCCTCAAAGAAACTGACTGCACGACGTCCCTGCATGCTGGTGCACAGAAAGGTGCCCTGATGTCAAATGTAATTGAATAGGATCTTAACAGTGTAGCTCTGAGGAAATCACATGTGTTTCTCCCAAAGCCAAACCTTTACCACACACTGCCCCAGATGGTCTCTTGCAGTTCATCTCAAATTGATCTGTGTTGTTGAATACATTAGAGTCAATGTGATGTTTTTCTCATATAGGCATCTGGTGCTCATAGGAAATGTTTTGAAGCGCAGATGCTCTGCCATAAGTTTGCTGTTGGTCAAAGTGGCCTCTGCAAATTGGTGGCTACTATAAAAATGCAAGCAAATTAGAGGGCGTCCAGGCATGGGACCAAGAGTTCTGTAATTCATTTGAGAGACCGGAGTGAAGCTTTTGAAAGAGGAGTTCACAACTCCACATCACAACAGCCCTGAAGCCCACTTTTATGGCTGATAAATGACCTACTGTGGTTCCTCCATGTGTGTTTTGAAATTCAGTGGTTTGTCATCCCACCCTGGTGCAGAGGCATATGCTCTGCAGCTGCAAATCACAGCTATAGGGGAACATTATCTGGATGAGTTGCTGTAATATCAACAAGCAATGATGAGTGTATGATTACCAACCGAAAACACATTCGCTTTCTGTAGAAAATGTCAGCAAATGAGAGCACATATAACATATATGGCTATCAACATGGACTGAACTGAACAGTAAAAGTCTCTGTTGGTGGGAGTGTGTTGCTACAGGTTCCAGTAAGAAGACAAAATACAACTGATAAAGCAGAGTTTAAGTAAACAAACATGGAAACACTTCACAGCAGTTTATAATACTATCAGACAGGATTGTACAAGTTTGGAAAGTTCAGTCTCCATCTCAACAATTGTGAGTTTTCACAATACAAAGAACTGTATTGTAATTATGGTGTGCTTACATGTACTGAATTGGCCAACAGGGATGGTATTGCAGCAAAATTATCCACAAATGTTTTTTTTCCCAAGGACTCTGAGCCTGGACCCCTACTGTGCCAAAGCAGTGGTCTCATTGAAATGAATGAGGAGGCTTTTTTGCTGCAAATGTAGAATGTGGACATTGGGATTATTCTAATACATAATTAATTTTTAAAGAGAAAAATACAAGTGAAATAAATTTCATGGTTTACTGCAGAGTTTGACAGTCTGCAGGAGCACTTGGAGCAATCACTTTGATTCTTAGGCGTTCAAAAGCTGAAAAAAATAATAAAAACGCAGATTCCATGAATTACTGCACTGCTCCCATGTTGAGTCTTTGTTTGTGTCTGGTGTGAAAGCTTGTGAACCGCTGATCTAAACAACACTGCCGCTACTGCTGCTGGTTGTCAGGAGACATGAAAGGGGGGGTAAATGGAGCCACGCCAAAGAGCAGCAGGCAGGAATCCTGAGCCTCCACAGTGGGATACCTCAGTTCTCCTCCAGCCTCAGCTGACATAACCATCTCCAGTGTATGAGCCGTCTGTACCTCATCTTACCTCGCTGTGTGCTCGCTGACCTGGTTTTCTGCACTACAAATCACACTGGGAGAAGATCTACAACATATCTCTCCCCTTCGAGGACAGGAAATACGACAATCCAGAGGAGGAGACAGTTCAGGCTCTGCGGTTAGTTATTTATTGCGGCCATATATCAAAAGGCTGGCCCTTTCTTTTGGGTGTACAGGCTCTCTTGCAAATTGTCCATCCCCTAGAGTCCAACAGAACATAGACTAGTGACACATACAAGAAAGATCACAGGCTTTTACCTTGCAGCACCACATTTTTCCTGCAAAATTGATAGGACCACCAGGAGTACTCCCTTTATCATTTTCCTACCTGCACTTTGTAGGTTGCCAAGGGGTCAGCCAATGGTCTATGTTGTAAAAAAATATGCAAGAATCTAACATGTAATTCCCAGCCATGCTGTACCGCACACACGCTGTCTCTAAACGAGTATTCATTAAAAATATTCGGCCAGTTGCTGTTATTAGTGATGTAGCTCGGAAATATGCATTAAGCTCTTGACCCTGACAGTCCAGGTGGGTGTTGTGTGTGCGTGTGTTTCAGAGACTATTTGCATGTGTGTGTGTGTGCGTGTGAATGCCTGCAAGCAACTTTGTGAGATGTTTCCAGCAGGCCAGCGGGGGAACAGCCTGGAGGCATGCGTGAGTAATGAGATGAATGTCCAGTCGACTGTCTCGGCTCCCCTCTTCCTCTGTAATTACCTATGCTGTGGCGGGCTCATCATTTGTGAGTGCTGTGTGCTCATAAAGAACAACCCTTATCTCAACCTGCCTATAGCTCTATAGCTATTTCCCATATAGAGAACTGAAACTACAAAATTACACTTTTTCAGGCCCTTTGCACAAGAATTCCCTTACATATTGGTAGAGTGAGCATTGTTGATCAGTACTTGTACAGAGATGTCTAGTTTCAAAATCTTATCTATCTATCTATCTAATCTTTTTGGCACTTTTTCACGAAAACTTCCCAGGAAACAAGAAGCTTAAGGGACTAAACTCAAGAACCAATTCAGAACCTTGAAATCCTCATGGTGCATTCTTATTCATGTTTCCAGGGTATCTAAAGAACCACTGGGTGAAGGAAAAGAGACCAATATTGGATTACAAAGCTTTGTTTGAACCACAATTTTTGAATATGATGAGAAAATAGCAGAAAGTCATTGCATTAGTCTTTATGATTTACTGGAAGGGAGAGATGTGTGTAGAGAGACTTTAAAACGCCAGAGAAGCATTTTTTTTTTCCAAACTACTCCTGTACTACTGATTATTTTCCGGGTACTTTTCTGGTTTAGTATATGATGTAACTACAGGAGCTACATTGCTGCTTTAAATGTCAATATCATTAAAATAAATTTCCATGCCAAGGCATAACATTGCCCAATACAAACACCGCCCTGGTAGTTCCTGGAACACTGGAAAGTCCTCAGGCCACAGAAGCGGGGACTTTCTATAGGCCAGAAACTATAACCCCAAAACCAAAACCGAAACTTGGTTCCTGTGGTTGAAACACTGGTAAAATTCCTACCTAAATGATTCCTGGAAAAAGTGTCTCCATTGGAATCCTCCATTGTGACAATTTGACACTTACAGGAAAAGTGTCTCCCATAGGAGAGCAAACAAAAACACGTCACCTTGCAAAATTTGACTCATCTATTGTCATTTAGGCTGTCTCTGTAAAGTGGGACAGCAGGCAAGATTTGACACTGCATGCAAAGCTTAAATGTTAAAAGAATACTAATTGAGATCAATAGCAGTTCCAACCAGAGGGCAACAACTAGCCACTGGCCAAAGTTTTAAAGACACACCTATAATTACTCTTATTTACATGCTGCTGGTAAGCTAATAAGCTGGTCACCAATACATCCAACAGCTGGGCTTTGTTCAGAGTTACTAATGTGAACAAAGCCTGACTGTGAGGACAGCATCAACATCAACAACATAACATGTTAAACAGAAAGGTGCCACTTTTTGCTAATTGTTAATTACACACATTTAATGTGTGAATAAGACTTCTTTGGATTTGCTAGAAGCTACTTTTGACAGAGCTAGTAGAGGCTGCTAATAGAGAATAGCAGCAGTTTCCTCTTTGCTTATTACTCTTTGGGCTATATTAGTGCTAAATTAAGCTAAGTTAGGTTAAACACATCTCACAGATACTGGTGTATTAAACACACAATTTCATGTTATGCATTGCAGTATGATACAGAGATGTAAACTGATTGTAGAAAGGTGAAAATTGTCTATAATACACCATAAAGGACCCTGGTATTCTCTTTTAAGATTACTGTTAAACTCATTCCAAGTCACTGTATAACACAACAAAGGCTGAAGGCTCCGAATGCTAATCTAACGGCAGGAGAGCAGACTGAATCTGCATTAGCAGCACTTAAGAATTCCTTCCTCCTAATTGTTGTGCATGTGGATGAAAGAGTAAGGAGCTGAACCAGTGAAATAGAAGGAGGGATGACAGAGCTTAATGCTCTCAGCAGACATGCAGGGAATGCACAAGACGACCCATTAACACCTCACAGCCTCTTTAGGAGGTGTTTCCTCTGGATGGTTCCCTCTTGTTATTTAGATGAATCTGTGGTCCCTGGGGCTGTGTTCACACTCGGGGTGATCTGATTGCATGTGGACAGCTGTATATACAGGTGTGATTGTGCCTAAAATGCACTGAGGAAGATTTAGGATTTGATTGCTTAGTCCACATCTAGAGGCTGTCTGGGTTACATTATCATATAAATGTAGGTTATTGTGTGTAGTGTCTGTACTGAAGGACTGACTGAGCAGATGTACAGTATGTGGTCACTCTGTTGACGAGGTGTCTCGCTCTTCATGGCTTATATTTTTGGCACAGGTCTTGTTCTGTAGGAAGTTTGCATATTAAGACGGAAAATGATCATAAGTTGTCACTTGAGAGGTTTAAACTGTAGACTCTTAATTGGATGTAAATGTACAATTTGGACATACTATAACTGGATACAAGAGGGTGGCAGCTAGCATACAGACAGAAAAAAATGTTGAGTTACGGTACTCAGAATGTGCCGATCTGGGGCGCAATTGTGACCAAGTTGCTGCTTTTCTAATTTATTTCAATAAACCTGTTAAAACACCCAAACAGAAATTAACTGTAAGATTTAAATATGGACTGAATGGTGGTAAGATGAGCTTTTATCTCCTGTATCCTGTATCTATGTACCTGTGTTTTGTAGTATTATAACCCTAATAGGAAAGCATCATTTTTGCATCATGAATCTATGCATTGTCCTCATTCTCTGCACATGGTATGCCAACTCCTGATCATATGCTACTAATTAAAAAAATATATCATATACAGCAAACTCATCACATGCTTCCTCCACACCATAGCCCTGTTGAGTGTTGCACATTATTGCCAAAACCTCATGGTGCACTTGTTTAAATGAATATTGTACAACACACAACATAAGATATATTCACACAGTATATTCAAACAGAGGGACCGTGTGATGTTCGACTCATTGTAACGTTCTTACACAATAACATAAAACTTTAATGATCCCAGAGGATATATAAAAAAATAACAGCATGTGTGAACATAAAATATAGGTCGCATGGGAACACCAAACATTTGAGCATTACATATATTAACAACTGAGAAAGGTAATACATTTTTATACAATTTTTGAATGGGACTTATGAAGAGTGTTGTTTTGCTGTGCAAAAAAATAGCAATAGGATTTACAAACAAGAAGTTTATTTCAGGATCTATAGTTATTTGTCATAATTTTCACTATACATTTGTATTTCCTGTATTAATTTCACCTTTTCGAAATGCTGAAATCCAAAACTTTGCTATAATCATTCCTCCTGTTCATACTGACCATTAGAAGATCCCTTCATAATGCACTTACAATGTAAGTGATGGGGAAAAAATGTATTTAAAGTTCATCTGAAGCTAATATGAAGCTTCAGCATCCAAATGAGTCAAATCATGTAGATATCTTTCAACATTACAGTCTTTTTAGTGCCAAAGTCCCTCTTTTTGTTACTATACTTCCACCACAGCTCAACAGGGAAACACCGTCCAAGGAAACACAAAGAGGGAATTTAATGCTAAAAAGACTGTAAATGTGGTAGATATCCACTTGATATGATTAACTCAGACTGCTGAAGCCTCATATAAGCTTCAGCTTAAAGGTACAGTGTGGTGTTATATATATATATGTTGTTACGTTAGAATGAGCCCTTTATATCTACGTAGGGAGCGGGTCCTCCTCCACAGAGCTTGAGATTATGCACCACCATGTTTCTGCAGCAGCCTAGAACAGACAAACCAAACACTGGCTCTAGATAGGGCCATAGGTTCTCCTACATGCTTGGAAGGGCAGTGGGAGGGAGCGAGGGGGGGTATTCAGTTGAGTGCAATCTGCATCCTCATTGCTAGATGCCACTTAATGCTATCCACTGCACTTTTAACTTTAAAATTCATTTTTGCACAAAGTGACTGTGTGGACACACTGTGGATTTTTGCCTCCATCACTTACATTGAAAGCACATTTGAAGAGGATCTTTTAATAGCAAGTATAAACAGGAGGAATGATTACAGAGGAAAACCTCTTTCACTGTTCATATGGACACCTGACTGTTGTTTTAAGACACACTTGAATAAGAGTGAACCTATCCTTTAACAGTGACGTTCTCTTGCCTGCATCCGCGCTGTGACGTCACGCATTGAACTTTGTCACCCGGAAGAGAGGAGGGTCGATGTGTGGATTGTTTACATTTGCTGGAGCTCGTCGAAAATGAATCCTCCGATGATCAACTCGACCAACTCCGTTTCAACAACAAAAAGTAAGAGTCCCTGAAGCATGCGACATGTTTTATTGGTGCTGTATCAGTCAGCAGAGAGTCAGACAGTCAGTCATGTAGCTAGTGTCAGCTAGCCAGCTGTTAGCCGCTAACGTTGGCTGTGTTGATACTGAGAGCAGAAACAGCTTTCTAGTTTGGTTTCACACTGTTTTTAAGCTGTTGAACCTCTCGTTGCTAATTGTCCTGCTTGCACAAAGTCACTCTGAACCTTCTGAATAAAAGTAAGTGTTATAAGGCTGTTATTACACTGTATGCATCCGAATTAGCTTGCTGGCTCAACTTTTCAGCTGGTAGCTGACTTGTAACATCCAGTGTTAGCTGTTACAACTTGTTATCTATCAAATAGCAAGGTTAGCAAGCAAGGTTAATGTGAGGACATAATTTATGTTAAAGGTGGACAATAATCTAAATTTCTGAACGTGAAATATGTTAATAAATGCAATTGGTAGTTTGTGTCACTGTTCTTAAAGAACTCACTACAACAGGACCTAGCCTAGTTATTAGTAATTAAATAGATTAGTTATCTTATAATTTACTGCTTGTTATCTGTCATGGAGAGTACTGAATATGCAATACTAAAGGTTGTAAAACACACTCTCCTCCTTAGACTGTACTGTGTAGGATGACCTCTATTGTCCTCTGTTATTTGGCACTGAGCCAAGATCTGCAGGTTTATATGTCAGTCATTACACCAGCTGATTCCAGGCTGCAACTAATGATTATTTTCATTATAGATCAATCTGTCCATTGTTTTGATTAATCAATTAGTTGTACTGATATTTTGCTTGTTACTATCCTGTTTCTTTTATATGTAATGCTTTTTATGTGAAGCACTTTGTAACTTTTGTTTTTAAAAAGTGCTATATAAATAAATCTTTAGTTAGTTATTTGCACTCAGTTGCCAGTTTATTACCCTAGTAAAGCATAATAATACAACATCCCTGCTATAAATCCTACCTTCATGAAGGTTAAAGTAGTGAGGTGCTGTTGTATAACACCAAACTGGAAGGTGTGTCTAATATTTGTCCACCATTTTTAGCCTTTCTGCCTCCAAAATGACCATAAAGTTGAATCAGTATTAGTTTTAATCTTGTGAAATAAATAAACTGACGACTAAATGTAGTTTTGTACCAGTGAAAAAGTAACACCTGCACACTTACTCCAATTTTTCCAAAATTTGTTAAACAGACAACAGTTTGATTCTGATTGGATTCATTTGGATTGGAGTCAATTTTCCACTAACCTTGAACCTTCATGTAATATTTATTTAGCTTCCTCTTCTATACTTTTGTAGCTTAAACTTGCAGCTAACATCTTCTCATCGAGAGGTTAATCAAAAAAATCAAATCAAGGATCAGTTATCTAGTGCGTTTCCATTAAATGATGCTTGTATGAAAATGTTAGCGAACCACCGCCTCAGACGAACAAACATCATCCGTGTTTCTGTTTGTGCAGGGAAACGAGAGGCCGAGCGCTCCGTTAACTGGACGGTGGAGGAGACTCAGGTGCTGCTGTGCGCCTGGAGCGACGAACGCGTCCAGAAGAGTTTGGCAGAAAACCTCCGCAACCGCCATGTCTTCAAACACCTCTCGGCCCGGATGAGTGAAATGGGTTTCTCTCGGAGTCCGCACCAGTGCCGGCTCCGGGTCAAAACTCTGAAAGCTAACTACGTGAGAGCCAAGCTACAGAGGAGCGTTGACAGCTCACAGCCGTGTAGTTTTAAATATTTTGCAGAGATGGATGCCGTGTTGGGCAGGAGGTCAGCAGGAGTGGAAGGAGGGCCCTATTTTGTTTCTCCAGAAAGGGTGGAAGGGCTTCACGTGGACTCTGTTGACAGGACAGGAAGTATCCCTCCGGATTTAAACTCTAACACGGAGATCGGTGGTCATAGTTTCGGTTCTTTGGGGAGAACCGGAAGAAGCTGCCAGTCATGGCAGCTCAACTCTGAAGTCAAGTTGGAGAACAGAGAAGATTCGACGGATGAGTTTGAGTTCAGTGACGCAGGATTCACACAACATCCCACAGACAGACGCCATGAAGTTTATTTAGAGTCATCCATCCATCCTGAACCTGCCGGTAAGTTAAACAGTAACCATAAGTCAAGTTCCTGTCATCTCCACACTGGCCATGAAGTTTTAGTTGTTTTACATTTTTAATCTTTACTTTGTTGCACCTGACAATCAGTTGCAAACCTTGTGTGCTATATAAGCATGTGAGCATAATTTAAATTAACGCACAGCACCTGATTCTTTACACAAAATGGCAAAAAGAACATTCTGTGAGATGAAAAATATTGTGTCTAGTATTTTCCTGGCAGGTATTTTATTTTAGCTTAGCTTTTAGCTAATGATGAATACATGACTTGACATGTACCAGAGTTCCCCACATATTTGTGTATGTGCATGTTTCATCCCTCAGTGATTAAATTGGCTGAGATGAGATGTTAATAATTAGGATTTTCTTAGGCTGAATAATTATTTTAATATGTGAATATAGTGTTGATTAAATAAACAACACTAGAGTACTGCTATATTTCTCTATTTTGTAAAAGGTGAATAGAAAAATAATTTTGGGACTCACACAGACACACGCAACACAGAATAATAATCAGCTTTGTTTTTAACTTAAAATTTCATTTATCAATGTCAACATTTACAATTACTTGTGCAGTGTGTTTTGTATGTACATACAAGCTCCTGACTTGACTCTGTAACACCTTTTGCACGTCAGAGTTCATGGTGACGTCTTTAAATTGCTTGTTTTGTCTGACCGGCTGTCAAGAACTTTAAGATATTGTGTTTACTGTCACATAAGATGAAGAAAAGCAGCAAATCATCATATTTTAGAACCTGGGGGACGGAGAATGTTTGGCATTTTTGGTTGAAAAGAGACTTAATTAATCATTTAATTAGTCAATTATCAACATAGCTGCAGTATGCATTGATTTTAATTTTCTCTTGGTTAAGTAATCCTCCAATGCCTTACTATTCTTTTGTATCCTGTATCGTAGGTACACCAGTAGAAAACAGCCTGAGCACTCCTTCCCCACATGTAGCACCACATCCACCGGTTCCTCCTCCTCTTCCTCAGCCCGACGCCTCCCCTCTCCCTACACCGCCAGATCCAAGTCCTGGCCCCCTCCCCACCTCTGGCCACCAACACCCCGAGTCCTCCTGCCTGGAACCAGTCCTCAAACACCTGTCGGAGTGCTTCCAGCGGCTGGTGTCGGAGACCCGCGGCCTGCTGGTGCAGCTGGAGAGCCAGAGGCAGGAGCAGGCTCGCTGGCATCGGGACCTCCTCGCCGATTGGCTACAGAGGGAGGAGCGCCGGCAGAGGGAGACGGCTGAGAGGGAAGAGAGGAGGGAGAAAGCTCGCATGGAGCATGAGATCAGGGTGCTGGAGCTCCTTACTAGCCTAGCGAGAGAACAAGGGTGTCGGTGCGGAGGCGGCCAGACTGTAGCGGTGACACCGACCGGTCCAAATCACACCATCACCAAGGACGGACATTAGCATACGCTTCGAAGGATTTTTGCAAACTGGAACAAGCTCAGGTGGAACAAAATAACAGCAGTTATAATGCAAATAGCTGCGTTCAAGGAGGGCTTCGGTTTGGATTGCAGTGAGATTTTTAATGAACCAAATACAGGAAAAGACTTGAAATCCAGGGATTTATAAGTAGAAGAATGTTGACATTTGACAGCCATCGATTACTCGTTCTCAGAAAGCCTTGTAGAAGAAAATCAGTCTGGAATGATGCACATTGTTCATTTTTAATGTCTTTTATTAGAGAGAAGCACAATATAATCGCACACCGAGCTAAGCCGCTTGAGTCATCGTGTGAATTTTCTTTAGATTCTCTTTGTCACTTGTAATTAAGCATCGTGACCCTAAATTAAACAGATTTAAAAAAAAAAAAAAAAAAAAAAGACTATCGTATTTCGACTCGGCTTCAGACCAAAGAAAACAAACAGTTGAGATGTTCTCTAAATAGATGCAGGCTTTGGAAGGAAGAGCAGTGGCCCCGATGAAGATTATCCAGCTGGATGTGTTCTTCCTCTCTCTTCTTCCTAACAACGCCTACAAGGAAATTTCTCAAGTGTGACTTGATTGTACCAGATGTAATGATATTGTTTTATGCACTTTTATATAAATTAAAGATCAGACATTTTCAACCAGCTTCCATGTTCCTTTGGGATCTTTTTCATCTGTGTGGCCCTTATCAGCACTAATGGAAACGTGTTAATCTGTGTTGATACTTGGCAGTTAATGTCTCAATAAGCGGATGTGAGGAATTCTTCACTTCTGTTAAAGCGTCACTGACATCTCGGCTCTTCGCCTTCATAACCTTTGCTTTTTGATTTTGACATAATTCTTCCTGTTACAGCAACAGAATAGTCTCCAGCTTCCTTACAGCTGCCCGACTAACAAAACTCACCATACAGTTACAAATGATATCAGAAGAAATAATTGATTATGTGCTTTATGTGTTATGAAAATCTGCTGACTCTCTGAAACCTTGAAACTAATTAAAACTGATTTCAATTGAAATGCACAGCTGTCAAGCTAAACACAACATTTTTACTTACTTTGTTCATATTCCTCACAGAACCTTCTGACACGTAACATTTTTCAATTTAATTCAAAATATATAATAAATGGGGGAACTATGAATCTTTGGGCAATATATTGTCATTTTCCCGTAAGAATATATTGATTCATATGTTCAGATTTGGTAAAGAAATTGAAAAGGTATTTCAATAGTTATCCAATATGTTAACATATTCCACAATATATTAAACATATTGCCAAGTCAGCACAAAAAAACACGACTTTTCACTTTCAAATTGCGTGCAGCGTTTACGCCAAAGTCCAATTTTGCATGCAGGTGATACACTAATCCTTCCTAGTGAGGTTAAGTCAATATAATGTGACTTTTATTTATTTTATAAGGTGATTTTTGGCTTATTATGAGGAGGCAGGTTGAGTGGATGTCTAGATAATTTGTTGACAAAAAGTTGCGAAGGAGAGCAACGTCATGCCGGGTGTTTCAGCCTCACATCTGGACATTGTTACCACCTTTTACAGTTTCAAACCCAAACCATGATCTTACTCCTAACTCCTAACCAAGTGTTTTATGTGCCTAAACTTCATTAATGGCGTTAAATGAAAGGCGAAAAGGTTCAAATGCGGCATTAAATTGGTGCATCACCTGCATGTGAAATTTGACTTTGGCATATGCACTGCACGCAGTTTGAAAGTGTAAAGTCATGTTATACGTACGCAGATTGTGAGATGCATGAAATACAGTATAACAACAGCATGGAGAGCTGATCTGTCACATCTGTCAATCTGTCATTACATGCACATGAAGTATAATATATATATACTGCATCTTGACTGTAATATATGTATTTTGACTATAAGAAGTATTGCTTTGTCATCAGTGTAGATGCAGCTAGAAAATCTGGCCTTCAACCAGAGAGTTTGTTTTCCTTATCACTGTGTCTTGACATTGTCAAACAAGTGTCTGCGAGCGAGTCACTGGACCGTGACCGGGCTGCTACAAGGTTGCCACAAATGGGAGGGAGGGAAGAGGGGGGGGGGGGGGGGGGGGAATCTTACTGTAAATTCCTGATGCCTGATTTCCCTCGTCTATGCTGAAGCTCTATGTGGAATGTAGCACCGACATAAAGTCTGTGTTTATTTATTTCCCTGCAGGAACATTTCAAATCTAACACATCAGTTTAGATGTCACGCTCGCATATAAAAGAGCTTTTAACACAGTTCTTACACTCCAGTCAGGCTCTTCTTCCACGAGAGTAAACATCTGACGTCCTCAGTCACAGCTTGTTAATGAAGCTGTGGACATATTGTACCTTTTTTTCTTCTTTTTACAGTAAAGTACAGTACTGATCTGTGGTGTATTTTACGCGTTGGTGGAGGCTGTGAAAGCAGAAGTGGTGAGCTAAGAATATCCTGTAAAAGTTGGGACTTTTTTTTTCTTCCTGCAATGTCCTGCTTTACACTTACAGGAATCTCTTTCCATTGAACCCCCCAGGCTCTAGCTACCACATCCCAATTGTTACCTGAACAGACAAACTGGAAACTTTTCACTTGGCCGTTTACCACAAGCTTCCCTGAACGTTCAGGGTGTGAACGAGCGCAAATCGGAAAGCCCCATTTCCTTTAGACATTGAAATGCTGATAGCAGATTGTAATCAACACCGCTCAAGCTGATATTCTGACACTGGAAAGGATACAGCTGGTGATATTCTATAGTTTTCTTATTGTCATTAAATCCAATGAGGAAATTGGACTCACCAGAGCACCAAATGTAATCCACCACTGCAAATAGTCCACAACAAATGTATTTCTTCCTCCTGTTTGAGTAATGTTTGATAAAAGCTACAGTGCCAAGCTGGTTTAGGAAATTTATGGGTCTTTTTAAAAATGAAACTATGTATTTGTGAGACGTTTTTTAAGATTTATGGACCAACTAGCTTGGACAGACAAGGAAGGGAAGACAGAAAGTATTGAGAGATGGATACATATTGTTGGTTTTGGTCTTTTAATGGGATTTGTTGACATTAAGAAGCATATAGACTAAATCCTGGGTTGTGTTGTTTTTGTTCTAATATAGTTTTAATTCTGCTTTTCTGGGAATTGAAACCTTTTGTCACATTCACTGTTAGTTGGTGTAATAACAATGAAAACCACAAAAGTTCCAAACTGAAATGAAACTAAAACACTTTCTAAATATAAAAAAAATACTGTTTCTTGATCAGCTCTAATCCTAAATTTAAGATTTTCCTCATTATTTCTGTAGTAGTACATGTAAAGAAAAGAGGAACGGCTAAAGATTCTACTTCAAGTGTCCGCCTGGTTCAGATCTGACAGCTGTTTGTAGCGTCTGCAGGCGTATATATATTGTGTTTGTGTCCCATGATGCCCAATATAACAACCGCAATCCTCATCTTTGTGGTCAAACTATGTGAAGTCATTTAAGCGAGAGAAAAGCCGGATTAGTGCATATACGTAAATCTGCACTAATCCCAGATTACGTAATACCTCGGGATGTTGATGAGATTTAGGACGATTTGTTGTCATTTTACCATGGCTTATTACTCTTCTCGGAAATGTGGAGAAAGTCAGACAAGCACAAAAGATTCTGCAGCTAAACAAACATCCAGTGTAAGTCACGTTTACTGCTTGAAAAACACTGGACTACAATTAGATTTGGCTTAAAGAAGAAGGGAAAAAAATCTAGTGTTGCTCTGTTTTCTATTGTTGGAAGATAAAAGGAAAGGTCAAGGAAACTGTCAAGAAAACAAATTGGACTTTTGTGTCACAATATGACATTTTATTTCTTATTTCCCTTCATTTTGCCAGGCTTTTGTTACACGATTTGTTCCCAATTGACCTGTCTGAATAAGAAAAAAAGAAGCGAAATAAGTAACTACTAGTATTGTCACACAATAGCCCTGTATAACTCAGAAACTAGAGCACGGTGACAATGCCAAGATTAGGGTTTGCCAAAAAAACACTTGCATCAAGGGATTTAATACAGTTGTCATTTAAATACGATTATGGTTTACATGTTTATTTCATTTAAACCCTACACATTTCTTTTCTTTTTTAGAAATCCAATGATTCAGCCCCATTTCGGACCTTCATATAACGCCAGCCAACGTTTTTCATTTCTCTACAAAAGCCAGTTTCCTTTTTATGCGTTGCCCACTTAGAAACAGTTGTCCCCCCACTTTTTTTTTTTTTTTCTTGGACAAACAATGACCATCAAGGGCCGGTTGGAAGAACTAAACGGGAAATTTTTGTTGCGTTGGGAACAGAGAAAGAGACGGAGCTGCTCGGTTTTTATTTTATGCTGTTGCTTTTTTTACTGATGTAATGTGTATAATTCCAGTTTGTTTGTTTGTTTCTGTGGTCACAAAGGCTCCAATGAATTGACCTGACCTTAGAGAGCAAGAGAGAGTGGGGGAGGGACGGAAAAAAGGGAGAGAAAAGGAGAGAAGACGGGGGTGAAACGGGCGGAGAGAGCAAGAGAGTGAGGCAAAGGTGAACAGGATAAACTGATAATACTGATGGGTGGATGTGAAGCTGCCAAACATATATTTACTTTATTAATTACATGTATATCTGTAAATAATCACTTAAAACACAGTTGAAATATATAACACTGAATATAGATTCACCCTGTCTATCAGCTGGAACCAGTCTGGCCGTTCTCCTCTGACCTCGGCCACCAACGAGGCATTTTTTCCCAGAGAACCGCCGCTCACTGGATATTTTCTCTTTTTTGGACCATTCTCTGTAAAACCCTAAAGACGGTTGTGTGTGTGAAAATCCCAGTAGATCAGCAGTTCCCGAAATACTCAAACCAGCCCGTCTGGCACCAACAACCGTGCCACGTTCAAAGTCACTTAAATCACCTTTTCTTCTCCGTTCTGATGCTCGGTTTGAACTTCAGCAGAAACTCTTGACCATGTCTAGTTGCTGCCACATGATTGGCTGATTAGATATTTGCGTTAATGAGCAGTTGAACAGGTATACCTAATTAAGTGGCCAGTGAGTGTACACAGTAGGACCCATTTACGGTTATGTATTTTGGCTGGGTTTGACGCACTAGCACCATTACACCAATGACGTCAATGTCTGAAATATCTCAACAACTACTGGATGGATTGCCATGAAATTTTGTACAAACATTCGTAATTCCCAGATGACAAATTTTAATGACTCTGGTGATCCACCATGACGTTGACGTTTGTGTTTCTGAGTGAAATATCTCAAAAAACATTGGATGGATTCCCATGAAATTTGGCACACGCATTTGTCTCCCAATTTAATTAATCCAGTACTTAAAGGGGACATATCATGCACATTTTCAGGTCTATATTTCTGTTCTGGGGCTCCACTGGAATTTCTTTGCATGATTTACACTTAAAAAATCTCCTTATTTATCTTTTTACAGCCCTTTATGCAGCCCCTCAGTTCAGCCTCTGTCTGAAACAGGCCGTTTTAGCTCCTGCCTCTTTAAAGCCCCCCCCTCCCAATAAGCCCACTCTGTTCTGATTGGTTGGCTTCCAGAAACTGACCCTTGACAGACTTCTGTCGCTCTGGAGGCTACGTTAACAAACAATAGAACAGAAACAGAAAATCACAAAATAAAGTCATGAACAAATACCTGCAAAACTAATGACATTGTTTTTAGCGCTATTTAGCACTTGTTAGCATGCTAATACACTAAACTAAGATGGTGAACTTTATACTAGCTAAACATAAGCATGTTAGCATGATATTAGCATTTGGCTCAAAGCATCACTGTGTCTGTGTACAGTCAGCCCATGTATTAGCTCTCTTTATATATCCATGAGTCAGCCTCACTGCTGCTAGCATGGTCGTAAACTCAGTCTAACCGGTGGTATCTAGTGTTGTGTGCATTGTGGTTCGACGAAGAGGTTCAGACCAAGATATCTTTGGAGGCGATCTCCGTTTATTCTGACAACAGAAATAAACAACAAAATCCTCCGGTCAACTGTGACATCTAACTTGAGCTCCTACACAAATTAAATGACATGAAAATGTGTTAGCATACTGCACAATATGTTTAAACTTACAAATAAACTTTACAACCGTAATTTAACAGGAAGACCACAATGTCGCTTACCTCTCCCATGGAGTACAACAAAAAAAAGGGGAGCGGTAAAGGCGAGAGACATCATTTATAGGGGGGGGACCCACAGAAGTGAACGTTGGGGTACAGAAACTGAGACTCAAACGTTCCACATATTGATCCTAGAGGAGTAGCATGTCAGCTTATAACTATTTACAGACTTTATGTAATTATAATACTACATATTACTGCTGTATAATTGACTCTGTTACATCTGGTCATAAATTCTAGAAAGGACGATATAGCTATAGGCTATAATATAGCTAATTTAACTAAAAGGAAACTCATTCTGTTTTACATTAAACACAACAACAATAACAAAAGCAAAAGAATACAATAAACAAAAAACACTCCACCAATGACTTTAAGCAACCCCACATCTTCCTCACAGACATAAATCACTTATATATCCTACATATAGATAAACAGTCATATAGAAACTATATCCGCCTGACAAAATAGAAAAGTTTTGCTAAATTGTGCTTCAAATGAACAAATTAAAAATGGTCACACGCTAAGTGTCACACGCTTCTATATTTTTAGGCTATTTTATTTTTTGCTTGGGGATTTCTGACCTGTGACATTCATTTCAAAGAATTGAAACATATAAGAGGAAGAATGAGTGAAAACGTCATCGATGGAGAGTGAGAGAAAGGGAGAAAGGGAGAAGGGAAAAGAGAAATGAAATTGAAAACGAGAAAAGAGGAGGAGGATGATGAGAGAGGGAGAGAGGGAGGGAGGAGGGAGGGAGGGATGGAGGGAGGAGGGAGGAGGGGGGAGGCGCGGTGGAAGGAGTTCTGTCCTCTGATTGGCTGCTGAGTCCCCTCTCAATAAAGTCTTGAGCCTGCTCGCGGCTCCGCAGCTCAAAACACAAGAGAAGGCGGCAGCGGAGCGACACAGCCGGAGCTCTCATTCATTCATGCGGATTCTTCTGTGAACTATCCCGCCGCTACTGTTGTTGCTGCTGCTTCTGTGAAACGAGGAATACACGTTTACTCTTTTGCATTACGACTGAATAATGTTGCACTGAACTGACCGGAGCTGGGAGGGACTGCTCGGTTTTTCACCGTATCGGTTTATTCACATGTAAAAGGAGAAAGTCTCGGCTGTTTGAAGGGCTGTTTTCGCACATATTGGGAAAGGATACGAGGGATTTCTCACCTGGATTACTTCTACTTGAGGTGAGGTATGAGGATTTTTTTTGTTGTTGCGGGAATCTTTGTATTTGAGCATCTTTTTGTTTATTGAATGTTATATTGTTTGCGCGCATTGGAGAGCCGGTGGAGCGTCTCCAAAATGCGCGCAGGTGGTAGAAAAAGCGCACTTTGTTTCCAGCCAAAGAGAACAGAGACAGCGTTTCTTAAATGAACTTAACTGCTCTGTTACTCATTTCCAAATTTGACTGTAAAGATAGTGTTTAAACCCTACTTTTACCGCAGTAGGAGTGCTGGCAGTGCGCCTGTATTGACTTTATCCACATCTTTATCCACCAGAATCAAAACAAACATGCGTAATGATATCTTAATTGGCTGGCAACAATAACAAGCCTTTTCAGTCTTGTTATTGTCCCTTAGTGATCCCCCAAATGTACCCCAATAATGGGATTTTTTTCAAATCAGTATCAATAGACTATTTTTAACCCTCACTACCTTCTGGCTAAGAGGATTCCCCCCTCTCTCCCCGGCTCTCCTCTCCTGTAAGACAGTGAGGGATCAGAGAAGTTAATCCCACATCTCCTGAATAACTCCTGCTTGGCGTTCCGTGCCACTGCTCTGTATTACAAGCATGCATTCGGGTTTTTCTTAATGTGCTGACAAGTTAAATCCGTTTATTGGTGATTTGGCAGGACTCTGACTGGCAGACAATGTGGATGAGTTATTGTGGATTGCGGATTACATGATTGCTACTGTAGGTGGTGTGTAGCCTTGTAGTTGTGGTGGGATGTGTTTGTACAAATGCAGACAAATGGAGGCTTCAGGGAAACGGGAAGTTATGAATATTTGAAGTCACCGGATTATGATATAGAAGATTCTGCAGTGCTGTTCCCTCAGCTACCAGTCACCTAAGTTTGAACCCAATAAGCATTGATTTGGATGTTTAGAGGTCAGTTTATTGACTATATTTCAGTGTTGTGGTTACATGTCATTTAAAATATGTCAAGAAAGCACTTGTATACAACCCAGAAGTGCTACAAACCCAAACTTTTCAACCAAATGTTGCCCATTTTGAACTATGCCTACATATTTTTTTGCATGCAGAGAAATCTGTTATGGTCAGGTATTTCCTTCTCTAGAGGCATCTTGCATTCACTGGATCCCCTTTATCCACAAGCAGCCTTAAAACATGAGTTGATATGTGGCTGTTGGATGTGTCTCGTGAGCAACCGTCTTGAATCTCGAGTCCTGTTTTGACTCAGGAGGCGAATCATAAGTCATAAAGGTGTTTTTCCTGCTGCGGCGTCCCTCTGTGCAGGATGTTTTGGTGCCTGCAGGAGGGATCCGTGTAGCTGTCAAGAACTGATGACGCCAGGTGACAGAATCCTATACGGGAGCTGTGACTTTTTACCATTCTGTGCAACAGCTGCAAACGTTACCCCCCCAAGTCAAAACACTGCTGGCGCTGCAGCACTTATCACTGGTGTGGATGTATTGAAGAAGGGTGGAAGGAGCTGTGAGTGGCTGCATTTGATGTACTCATGTACTGTTGTTGGGTGGGTTTTTTTGGCATCTTTGGGAACTTTGACTTGAATTTGAAATATGTGTGATTGAATTAGAGTTGCAATGATTAGTCAATTAATCAATTTTGATCATCGTTTAAGTGAAATTTTAAAGGAAAAATGGCAAAAATTCACTGGTTCCAGCTTCTCAAATGGGAATATTTCCTGGTTTTCATACTGTTATGTAATAATAATGTAATAATAATGTTTTTGAACTGAAATGATGGAAAAACAAAGAATCAATTGTTGCTGTCCTAGTTCTCTCTGTGAGTTTGTGCTGACTGACCCCACCAGCTATGTCTTTGGTGACATTCTTGTCGCTGGAGTCTTTACTGTAAATCTTGTGATTTGCCATTTCTCCCTGGATGTACTGATGCATTGTCCTTCTGTTATCCGGTCTCGCTTTATGATATCAAAACACTGACACCGGTGTATTTTTCACTTTAAAACTATTTAGACTCGTTCAGTTTTAAGCACTTCTGACCACACACCAACTTGAAACAACACTTCCAACCGGCCGCCTTTATTTAGACTACTTCCACTATTCCGCTGTGGCCTCTTCGCCCTCCTGTGCAGCCACTCAGCTATCTCTCACCCTCATTTCCTCAAGCCATGGATGAGTGAGATTCCTCATGCCTTTCAGAGTGTTTACGCAGTGGAGGAGGAGGAGGAGGAGGAGGGGGGTCTGTTGATTTACTGCTGGTCCTTCCAAGTGTGTGACTGCCTGAATCACATTCCCCCCATTGCCGTACTCTAGTCTTCCTTCACTAGTCTTGCTTAAAGAAACACCTTTTTTTTATGAAGCTTTCATTTTTGTTGCTACTACTTATCAAGCGTGCTGCTGCTATACATGTTAGGACTGCAAATCATGTTTTATTGCATCACAAATCTCAGCGCTTTACTGCTTTGACCTGTTACTCCTCAGCGGTTGTGAGAATAGTTAGTGTGTCATTAGGATAAGAGCATCAGCTTAAACAGTAAACACGGGTATCTGGCTGCTTGTGTACGTCTCTTGAACCATGGGAACGATTTCCTGTGTGTGTTGAGGCTTTTTTCTCTTCTTTACAGCCTCTGAACTGCTGATGGCTGCTCATCATGAGCGGCCGTTAACACTGCGGGCAGGGCGGGAAGAGACTCTGTCGGCTCTTTGATAGCTCGTATTTTGAGCAAGACTCTGTCATTCTCCTTCTAGTGAAGCAGCCCCAACCGCACGTTTGGAGGCAAAATTACCTGCGAGCTTGTGTCATTGACAGCCCTGCAGCCTAAAGGTAATTTCACGAGAACAGCAGGGTTTTTTACTCCTAATATGACATTTGCTACAGGGAGGATTGGTGCTTTTAAAGCCGCTGCCCTCTTCTCTGTTTCAAATTTTCCCCACAGGGCAAAAAAAAAAGGGAAATATTTTGACATTTCTGTAACCTTTCAGTGAATCGTAGCCTGAAACAAAAAAAACCCTCTTCCCCTTCTCTATGTATATATCTCTACCGCACATGACCACACCAGGGTCACAACATTAACATCAGTGCACTTTTGTATTAAGTACTTTTTATTGTAGAATATCTAATAAGTAAGAGTGCAAGTTAAATGCCTGAAGTGTAAAGCATAAAAATCCATAAGTTTCGTTTCTGAGTTGTTTGTTTCAGTACTTCCTTGTGTAAACACTCATAAGGAGGAGAGAGAGTCCCAGACGTTAAAACAACCACGAGACATCCCTGAACCAGGTCTCGAGCCAAGCAATCATAAGAGAAACTCCCCGTCATGTGATAAACAGCGGCCGAGTCTCCAGCCAATAAAAGAAGCAGAGACAGCGTGCGCGTAGTTTGAATATCTAGAGAATATCATGCTTGAAAGACTGTGGCCAAGAAAACTATGTGACCGTCATCTGTTTATAACTGATTTAGAGGATAAGAATGTCTCAGTTGTTACAAATACGCTAAAGTTTTCCACCCAAAATCAGTTCACAGCTTGATACAAAAACATCTTTAAACATCATGACAAAAACAGACAGAAATCTGAATATCATCTGTCTTTTAAATCCAATTTAAGTCAGACTTCTTTTTACACACTGAGGCAGATGGCTACACACACACACACACAACCAGCGAGGCTATAATTAAAACCACCCATCCTACCTAAACAAACCCCACCCTCCCCCCTTATAGTGGAGAGGCGAGCGCTGGCATTTTGTTTGTTTACCTTCAGCTGCCACCCAGCCAGCAGCCACGCTAAACCAACAGCAACTCGCTAAGAGTTTGCTTTTGTCAGGCCCCAGGACTCGACATGTGGTCCCCCCTCCCCTCCACCACTACTACCACCACCACTACTACTACTACTACACACGACACCTGGGAGCCAAATGTAAATCAGTGTGTCTCAGATGTCGTCGCTTGTAGCATCCCGCGCTTTGTTTTTTAGGATTATGGTGAAGGCTGCAGCTGGTGTGGAGCAAAGAAGAATAGACAGAAAGAGACGGTGGCAGAAGTACAAAACAGAGCTGCAACTATGTTGATAAGCGATTCATCATTTTGAGTCATTTTACAAGGAGAAATGTTGAAATTCTCTGGTTTTGGATTCTTAAATGTGGATATTTTCTGGTTTTCTTTGACAGTAAATTGAATATCTTTGGGTTGTAGACTGTTGGTCGGGACAAAACAACATTTTCTGACATTTTACAGATCAAACAACTAACTGATTAATCAAGAAAATACTTGTTTGTTGCAGCCCTAATACAAAACTGAACTAATTTGCTTTTTTTGACCTAGTCTTAATTATTGCCAAGAGTGTTTTTAAGAAGTCGTAAGGCAAATCAGTGCCTTAAAGAATGAATTGCATTTGCTGTTAGGCAGAAACGCTGCTCTGATAAGAGAGACAGTAGAGGACAAAGGGCAACATCTGATCTGATGGTGTCCTCTATCCAAAGATTTCTTTTGTATTAGAGACATGGCTTTTATCTTCAAAGAACCCCACCTGCCCCTTGGCAGCATGAGATTCCTCCAAATTGTTTGCCTTTTCAAAGACATCGGAGAAACAGAGTGATGTCACAATACTGAAGCTTCAATACGACTTTGAGGCTGTTTACGCCTGCTTTTAAAATGCGTTTCGGTGATCCGGACACAAGTGTACAGCCAAGACGCATCGCTTCACACCTGTGTGTCTATTATGCGTCTCCGAGATGTTCCGCTGACCACTTGTGGTCAGATTTCATAAGTGCCTATGTCACTTCTGCTAGAGGGTCCAAGGGTCCCGCGAACAGTTATTACGCATGACCTAGACATATATTCCTGTCACGTCCTTGTCGGGGGCGCATCAGGATGCATTAGTGTTTACACTACTAAAGATATGCGGTCAAATGCGTCCCAGACTACCTCGGCAAGTGGTTTCAGTGATTGGATCACAATGCATCTTGGTGCATCTTGCATTTAGAGCTGTCCACTTGTGATTGAATTGCCCGAGACGCATTTTAAAACCAAGTGTAAACAGGGTCTTTTTTGCAATGTTATGTTTTTAGAAACTTAATTCTGTCACTTTATGTGTCCTGCAAGCTGAGGTTCATTTCAGTTTCACTTCAAGAAGGCGTGTATGCATGAAAGTTGGTCTACAGATCCAACATGTCTTGAAATGAATCCCAGTTCAACCAGGCATCCAATCAGGGATGCACCAATCCGACGTCTTGTATCATTTTTATATTCAGTAACATGAGGCAAGGGATTGCTGTGGCCTGCTTTGACTTAATCAATATACATGATAGCAGAAATACTGAATTTTATAATAACTTTTACAAAGAAACTGTATTGAAAGTAGCGTTCGCACCTGGCTGATAGCTGGTCAGTTTTTTAGCTCCAGTGGATTGGTGCATCCTCTATCTGCAACTAATTATTTTCCTCATTATTGAGTAATGTCTGAAGTTTCTTTTTTTGCCATATCAAATAATTGTTTAGTCTACAAAATGTCAAAATAAGGAGGAATATCCATTGCAGTTTCCCACAGCCCAAGATGTCTTCTTTCAGTTTCTTATTTTGTCTGAACAACGGTTTAAAAACCCAGCAGGGTTCAGTTTGTAGTGCTACGAGATAGAGAAAAGCTGCAAATCCTCATGTTAGCGAAGCCGTGACCTACAAATCTCTGGCATTTTTCTTTGATTTTCTTAATGAAGTGAATCAAAGTCAAATTAAATAGTAAATTACTTAACGAAGGATTGTCTAAAATTTTCAGCGCTACATCCAATCAAAACAAACACCCCCTTGATGGTAAGAAAAGCGAGCGTGGGATCAGGGAGTTCCAGCTGGGAACAGTGAATGGGTCATGTTCTCAGCCACTGATCACCTGCTGCTGTTGATGTGCTCTAAATCTTAACAGTAGTGGTGTGTTTGGGTGTAGAACAGTAGGTCTGTATTTATACTAAACTAGTACAAAGTCTGCGGTTAAAAAACACAGCTAAGAGCACTAAAGGTCAGCAAAAAACCCTCAGTGGAGTAAACAGAAATCCCAATAACACTTGACTTCTATCAGGGTTTCCCTCCTCTCTCCCTCCATCAGACTCATGAGCTCTCTCTCTCTCTCTCTCTGTCTCTGCGGGGAAGCCACATGGTGCAGCAGATGCTTGGGCCGCTGTGCTCTGACTCTTCGCACTCTCATTCTCATGGAAATGGCCATGGTTGTCTGGCTGAATAATAGCGATGGTCGGTGTGTGCACGCGTGCATTATGGGGCGGCATGCGTGTGAGAGTGGAAGGATGGGTGGTTTGCTTCGTGTGGGTGGAGGCTTTATGTGAACTCATGAATAAACAGGGTTTGTTTTGGTATCTATACCGAGCTGTTAGTCTCTGTAAAGGCAAACAGGGCTGTGTCTTGTGATTTTTTTAAAGGTTAAGCTCAAGACTTGTACCATGTTAGATCATGAAGTGCTTCTAAATATCCTTTAGTTCCCTCTTTTGGTCTGATCTGAGTTGATGTTGTGGTTCTTTTTTACTGTTGTAGGCCTCCCATGAAACCCATATACACATCACAGGACAATGAAACCCCAAATTTATTTGAACTATTTGTGCCAGTGTGTGGGCAGATGCAGTGTATACCTCCTGGTATCCCTGTATCCGTCCCTGGCAGCACTACAGTGCATCAGCCTTTAAGGCTTCCTGACTCGGCAAGCAGCCATAGTGCGGCATATTGTCAGGTGGTGTGGGATGGGGGTGTTGAACCCTGATTCAACTCCCCCCCCCAGTGTGAAAAGGCCCTTTGTGTTTCCCCAACCATAAGTCTGCCTGGCATGGGATTCAACCAAAGTGCCAGGTTCAGAGGTCAGGAGGCTGGTAGACTGGCAGAGGAGTGTTTGTGAGCTTGTTGTTCTATTTTTGTGAGGACCAGTTTGGGTTTTACACTTGATGGCTGGTCTTCACTTCTACAAAGAGTTGTTTGTGGGTGAAAGTGAGACTATATAACGTTTTGACAGAAGAAAAAACATGTATTTCCTATTAAGATTCCTATCTTAAGACTGATATTAACTGACATTATTAAATCTGTTATCCTGTAAGTGTTCAGTAAAAGTGACAAGACTTGGTTTTATATCCATCCACTTTCGACCTGAAAGGTGGCTGAAAAGCTAATAGCTCGCTCCTTCACTGAGGACAATTTTTCCATATAAGTACTGATATGATACCTGAGTTTCAGTATTACCAAAAAATGTATTTAGGTTGATAGCCAACCCAGCCAAACACAAGTTTCTCCACAACATGCTACTTTTGTCTGCTATCACCTCCTCATAGCTTCTAAGCAGCGTATAAGTGATTTATTGACAAAGCAATGATAGTTTGGAACATATGGATCAATAAAGGAGATGTTGATTGTGCTGCAGCAATGGTGTGCACAGGAGAGCACACGTGCTCCGCCACTAGTCATGTTGTACACGGCATGCTCATTTGTTCTCTGCCTCTTTGACAGACACACACCCCGCTTCGCTTTGCATCACACACACACACACACACATTCCTGCAGTGGAAGTAAACAGGCAGTGTTGAGCATACAGTGTGCTTTCAGCATAAAACAAGTGTCATGACATCCAGCAGTGTTACAGTTTGGCCTGCAGTGGTGGTTTGTGGTGTCTCTTCCATTTTTGTGTGTGTGTGTGTGTGGGTGTTAAAGCACATATACAGAGCTTTCTTTATAATCTCTGTCACTAAATACCAACTTTTTGTGAGTTAGAAGACCCTTTGAATGAATCGATTGTCCCGCTAAAGATTTATAGCAACGTGTCTGAAATCTTAAACCCTCATCTGTCTTGTCTTATGAGAATTGGGTCATTTCCAGCAGTCAAAGGTTGCTGCATTTGGGAACATAAACACTATCGGCCTACAGTTATGTTTTGGCTATGTTGGATGTCATAGTTGTGTAGAGCAAGGGTTACACTGCGAGGGTTCAAATCCCTGTAAAACTCAGTGGGGTCAAAGCTGAACAAATCGCCTGCAAGCTGTCTATTCTAGTGTGTTTCCTTGTGATGGAGATGACTCATAGGACGCTTGCCTTTATCCTTTTTGTGCCTCAACCACAGTTTGTATTTTCAGTCATCACATTTGTACGTCCAAATAAACTTAAACCAAACCCAGAAACCTTAAAATGGACAGCAGGGATCCAGAGGAGGAAGGATGTTGACTGTGCCCAAACCATTTCCCAAGCAAACCTTTGACGTCTGTGTTTGTGTCTGAGAGCTATTCTGGATTTGTTTGGCCATCCTGCATCAGCGTCTGTGGTGGAATATCTATCAGGGAAGTAGTTACAGTCCCGACTGATTGCTGCTGTGTTTGTCATCTTTTTCTTTGTAGGACAACATGCCTCAGACACCACCGTTTTCAGGGCAGCTGGGCACCGGCAGCTACAACAAGAACCTGTACCAGACCAAGGAGGAAGGCTACCCCGGCCTCTATTATCATGACAACAACCTTGTGTCTGGCTCCTTGGAGGCCCTCATTCACCACTTGGTCCCAAATGTAGACTATTATCCAGATGTGAGTATGATTTTTTTTTTTTACATTTTCCTTTTCTTTGTATCTCTGGTGGTTTCTTTCCTTTGCAGTTTCATCTAGTTAGGAGGTAAAGCCTGTTGTAGGTATAATTTCCCTGTACTGGTGTTTGATTTCAAGTGATTTTCTTGCCCAGTTTGCACTCTCATGATTATGGTTTTGCTTTTGTGGTAAACTTATTTTCTTTTCTCTCCACAGAGGACGTACATCTTCACCTTCCTGCTCAGCTCTCGACTCTTCATCCACCCGTACGAGCTCATGTCCAAGGTGTGTCACCTGTGCATGGAGCAACAGCGACTCAGCGATCCCCAAGCTGACAAGGTGGGAATAACATCTTTAGTCAGCTCTATCAAACTTTTCATTTTAGGAATCAGAGAAATATCATGTTCCACTATGGCTATACTCTTAAATGTAGTGAATCACCGACTAAATTTTATCTTGCATTTTCAGATGAGAGTTAGGAAGATTGCGCCAAAGATCCTCCAGCTATTGACAGAATGGACGGAAACCTTCCCATATGACTTCAGGGACGAGAGGATGATGCGTAGCCTGAAGGAGCTGACCCACCGGCTGGCCAGTGGAGACGAAGTCAGTCCTTTTCACTTTTTTTATTACTTCATGCTGCCCACAGTATAACTTATTCATAATTGGTTAAGTGACAAAAGACTAGGCTGATAAGATAATGTTTAGTTTGGATGTTATCACCAACAGTAAAGTGCTGTTTTGTAGCCCGCACGTGCAGCAAAGCTACAGGCACAGGCAGATTTTTGCAGATAGCAGTGGAGGGAAGTGGAGGGGGGTATCTCTGGCAACAAAGCAGTTTTTGAGGCTGGCTGAGCTGAGAGAAAAGCCCCATTGTTCACGGGCTAGGTGGCTTTTTTGCTGCCTCTGGGGTGCTCCATACTAGGCAGCATTTGAATTGTTCCACCGCTGCAGAGTTGAATGTCACTGGCTTAGCGCGCTATTAGCCTCCGCAGCGCTGTTTGGATAAAAGTTTTTTTAGTAGGGTAGAACAGTTTTTGTCCAGTACCCTCTGTTATCTTTGGTGCACATGCAGACCCTCCACTGTTTGACATTTAGATATAGAAAAGTTTGTTTTGACAAGCAGTGACTCATGCTATGTACGCCATGAAAGGAAATGCTAACATAAGCTAATGTAACAACAAAATAGTGACTCTAAAAATAAAATGAACTGTGTGCATGTTTTTTTAATATAAAGGAATAGTTGAATGTGTTGGTAAATACAATAAATCACATTCTTTATGAGACTTAGGTCAATTTCATGGCTCTAGAGCCGGAAGGCAAGCTGTTTTACCCTGCTTTCAGTCTTTATGCTAAGCTAACAGGATCATCTTCTGGCTCAAGCTACATATTTAATGAATCTTCTCATCTAACTCTCAGGATGAGCTTATTTTCCCAAAATTTCGAGAAATTTTTAACTGGATGTTCTGTATGCCCTTCATGTTTTCTTGTCCTGTTTTTTTTACACCACCCTCTTGGCTAGGATTCTTGAAAAAGATGTGAAATCTCAAACAATCTTACCTGGTTAAAAAATAAAAGGAAAATAAAAGTAGAAAAGAAAAAAATTACCCTCCAAACAGCCATCTTAGTTGGAGTTTTCCTTTTCAGTAGTATTCACAGGTTTCAGTCTTGACCTTTTCTTGCTCCAGTTGGGTTAGCATAGCAGTTTATATCAAATGTACTTTTCTCTCAATGATAACATTCCTACTTCAGTTTTCTCCAGTCTGAACAAATAATGTGGTTAGTCATCATGAATCAGGGTTCTTTCAGCGCATGTCCTGATGGTCTCACATGTGTTCCGATGTGCTCTATTTGCAAACCAGTTGCGTGTCCCAGTTTGTGTGTATTTTGGGGGATTGGTGCTAACAATAAAGGCAGCAGGAGCTTGTTAGGAACAGACAGTGATGGAGGACACAAACTGTCCTGATGGAAGACATGCCCTCCTTCATCACTCAACATGAGAAACAAAACAACCCACCCACCACTGTAGGTTTCACATGACTCATCAATAGTACAAGCACGAATATTGACCCAGATTTAATCTAGAAATCAATATGCGTCTCACATGACACATCCACAGCTCCCTTGCTCTCCTTGTGCAACCCCTGAACATAAAAACTCACTTGACATCATCTGAACACCAGTAACACACACTCGCTCAGTCACGCTTATAGACACGGAGGCTGTGTTTTGATGGTCATAAAGATCTTTTGATTTCACAGTAGATTGGCTGCAGTTGGCATTAACACCATCCCTCCAAAGATATTTTTGATAGTTGAAATTGATTCTGGCCTGGAGGCAACAGAAAGCTATTTAACACACAATTCCCTGTTAGTTTCCCTTGAGGTGATATCATACTCAGTACATTTAACAAAATAAGAAAACACATTATGTGTGCCTCATCTTTTAAGTGTAGCCAAATAATTGAAAGCCACGGACGTTGCTTTTTCTAGTGTATCGGTAACTACGTTAAAAGGTAATAGTGTAGCCTTGCCCTATTTTTAAAAAAACGTTTTTAATATTAGCCACCATTTCCATCGGAGACAGTGTCAGACATTTCAACTACAGATGGGGAGAAAATTATAAGAAAAAAGTGTCTTATGGTTAGGCCAAACACCTTCCTAACACCAAAAGTGATCACTCAGAATAACTTAATTAGTTAATTTGCAGTGCCTCCTCCCTCTAAGTGGACAATTGGATCCAAATTATGGCAAGAAAATGTCTCAGCAGCCTCAGCAATGAATCTAATTAGTGAAGATTTCTCCAAAACTCTGGAGTTTTCCTTTAAAATCATGGACTGGCCTGTAGAATCTATGTGGGCAAGCTGTGTGAGCTAGATAGCGCCTTACTTGACTCTGTATCAACATCATTATGACATTTGAGATTAACAAAAAAAAAAAAGCCCTTACAGCGGATAGATAAAGGTTACGAACGCTAGATGTATGTACTTTATTGACAAAGCAACCTTTTACAATACTCTAACACCCTGCAGATGTGCTGTGATATCATGTAGGCCATGGGCTCGTGTGCTCATGATTCGCACAGCGTGACAAAGAATGTTTTTTCAAATGAATGGAGAGCTTTGGTGCCTCGGGTTCACAAATTGCCACAAGCAAATGTTAAGGAAGTAATCCTGTGATACTGTTTATTCATTTATCCGCAGATGATAACCCATGATAATAAAACATGATTTGCCATGGGATATTTCTTAGAAAGGCCAGCTTGTAAAGTTTAAGGAAGTGGTTTGCTGACAAAAGCAGAGGTTTGATCAGATCTGATTTGCATTTATGTTTCTCACAGATTCTCCAAATCATGTTTTGAAAACAAACACAAATGTCTAACCATAAGCAGGTCTAGAGTTGAGAGTGAGATGCTGAATCTTCAGAGCGACGACCGCAGCGCTCTGGGAAAGGGTTCGAGTCCAGAATAGATGTACCGAACATCTGGTCAATGTCGTGTCCAGACCACACTCCAAACATTCCAGGACCTTGATCTCCGTAGTAAGACTGTCATTATGGATGTGGTTGGATATATAGGGAAGCAACAGCCGAGGAGAAAACAAGCACTGTGATCTTCATCTGACCTCATTCGGTGGAACGGAGTTCTTGCCTTCCCTCAAAATGTGCAGTTATTTTTCACAAAGTGCTTTTTTTTTGCTTTATTATGATGTTATGTTTGGTTGATTTAACGGATCCCACATTATATATTCAGTTTGCAGTTTGCACCTTTGAATGGCAGGTGTCACTACGCTATACACTCACTGGCCACTTTATTAGGAACACCTGTGCAATCTGATGCAATCCAATACAACAGCTCTGTCATAAATTCTACATTTACAAAGCTTATACTCTTTCAGTTTTTGTTGACATGTTGCTAAATGCGAGTGCATCTCAGGTACAGTAGGTGGTCGAGAGAAATGTAGCAACACGGGTCTGTTTTTAGATAAAAATCCTGCTCGGGGCACCTTTTTTAACTATCTGTTCATTAGTGCTGCCTGGCTAACCTGCTAAAAATGGTCAGGCCTTTTTTGTGGTTCAGGTGGTGCTCCACAGGAAGTAACACCACTCAGCCAAGAAAAACAGGACCTCTAGTGATGTGATGGCGTGGACCGACCACGCCACTCAGCCGTGGGGACTTGTACTGAGCGTCCGTCTGCCACCTCAGGATCACTGCCAGGGTCGATAGCGTAGGCAACAGTGTGTGCCCCTGTTAGGATCCTTATTGGTAATGCCAATAGTTGTGATGAGCAAATGTGACTCCCTCTGCTTAAAAATGTCAGGCAAGCTGTTTTCTCCGAGATCTGTGACTATATTTATCCGACCCTGGCCCGTCCTCTGTTTGTAGTGGGGACAGAAGCTACAGCAGATGGTTGACTTTGAAGTGGCAACTGGAGCGATTTTCACTGGTGGCGTGTCTCACTGTTGTCCAACTGTGCAAGAGAGTGTGGTCAAGCATCAGCTTAATGCATACAGTGTTGACAATGATACTGCAATGTCTGAATTAAGGTATATTATGTAGGGCGGCAATTAAATCTATTTTATTAATCTCATTGATTACGTAATTGTCTGCAAAAAGCCAAAAGAAATACTATCGCAAGTTCTGAGAGTTGGAATTACTTAAATGAATAATCAGTTATCAAATACCAAAATGTTAACTGATTACTTGATTAGTCTATTTTGCCCTGAAGTTGCCGCCTGTTGCGTCTAGCAGCTGAGTACCGAGACATTTAGTTGATTGTCAGAAAATAATCAGCAGCGATGCCAAAGATTGTTTAAGCTTCTCAAATGTGAGTTTGCTGGTTTTTTTCTGTTTTAAACTGAACATTTCTGGGCATATAAAACAAGCGTTTTTTTTGATTTGTCACATTTGGCACTTGTGATGGGTATTTTTCTCTCATTTTTGACATTTTAAAGACTAAACCATCAATTGATTAAGTGGAAAAAATACAGAAATCGTTGTTAGTTGCAGCCCTAACAGGCTCATCAGTGGCTGAGGAGCAGAGATCATATACAGTTTTCTCTCTAATCTCCAGTCCTCCAAAACTGTAATATCCAGAGAGCCACAGTTGATCGTCTGACATGTGAATATGTCTGTTCATGCCATCGCACCTATACAGCCATATCACCTGACAGATGCATTAGTCACGCTCTGGGAAACGAATTTCAGAAGAAAAGTTCTCTCCCTGGCTGTTTCCAGCAGAGCAATGAGAGTCCGTTCATTTTTTTTCCCCCAGTTTGCCTCTGTACCGCACCGACTCCTCACACTTGATTGCTGTCTAGGCACCGGGCCTCCACATCCATTATAAGGCGAGCTGTGTTCCTTCCCACACTGTTGAACTCGAGTCTTGTTTGTAGAACCCAGATTTTGGAGGCTGAATTGGCAGAAAGTCCAGGGAGGAGGGATGTGGTCGTGAGAAAAGGGGCCTCGTCACCCCAGATTTTTTTGGGTAGCTCATACCGGTGGTACGGAAAGAGGCCACAAACAGGATCCTAACACACAGTCGGTCTCCTCCATATACACTAAATCAAACACACATGTACTTCCTCCCCCTATAGACCCTCTTATGCAACTTCTGTGCTAAAGTGTGTCAGAGACGAGACGATTATCTAATCATGGCTTGTTTTGAGTCCAGGGGAAGGTTCAGAACAGGATGACCTCTCAACCCCTGAGGACATGGAGCCAAAAGTCCTCTGCTCTGCCCCTCCAGAGCTGAGAGGCCTTAATGAGCCCGGCAGGACAGAGCTTGCATAACGTTGTGAGTGACCCTCCCAGTGCGTGACCAAAAAGGGATGCTTTTCTGCAAAATAAATACTGGAGGCGTCACATTGTGAAGGGTCGTTTTGTGGGTTGGGCTGAGAACTGGCATCAGTTTGCAGTGAGTTCTGCTGACATACAGTCAACATGAGTGTTGTAAATTCCACTGAGGTTGTTATCATTCTCTGCCACAGAACAGCGGTAGGGGATTAACCCAAAACACCTACAGCTGAGTCAAACAAAGAGGGTGCATGTATGCTACTAGAGATTCTGGTCAAATTTAAATCACATTCAGCTCTCTTGTTTGTTTTTATCTCTGCTGTAGCGTCTCTTTCCTGTGCCCCGGGTAACCAGACATAACGAAAAAGTGATGGATCTGTATTTAATAGCCGTGCCGCCATTGCATCTAGTACTGAACCGGGGAACAGGAAATCAAAGCCATAGCTCATGGTTAAGAGAGATCTAGGGTTCCTCAATGATCCAAAGAAAGTCTGTTATGTGAAAAAATGCTTATAAAAGGATTGTTAAAAGAACCTTCATGTCACCAAGCCCTTCTGAAGGTGTTCATCGAGGAACTTTGTCAGATTCCCAAGTGATTGCAGACTAAAATAAATCTCTTTTTTTCCTCCATCCTTTCCACCAGGTTTACAGAAAGGCAGTCAGCCAGATGAGCCAGGGCCTGATCAGGAGGTTGACGGTGCTCAGTCAGTACGAGGAGGCGCTGATCAAGATCAACGCAACGGCGGCCGAACGGCTGACGGCTCTTAAAGCGAAGCCCCAGGCGGCCATCCAGAGAGACATGCTGTCCATTTGCAACGACCCCTTCACCGTCGCCCAGCAGCTCACGCACATAGAACTGGTGAGAACGAAATCCAGAGACTGTAACTTGTGAAACATGTGCCACATCTGTCACATGGGCTGCTTCCACTGCAAATATTTCCTTAAAATTTGGCTTCCAGACACCTTGAGGACGACTCAACACCATTTTTATTATTATTTTTTTATTTAGTGTCTATTTCCATCTTGCTTAATTTGTCAAGGACATTGCCCGTTGATAATCAGAAAACTGTAATTGAGCCAGACTTGACTTGATTTTTATCTACCCTACCTTTTTAAAAATCAGTTTTAATCAATACGTTATATTCATCATTCGTTCTGAGACGTCAAACCTAATTAAGACGTAAACGTTATCTCCCAAAGAAACAATCAGAAAGCCTGCCAATGACTCACGCTCGTATTGGCACATGACCCCAAAGAGGGTAAGACCGAATCAATCCCGGAGTGGAGAACATGTGAGAGAGGGCAGAGCTGACACATATGATGGATTAGAAATCAGTGCGCCAGTTGAGGCGATCCGAACACCGCGGCTCCTCCCACATCCAACCGACCGATGCATTGATTTTAAACAGTGGTGTTTTTCACTGCCACTTTGTATCCATTATATGTCAGTGTGTCATTGAAAAACAAATGAGTCACTTGAAAAACAGGGTTTAATCTAAGGTTCCTATGGTATCCGAAAAGGAGAGAATAACATCAGGGTTTTACCATATAAGTACCATTAGGCTTAAACTAAGTAACTTCAGGGCAACCCTCTGGCAGCCCTGAAGAACCTATAAAGATTTCTTCAAACTATTTTAAGACCCTGGGAGATGCAAACCAAAGATGGATTAATGATGGTGATTTTCCTTTTGCCCTCATCTTTCAGGAGAGACTTAGTTACATCGGACCTGAAGAATTCGTCCAAGCCTTTGTCCAGAAAGACCCACTGGACAACGATAAGGTAACGTCTGGATGCTTTTCTAAGAATAAATCACCAGATAAGAGCAAGTATATACAGTTGTTATGCAATCCTCCTGGCGGAAACCTTGTGCGCAGACCCGATTTGTCTCCGTCTGGTGCTGGTTTGAAGTGAGACGGCCTAGTTTCTTCCCCAGACGGATATTAAGTTTACACAACACAGTGACTGGCTGCCATACAGGTCAAAGCGAGGGCAGGTGGTGATATCCAGACTGTAGCGGCAGACCAAATATCCGCTCCTCACACACACACACTCAGACACATACACTCAGACACACCTCACCGGCAATTTCCTCAAATCATCCAAGTGTCTGGATTAGATGGGCATGCATGCACCTCATCTCCTAGCAACCACAGCTGCCAGAGGTTTGTTTTAGGAAGGGGTGTGAGTGTGTGTGTGTGTGTGGCTGGCAGTGGGCTCTCTTGTCTGGCGTTCGGCTGCTAGGCAACAGGCTTTTTTGGATGCAAGGTGATGGGGGTGATGGGGGGGGTTAAGGCTGCTTTTGTGCCTCAGGCTATCCCGCCTCGTACCCCCAACAAACCACTTGGAAAAGACGGGAATAACTCTGTGTGTGTGTGTGTGTGTGTGTGTGTGTGTGCGTGTGTATGTTAAAATGTGTCCACTGGTGGAAAACCTCCATGGGGGCGAGTGGCGTAAGGCCAAAGGAATGTGTGGAATTAGATCAAGAGGAATCCACACAAAGGACCAGCCTGCATAAAGTGAATAACATTGGCCACTATTGTGCATATAGAAGCAGAGTGAAGTTGAGCGTGATGCGCTACACAGGTCCACTTAGCCGAGGGTTTATTTTTTTTACGCTCAGCGATGCATCGACTGGAGGAGCAAAAAAAAAAAAAAAAGAAGAAGCAAATATCAGTTTTATTTTACTCGTTCAGCACTATTTTTGCAAAGCAATTAGCTTAAATGCTAATTGGAAGTCTGTTTTTGTTGTTGTTGCAGAGTTGCTTCAGTGATCACAAGAAGGCCAGCAATCTGGAAGCTTACGTTGAATGGTTCAACAGACTCAGTTATCTGGTGGCCACAGAGATCTGCATGGTGAGTAATGAACACGGAGCCAAGAAATCTCACTGCTCTGCTTAAAGAAAAAGGAAGATGTGGCTGCAGCTGCTGATTATTTAGATTATCAATTAATCTGACAGTTTTTTAAGTTGCTAGAGCCCAAGGTGATGTTTTCAAATTGCTTATCTTGTCCGACTAAAAGCCCTAAACCCGAAGATGTTAGAAAATCAGCAACTTGTCACATTTATGAACCTGGAACCAGAGAATGTTTTGTTTTTTTGCTTGATAAATGGCTTAAATTTACTTATCCGCTCACTAAAAGGAAATGAAAAGCAACAGTAAGCCCAGTGCTGTGTTCAGTCACATAGTGTCAAATAATATGTGGTTCAACAAGGCCTCAATATGTGGTAATCACCAAAATGAGCAAAACCAAAGTGACACATACAAAAAAAACAAAAGTTTCGCATAAAGTTTAAGTACTGAGCTACTTTCTACAAACTGCTTTTCTTCCTCGATAATGAAAAAGCTCCCTTTGAGCAAACAACTCGATTTCCAAACACATTTACCAGACAGTGCAGTTACTCCAGAAGGCTAATGCTGTTTTTAAAACGTTTCCCATTTTGTTAACAGCCTGTGAAGAAGAAGCATCGAGCAAGAGTCATCGAGTTCTTCATCGACGTGGCGCGAGAATGCTTCAACATCGGCAACTTTAACTCCCTCATGGCCATCATATGTGAGTCGGTGTTGTTTTTCCTTCTCTTATTTTATTGTCAGATACTTTTAACCTGAAGGGATTCTTTCCAAAACTCTGTATATTAATTTAAGGGGGATGAAGCAGTGATTCAGTCCCGTAAAACGCTGCTGATTTGAAAGCAAAGATAACGTTCAACAGCCAGCAGTTCATTTGCACAGATGAGTGTCACATTTTTAAAATTGCTGCTGTCTCATTTGGACTCTGCACTTGTTCCTGCACACAGAGCTTTTTTTTTTGCTCATCAGTAAATCCGATCAGCGTAGTAAATGCAATGTGTTGTTCAGTTTAGACTTTCGTGCCGTGATGTAATCTCTCCCCCTGTAGCTGTAACCTCTCATGACTTTGTCCCAGTTCGTTTGCAGCTTGCGTAATTTTATTTCAGTCTAATGATATCAGTGAGATTCAGCAGCAGCAGCGGAGAGGAAGCTCATGCAGATAATTGTCTCAAATTTTGTTCTTTGGTCAGAGGAGAGAAAAACACTTGGTGACAGTGTTTCTCGTGGCTTTCTGGCGTTTGGCGTTTGACATCTTGTATTTGTTGAAACATCTGTCACTGCAGAGCATCATTTCCTCCCTTAAAACTTACAGTAAAGATAAAGCATCGCGCTTCTTACTCCAAACACTTGCATTGCATTCTGGTCTATTGAAGCTACTGCAAATGGACTTCTGAATGATTCCTCCCAACATGTTGGCTGAATATCAGTGCAAAGCAACGGCTGCAGAAAGAAACCCTAACTCTTTGATTCTGAGGGAAACCTGAAGCACATTTTAGGCAACTGAACAATTTATATATCATAAAATTCATTGATGATTCATTGATGGTTTCTGGTTAAGTTTGGGAAGCAGAAAAAGGAGTTTTTCTCATTTCGCCAACATGCCTTTGGGTGAGCCGCTTAACCTCAAACCGGTCCTGTGGAGCTGCTCAACAGATTGCACTGTGAATGCACTGGGCAGCTTCCAGGTGTGAATGTGTTTAATGTGTTTGTGAAAAAAAAAAGAAGAAATGACTGCACTCTGAGCAAAACTACCCAGGCTGAATAAAGGATAGAAAGACACACGTAGAGTCTCAAAGCAGCTCGAACATTTTAGAGACCTCGCTTTAGGTGTTGTAGAGGATGAACCAATGGGCTTGGAGATGTCTAAGCGTTTAGAGGAGAGAGGGCATCTGGTCAGCCTCACAGGCCTGAGGGGGGGAGATGTAGGGGACAGGATTTGTGTGTCCAGAGCAGAGAGCGGGGGAAGGCAGCTGGAAGAGGACACAGAATAAACCATCCAGGCAGATGGTCAGCACTGACCAGAGAGAGTGTGAGCACACGAGGGAGGAGGGAGGGAGAGAGGGAGGATGGGAGGATGAGGGGGTCGAGCAGAGTAGAGGATATTGGAGTGCCAGCTGTCCTCCGTCGTTCTCCCCTGAGAGAGAGAGAGAGAGAGAGAGAGAGCGCTACAGGCAAATCTCGTCTCCACCAGCCTCCTCGTCTCCTGGGAACCACACAGTTTATTAGTGATGTGATTAAAGGGTTGATTCACCAACCAAATTACAAAGAAAAATATTTCCTCACTTACCCCTAGAGGTGTCAAGCCATGCAGATAGTGCTGCTTTTGTTTGCTCAGGAGTCCATCTGAGATTTTTTGCCCATCCAAGTCAGACCTGCTCCTAAAAGGAGCTGAGGACAGTCCGAACTGGTGCGAATCGAACATCCGATCATAATTAGACTCGATCTGGACCGAAATAGAAAGAGAACACAACACTATCAATCAGCGGACATCCAAAAGAGTAGCATTAAACATGATGAGAATGAACAATTCTCTCCAGCAAATCGCAGATAAATTTGGAAAGACCTGCAGAGTTCTCGAGATCCTGCGCAGGTCACAAGTATGGAGTTTGTTTTTTAAAGCGAAACGAATCACGTGGAAGGCAAAAAACACTGTTGTTATCATAAAGGGGAGTGTTTGTCCCAACGGGGCCACTACCACAGTCAACACCTGTCCTTACACACACACACACACACACTGGCGTCTTTGTGAGTCGATGGAGTCGTTTCCTAGGCGAGACATGTCCTGACACACTGTGGTCGGACATTCATTCATTTTGGTCCCGCAGCGCTAAAGTGTCACATAAAACCGAAACTGTTTCCCCGGCAAGTGAAGTGAGTCAGGAAGTTTTATATTTCATCACGTATCTGAGCTCTTTTGTTTACTGAAGGGTTGTTTTGTGTTGTGCTCCGACGGTGACCCTCGGCGCCTGAACCTGCAGCGTTGCACACAAACACACAGAGGATTACCATATGGGAAGCAGAGTGCTGGGAGGGGAAACGAGGCGTGTGTTAACTCCATTGTTCCTGCAGCCTTTTGCCTCGCTGCATCAGAAGGAACAACAGTATAAAGAAAGAAAAAGGGAGGGAGGAGGAGGAGGAGGGGGGGATGTTAAAGGATGACTGCCATGTGGGGGGGGGGGGGGGGGGGGGGGGGGGTGCGTCTGTCTGGCTGAATTGGGGGGAAAATGCCATGTGTTAATGCAGGCATGTTTGGGTGTTTGCCTGGATGTGTGAAATCTCTCTCTTATTGATTTTTTTGTTGTTGTTGTGTCCGTCTTGCAGCTGGGATGAACATGAGTCCCGTGTCTCGGTTGAAGAAGACCTGGAGCAAAGTCAAGACGGCCAAGTTTGACATCTTAGAAGTAAGTTCGCCCGAAGCTCGTCGTATCCTTGCTGAATGACGCTCCTGTGACATGAAATCAATTCAATGTGGGTGCAGTTTTTTGACATCCAGTGAGAGCTGAGGTTTAAGAACTGTCCGGGGGGGGACGGAGATCTGTCACTACATAAAATCTGCAGTTGTGAACATTTTTTATTTCCTTTTTATCTTCAGTTTTTATTGCCCTCTCCTATTCAGTTTTAATCGTCCGACTCCAGCGCTAAATTTGTGTTTTCCCACACATGTTAGCAGCTCTGTGCTTTTGTTGTGTCCTTCACTGATGACTAGCCTCGACGTGGGCGTGCAGGGGGGGGGGAGCTTTGTCTTATGAAAAAGATAAACACAGTCGTGCTTAAAGCTCCTATCAAAACGGATCTGAGTGGGAGAGCAGAGATTTTCTGTGACTCATGCAGTGTTTCTTTAGTGCAGCATAATTTAACATTAACAGACATTAAACATGTGGTCATACTGAAGCATTTTATAGGACGAAAACGCCAAAAACTTTTTCCCAGTTTTGTTTGATTGCACAGTAAAACAAAATCACATTCCAACTGTTTTAAACTGATGTTATATGTATGATGTTCACAATAACATGTAGATAGTTGCCAGAGAAACAAAAAAAACATCATCTCAACTCTTTTGTGATGAATATTTTCCTTTGTTTTCTCAACTTTTTCAAAGACGCCGCACACAAAAGCAAATTATCTCCCTTGTCCTACCGCCATCGTCTATACATGCACAAAGAAAACTAGGTTAAAATATCTTCTCAGCTGTCATTTTAACCCAAATATTCAGTATCTAGTCATTGCTAAAGGTTTGCTAGATTTAAATCCCTGCTGTACACCTACAATACCTGCACAAGATATTTTACTTAGCGCAGTGAAGGTGGAGGGAAGGGGACTCCAGAGTAGAGGGAGCCCCATGTGTTGAGGTGTAGCTGGGGTTCAGATCACACAGCTCTGCCCCCCCCCTCCTCATGGAGCCTGTGGAAACCCCTGGATACTGCAGGGAGGAGGCTCACTGAGCCTCACAGGCCATCAGTGCATCGTTTGATAGAGGAGATCTGAGATGGAGATGAGTCGGGCTGGAACTTCAGTGTTCAGGGAGTCAGTTCTCTTCGTCTCTCTGGAGCTCGTCTCCTTCTCTCTGTCAGTCACACGCCTCCTCGCCTCCTTTTTCTGTTTCCTCTTTCTCATGATTTCCTTTTACCTTCCTGTTTTTTTTTTCCCTTTGTGCCTTATTTTGTCTTTGACAAAGGATCACATGACTTTGACAAGCTAATGTCAAAACACTAAGAGTTTGAGTTGCTAAATGATGGTGTGATTAAAAGCATTGGTCCGTTTGTGTCGAGGATTTAATTATATATATGCTGTTGAACTGACACCTCAGATCCACCTCAGGCCTTTTCAGCTGCTCTCTCTAACCTTTTTGCTTTTTCTTTTCACTCCGTAGCATCAAATGGATCCTTCGAGCAATTTCTACAACTACAGAACGGCGCTCAGAGGAGCCACGCAGAGGTCGATCACGGCCAACAGCAGCAGAGAGAAGGTGAGGCCTCAACACAAACTGTAGCCGTGATACTTTCATTTCTCTCTGAGAGAGAGACTATACGACTCAGCTGTATGAATTTTTGCTTCTCAGTGCAGCATATGACTCTAAGCAGATCTTTTTCAAATTAGCGGTGCTGACATTTAAAGTGCTGCTTGTTAAATTAAAGCAGTAATTTGACGAAAGAGGGTTTTTTCATTTAAAAATCAGACTGGTAACGTCAGTTCAGGTCGGCGATTCGGTCGGATCTGCCAAATAAGTGTCCGATCATTTACAGTGGCTGCTGGATGTGTGAGTGCAAAAATAAATTCTTAAAAGTTTAAACATCTGCACTCGATACTTGTGTTTACATTTCACTCATCCAGAGCCAGTTCCAGTGAATAACCGAGAGGTTTTTGGTGTCTTGCTAAAGACCACTTCACAGCTGCTGCAGGGATCAGAAGTGACCTTTCAGTTTGTGAATAAGCAGTCCGGGCCGACGGACTGCCCTCAACAAAGTGTTTAGTGACGCATGTTTCAGCAGAGATGCAGTTATGTAAAAAGCTGAGATGGTTATCACGATGCCTTTATCTTCATGAACTGTGACATCAATCTTGAAGGAAATATTTGATGTGGAGGCAAAAAAAAAGAAAGAAAAAAGGCAGAAAAACAAACCAGGGTGCAGCTGCTCGTTACTCCTTGTTATCGTCTGGACTCTGCGTTCCCATCGTGTTTGTGCCATCGACAGCCACTTGAGCGGACTTGGACAGCGGACAGAGGTTGCATAACAGCGCAGCTCAGAGGGAACACACACAGGTCAAGTTATAAGTGGGCCACGATGTGAGGACGGTCTCGGTTTCCTCCTCATCAAACATGTTGTGCTCTCTCTTCAACAAGGAAAGGAAGAAAAAAAAAAAAAAAGAAAAAAGAAAGCATGGCCGCCTGCCAGATCACATAGTGTTCTCTGCTGCTTCTTGAGTTGCCCGCCCTGACCGAGTTTGAACCGCTGCAGTGCTTGTGCGTTGCCAGGCGTTAGTGGTTAGCCTCTCCTCACGTCATGACAAGTTTAAAAAAAAGTGTTTTCTTTAAGGAGACAGAGTGTACTGTCAATATGTATCTGGCTCCCCGAGGTTCGTGAGGGATGTTTTTTTCGGAGCTCAAATATGCAAACAAACCCGGACAAGAGGTCAGGGTCATGAAATGGAAAGTTCCCGAGAAGTCTGGTATGTTCTTGCTCTTGTGACCTCTCCTTTTAGGGAGGGGGTCGGAGGGGGGGCTTGTTTATGATCTCCTGCAGGCATCCACGGCGCTGTTGACTTTGTCGGAGGATCAACAAAGCCACAATCATCATTTCGATATTGTTTTGCCGGAATTATGTTCTTTACTCCTGTTGCTGCGAGGACAGAAAGACTTAATAGATCCAACGTTTGTTGCTATGTTGATTTATTTGCTTGAAATAACATTTTAACTAAATGCCAGACAGCTGATCTGAAGCAGACTTGATGAATCACATGTTTTGGTTGTGAAGCAACAGCTCAGTAAGATATTTTACAAGAAGAATGCAGGAAATACTCCACCTTACATCAGGTCGGACCGCATGATCGACTCCTGTTGCTTTTTATCAAAGTACTGCAAAGTCAGAGTGTCAAACAGAGATCTCTCTGAGACTCCGGAGCAGCAGGTAGCGTCTATGTTAACACATCATGAGATCCAGAATCTTATTGTTCCTAAACAGTAGAAGAAGTTAATAGATGTCAGCAGCTTTTGATAGATATAGTACATCCTCTATAGCAGATCTCATTTTTCACCACAAATCCAGACTTGGCGCCCTCCTGGCTCCAGACCCTAAACATCCTCTGTGTGTCCAGCTGTGAAAATGACTTCCTCTCTGGTACCACTGGACCACTTTTATCACTCAACATAGAACATGTGTGTGCAGACGTGTGTGTGTGCGGACACATGACAACAGTGTTCGGTGCATACAGATGAGTGTCAACATCCCTGTTAAGCACATCCTGCTCCTGCAGAGCCCTCGCCGTGTGTGCAGACTCTCTGACTTCTCTCCGACGTCCACTGTGAAGTAATCATGTTAGTTGCAAAACACTTTTTTTTTTGGCGGGATTTCTTGTAAACAAGCTCACGACGAAAGCGAAAGGAGTTGAAGAAGAACATATGAAATTAATCGACTAGTTTGGCAACAACAGTTTATTCAAGTGTGACCTCTGACACAGAATTATCTCAGCTAAATACTAAGCAACAAAAATCAATATTTGCTTTAAGGAAAAGTCAGATGTGAATATGCGGTGTTGGCGTTTCTCTGTAAAGTTCTTCTGTCATGGACGTTTGATGTTTTTTGGGTGGGGAATGTGTTAGGATGGTCAGGGAAGAAATGACAGAGTTTTTTCTATGTGCCAATGTGTGATATTGCAGCATCTCAACACTGAGCAACATAAGAGATATTTTGTGTTTATCAGCCATAGCAACTGATAAATACCAGATTTAATAAGCCAGCATTTTTACCAGTATTTGAACGGAGACTGGTGCACCTTCTCCATACTGCTCTCCATCAAGATCTATTAGTGCCCAGACACGCAGTGACCTGAATCATTGTATGGGGGTGGCGATGAATTATTCAGGGGACTTTGAAGGGGAATTTTTCTCTTTTTTTTTCCTCTGAAAAACACACTTTCATCTTCAGTCTCACTTCTCAATTTTTTTGTTTTAAGGAATTCATCCTGGGAATTTTATAGGTTAACATACATGCTGCAACAAGCCTATGGGTCTGTTTTCCCTACAAGTGTTGTAACAAATCCTCTTTTGTCAAGAGTGATCCTTTGATTGATGTTTATATAAAGCTAACATGCCCGTGAATCATATGGAAGTCCCCCCTCGCATCTTCTCAGTGAAATTAAATCCCTTTCTCTTTCTCTTGTCTTGCAGATTGTCATCCCTTTCTTCAGCCTGCTCATAAAAGACATCTACTTCCTCAACGAGGGCTGTGCCAACAGGCTGCAGAGCGGACACATCAACTTTGAGGTAAAAACGAATTTCAAATTCCCCGGAGGGGAGTTTCCCCTGCGACAGATTACAGCAGGTTTTCTCCTTTTTTTCCCACAGCTGACTTCTCAGCTGACTTGTCGCAAAAACGTCACTGTATTTACTACACATGGCAACGGATTGGGCGCTATTTATGTCGACTTCCCTACAGAGTGTTAGAGAATGAAGAAGTAAGACTTGAGTGTGTAAAGTTCAGCTGTGTTTCCATGGAGCAATCACACTGACCACTGGCCGCAGACTCATCAGTGTTTCCACTGGTCTTCAGTCACAGTTAATCTGAATCAGACACTATTTTAAGGTTGAATTCTATCCTGGGAAACTGTGCTGAGTCCTTTTTGACATCCTGTCATGGGTACACAATCGCACCACAGAGCTGCCCACTGTAACCACAGTGTAGTGCTGTGCGTCACTGGGCAGAGCCATTGGATCCCTGGTTACATAATTGACTCAAATATCACAATATTAAAGAGATGAGAAGCAACAACTTCATATGCATGCATTGCTGCATGTAGGCTCCTCAACATGTTGATACCTGTTAACTTCTTTTCATCTTCTTTTTGTTTCATTTTTAGAAATTCTGGGAACTCGCCAAACAAGTTAGCGAGTTCATGACTTGGAAGAAGGTGGAGTGTCCCTTCGAGAAGGATCGGAAGATCCTGCAGTACCTGCTGACTGCTCCAGTGTTCACTGAAGATGGTAAGTTCACCAGAGCCTCATGAAGGAGTAGTTTGACATTTTGTAAAATATGCGTATACGCTTTCTCGCCAAGAGTTAGACGAGAAGGTCGATACCACTCATGCCTGTATGCTAAACATGAAGCAGCTGCTTAGCTTAGCTTAGCTTAGCATTTAGACACCTCACAAAAGTTCAAAAATACGCCTACAAAAGTATGCACCCTAATGAACATATGTAAAAAAAAAATAAGTTATGTTCGGATCAAGTGTTTTTATTTACATTGAAAGCAACACAGCAGATACAGAGTTATTATCAAATGATGAAACATGATGTGATGAGTCCTCTGAGTCATCATCCTTGATAAAAATATAGTAGACCAGAGAAAAACATACTGACTGTTTTTACCACTAAGACTCAAATCCACACATACACACCTTGTTATCACCTCTCCTACTCCAGCAGCGCCGATAGTTACGCTCTCCTTTAATCCACATCAAAGTCCTGTCGTCTCACTGGCTCCGGCTCTTATCACCGTCTTATCAGAGAGAGACAGGGAAGTCTGTAAAATCCTCCTGACACTGAAGTGCTCTGCCTGAACTGACCAATCACCTGTGAGCGCTTCGTATCACCCTCCGTGCTCTTCTTCAGCCATATAGATAGACGACACTGTCGTTCATGAGTGACAGTGTCGGGTGATTGTAAACATCCTCCTGTCATCCACAGACAGTGAAAGTAAATGTGAATAAAAGTGATGTTTTTCACTTTTTAGTGTGAGTATGTAGATCAGCTGAACTACTCAGGCAACAGGAAGTAGTGGTAACAACATAAACAAACCCAGAGGACGACTCAGGGACACTCCATCCAGCTATTTTTAGACTCCAGATGAATTTTTGAACATCAGCTTTTTTTTGTCCCTGCACTTTCGATACTTCTCACTGTAGATTGCATGTGTTTCTAACAATCAGTATTGAAGGCACAATTCAGAAATTAACTGCAAACTACCCTCAAACTAGAGTTTTAATACCCCTTGGAGATTTAAAACTTTACTATCTGATGTTTTTTTATGACTCTTGTAAGTGTTTTTATGAATTCTTTGTTGATTGTGACTGACTGGCCTTAGTTGTGTTGCTTCTGGCTAATAATGTTTCTTTTTCTTGTGTCTCTGAGAGATTAAAGATGAAATAAAAGTGAGAATGCAGAGAATAAGACTGACTGTCCTGTTAGAAAAAAACAACTATAAGAGAACTAAAATAAATTCTACTGGAGCTTCTTTGTATTTGACAGCTACATCATGTAAATCTTGCTGCTAAACTGTAGCAACACACTATATATTCTGTTTTTCACATCTGCCACTGCTGAAACAAAGTGCAGAAACCAGTAACTCCATTTTAAAACGTTTACTGTAGCCTAGTGAGATCTATCATCTCTGTCAAAAAGCTCTCTCTTCATGGACTACCTGACATAACAAGTGCAATTGGCCGTTATGTCTTCAGCAGACGTAATAGAGCATCTCAGTGACAGAAACATTATAACTAACATTAATGGAAGTAATAACAAATACTCATTACTACTAATATAGATACCTGTATCTGAATATTGGTTTTCTTTTTTATGAATTTTTTGTTTTTAACAAATTTTTATTGAAATTAACCAGATAAAAAAAAAGATAGTAGAGGTTTAAACTGATTTTTATCTGCATTTTTATGTCACCGCCCATCCAAAATTAGTTTTTCCTAAAGCTAAAAGACAGCGTGTACCACTGAAAATGCTTTTGATGATAGAAAATCCAATGAAAAATGGGGATAAAATATAGGTCAGAGTCCTGAATATCACGAGTCCTGACTATAAATCAAGCAAATCAGGGTAGACTATTAAAGTTACATGTCACACAGAGTTACACGCCACCCCGGGAATCAATCAATCAGAGTGAATGTCATGTTTTCCGATAATAATTTAAAAAGCTAATAATGTTTCTCTGCAGCTTTATATCTGGCGTCGTACGAGAGCGAAGGTCCTGAGAACAACATGGAGAAAGACAGATGGAAGTCTCTGAGGTGTGTATGATCCCCCCCACCCCCGCCCCTCCCACGTTACATCTCTCTCTTCACACACACACACCCTCAGGGGTTCGAGTCTTTCAATCACGGCTGTCACCCGCATCCCCTCCTGCCTCCCCACTGACCAGGCAGACCCAGAGGGATGTAGGTCACACACTGATGCTGACCTGCTCGCTGTTCAATAAACGCATTAAACACACACACACACGAACGCTCATCATTCTTCTCGGTCACACCATCACTCGCGTACACGCATGCAAAAGGACATCCGTCATTTTCACACAATTACATCCTCTGCGCACACATAACATACCCTCTGATCACACAGCGCTCTGGATGTGTGTGTGTGTGTGTGTGTTTGTGTGTGTGTGAGAAGATGGATGAGAGAAAATCGTCTTTGTTCGGTCGGCTCTAACTGGTTGAAGAAAGCCCCAGAGAGCTGACAGAGGGATATTTCCTCTTGCTTCAGCATCACTGAAGTTTAATTGACACAAACTGAGTCGGGGATGTTTGGTTCCTCCGTAGAGACAAAGAGGCGTCGTTCAGCACTTCAGACATTTGTCGGGTGTCTCGCTGCCATTATAGTTTTTAGTTTTTTTTAAACTTGAAGGAATAAAATGATTGAAAACCTGTTTTAAAGCCTTTAGAAATAGCAAATATGTGTAGAAGTGTGGGGTTACAGCCACATACAGTATATGCAGACTTTAGACTTAAAAGATGATGACATAATGAGTAAACATATTTGGCTGATAAATAAAAACAGTAAAGTCTTTATTTGGATCAACATGAACGTCAAAGTAGTGACTTCCTGTTTTCCACAATTAGAACAAGAATATAGTTCAACTGAGTAATAACTTCCCACTTTCAAGAAACTAAATGTGTTATTCTCCTCTTTATGATGCCATTAGATCAATTATAACAGTAATTTTACCAGTTAGTCAAGGCTTTTATTTTCTAAATCCTCTGTCTGGCAGCTCTTTCCTGTTGCGTTTTACATTTCTGATTTGTTTAGAAGAAATAGTTGTCAGAAACTCATATAATATTTAATATATTTAAAAAGAAAAGAGAAGCCTAGTAGCTAGAGAGCCAAATATTTTTTTCTCAGGCGCTGGTGGAGACCAAAACAGAGCTAAAAGAGTAAAATAATGGACTTAAGTTCATCAGGTGGACACAAAATAAGCAAAATAAATAAGAAAGTTTACTGTTATTTCAGACATTACAACTTAAAAGGTCATGTCAGGGCTGTCAGCTTCCTATTAGAGATGATAAAGCAGCTTAAAACATATTTTTGAAAACATTAAAAACAGTAATGAAATATCTGCAACCTACTTCTGTAATAAACCCCCTAAAAGCAAAACTGCCAGTAAAAGTCACTCATCTAAACAGTTTCTTCATAGTTTTTACTTACACAACAGCTCTTGCACATATTTAGAAAAACACAAATCTTACAAAGAACAACAACAAAAAAAAAAGACACGAAACTTGAAATGTGACAATACATGAGACAGACGTGTAAAAATAAAGCCAGTATTTAAAGGACAGTGAGCACATGATTTAAAGCTGACAGTCATGCTGCAGGTTGCCAAAAATTGACCCCATACACACCCAACCATCCAAACGCAGATGTATGAATCAGATCTGCTGGCAAGGGTCAAAGGTGAGAGCAGATTTTGGATCCAGAGCTCAGTGATTGTTGGGTTAAACCCAGTCAGGGTGGATCCAGTTGGCTGTGTGTGAGAGAGAGGTCACGTTTCCTGACTGCCTGCCAACCCTCCCTGCGTCCCTCCCGAGCTTTGCCTCCGCTGCGACACGATCTGTCACTTTATTCCAGCCGAGCCGCGTCAGCAGAACGTGCCGCTCGGCTGTTCAGGCCGTCTCTCCGCACACTTCATCACCTCCCTCCCTCCCTCCACCCTCCCCCGAAATCTAACAAAGATAAGACAAACTGTTGCTGCGACTGACAATTTGTAACTGTTTTGACCATTTTGAAGACAGGAGGGTTGTGTTTTTGTTTTTCTGTTTGTATGTTTGCTGGATATCTCAAAGCCTGAACAGATTTCAATTAAATTTGGTGGAAAATTATCCCAAGGGCCAAAAACCACATGATTCGTTTTTGTTGGTTGTCCAACGTCAAGACGGCTCACTAAACGAGTTTCAAACCCAATTTAAGCAACAGTTTTGAGCAAGGCTTAGCCAACTTCAACTAACAGTTTGTGTTTCTTTCTCTTTTCTCCACAGATCCACTCTGCTAAGCAGGGTCTAAACCTCTAAGCTAAAGATACTAGAATGAAGACAAACCCCCCCTCCACCCCCCGACAAGTGAGCTGTTCTCAGTCAACGTCGCTGTTGTTGTCCAAACGAAGTATCCCCATGTTGGAAGGGAAACGACAATCTCTACTTTGGCTGGCGAGGACCCTTTTGTGTTCCCCCCCAGCTTCAGATTTCTATTAAGCTCGGCTTTTCCTTATCCTCTCGCTCTATGTGCTGTATATTTCAGGACAGCTGTTTTTTTCATCTCTTTGTATGACTTTGTAGTCTTTTTTTAAAAAAAAGAAACTCTACAAACCTTCACTGTAAAAGCCAAGGGATGTGCTTTTCTCTTGTCCGAAGCATTTTGCCCTGATAAACCTTCTGTGAGCGTTATACGGAGTCGTTGGGGTTGTTTGTTCCCCCCTCGGCAGTTTTCAACATGTTTTTTTCCACTGAAGCTACAAGTTAGCTGCTGGTTAGCTAACTCAACAGACACGCTACTCTATCTCTCTCTCTCTCTGGTTCCATAAGCCAGCATTCTCTGTATGGAGAACTTCAAAAAAAAAAAAAAAAAAAACGTACCTGCAACACTGTTGTTTATCATGAAGCTAGCCATTATTTGTAGTTTATTTGTTATGTTCGTCTCCTTCCTTTTTGTACGATACCTGTGTATCTCTTCAGCTTCATGTTTCTAAAGGTTTTTGATGTGTAAGAGAAAAAAAAAATGCGCTGGCTGCATTTTAAAAGAAGATGTAATTGGTTTTGTTTTGTTTGTGTTGTATATCGTTTTGTGATTCGCTAAACCCAGAAAGCACCACTTCCTCGCGGTTTATCGATGGCACACTCAAGGTCTCAGTACGCTTCGGTCGCTAAGGGCTCATCGGATGATCCAACAGCGTCTGAAAGCTCTTTTCCTCTTGGAATTGAGGTTTGAGACGATCTGACACGCGCTTAGTTTGAAGCGTACTGAGGCCTTCTGCTCTGAGCTTAAATACAAGGTGTGATGATCGTATGTTTCCTCTTGTTCCTGATAATCAGTGTTAAAACAGCCCATCCTGCTGCGGAGAAGATGAACCGGGCTGTGTGTGGGCTGCTTTTTGGGTTAACATGCATCCATTCCCCCCTTTTTGTTTCTGTTCTAGTGTAGAAAATCAGTGTGGTTGTGCTGCCCCCTGGTGGTTTGGTCAGAAAAGTGAATGGATTTTGTGTGGTTGAATAATGTGAACTGAGGATTTCTGTTTTAAACCCCCCCCCCCCAAAACACACACACATGCTGAATAATATCCTTTTTTATTTTTCATATTATTAAAAGTAAAAGTTTCCTCCATATCTTTTTATTTATAAATCTATTTGTGTAGTCATTATGTCCTCATGCCAATATCTACTATTGTTTTTATTGTTATTTAATTTTGTACTCGGTACATAACATGCTTAAGTAGTCCTCAGATATTGGCTTAACTATTTTTTTTATACACGTTTGTATGAGACACTTATTTTTCAAGGTACTAGCTCAGAGTATGAAGTTAAATATTTTTTGACTGACGTCTGCTTTGCCTTGACAGCTTCTCCCTCAACACAGAGTGCTGTTGTGGTTTTATTGTGTACATACTGTATGTTTTGCTTTCCTTCCTGTGTTCATCCATTTGTATTTGGACTGTTAAAATGGAATAGAGGAACAGTTTATAAATGAGTTAGTTGTGTTTTAAAAGAGAAAGTTAATAAAAGAATGTTTAAAATGATTGGTTGACTGTGTATGTTTGTTAAATGTTCAAGAGTTTTCAATGTAACAGCAGAGAATCACATCAGGTAATACAGTGGAAATTACTTGTGCATAATAATCAGTTATGTACAATTATAATTCCAAGCACTTAACTTAAGCTTTTGTTTTTGGCTCATTTAGTTACCAACAAAGTATTACAGGTCTAAATTGTAAATGCTTCATTTTACGGATCAATCATTTCTGAATAATTTCCCAGGAAGTCCCCTGGAAAGAACCTGATCCAGTTATCAAGATAACAGAAACGGTGTTCAGATGAACACTTCCAATTAATGCAAGTAGTGTAACCATGACACAGTACACAGCAGGTCAGCTGAACATGCAAAAATGTGTCATTTGTCTGCAAACATGCAAACAATTTAACTTTCCAGAATTAAATTATGAATAAATATTAACTTGGGTTTAAACCATACTTGTCTTTCAAAGAAATGTCTCTTTGTCCTGTAAGAAGTAACCAATTATAAAATGATTTCCTTGAAACTTCCCGGGACATTACGGACCCGTAAAATCAAACTTTACCTGAGATGCAAGATATGTTAAACTTTGAAAGCAACTTAAATATTCTTTATATGATTAATTGTCAAAGGTTTTCAGATTATGCATGAAAAAAATATCAAAAGCAAATTTTTTAATACAAGTATGTTATTTTTTCTATATATGGGTATGTTTAATGTCTGGGAAGAGGACTTGATGCAAACTACACAGTGCTCTAATATTGTTAAAGCTCCCAAAAATGATCAAATTTCACCATTGAAGTCTGAAAACTTAACATAGCTCACTAATATTAACACTGAGCAGGTGGATATTTTGGGATTTGGGGGCAAAGGGATCAAACCTCAGATTCTCTCTGTGTCGACATTTTCATGGTCAAATATGAACTTATTGGTGTTTTAATTGAATCATTAGTGTTTTTAAGGCCCTTTAGTATTACCAGTTCTCTCCAGAGTGCTGCGATTATGCAAAGTTTCCACCAGGAGCTTTAAGTGCTACTTTATAAATAATGTAAAATTCCTTAACAGAGACACTGTAGGTCTGTCTCGCCTGCCCACATGAGTTCTGGAGGCAGCTATGGCTGATTCGCCTTCATCAAACGATGAATCAAAAAGTCAAGAGCAAAGAAATGAAGGAGCACTTCATGCAGAGAGAAGTGGACTCACCACACAGCGCTATGGTAGCTTGTTTTGCCTCACCAAAGCATCGTGGATTGGCTGGACTGTGGCTGTTTACAACATCTAGGAGCAAACTATGTGAAAAGAAAGAAAGAAAGAAGGATAAGTGTATTAAAATCTCCATGTAATCCTGTAATTATTCCCTGACATTAACAAGAAGCATGAACTAAAAGAAGAAAACCATCTTAAAAAAGGCTCTGCCCTCTACCTCCATCATCAAATCAGAACAAATCTTTAACAGAACAACCTCTGATGTGACATACAAACCTAATCAAGATGGATCAGGGGAAAAATCTAGCACATGAAACAGCTCTTCCTTTCTCTTGACTCTCTAATAAATGCAAAAAATATTGAAATACATCAATAAAAAGGCACTTTAAGCTTCTTTTTAATCAATTTGCTGCAGGATACCACCATGAAATGCTGTGTCAGACAAAACAAAAACTTTATGATCAATATTTGAGGGAGTCAGTGAGAAGAAACAGATATAATATGATCATATTTTCTGCATGGATGCAGAAAAACAAACACACATATTTGGCTCCACCAAGTGAACGAATGAAGTTAGTGCAGCTGATCAGTCTGCTGCTGAATTCATCTGATAAATACACAAAGATATCCTGCTAACATACTGTGGTTTTAAACTGACACCTGCATGACCTCCACAATCATTTCAATATGAGTCACCGTAGATGTGAATATTTTTGTCTTCTTCTCTGGTGATGTGTGATCTCGGAGACAGAAATCATCGTCCTACATTAACATTTATAATGCTTTTCTAAATTTGGCAGCTGCTCTAACCCGCCTCTGAAATGAATCACACATGTCAAACAATAAAGGAATAAAACAGATGATATTTTGGGAGGCAGTAAAAACATAAAGTGTTTTTGGTATGTGTCTTGTGTCAATGATTAGACTGATCCAGATGCACCGTAATTTAAAACAGGTTAGATTTATTAATTAAAACATCATTTGAGATGATGTTATTAAAAAAAGAAACAGAGAGAAATGAGAATTATTAAGGAATATCGAATAAAATCACGTTACATTTGAGCAGTGTGTAGGTGATGAATTTGCAGGTACATTATAAAAAAAATGAAATGAAATGTTCATAATGTGACAGCGTTAAATAGGGAGAATGAGCATGTGTTCACTTGTGTGCATGATTATATTTTTATTTACTTGAGAGAATAAAAGTAGGATGATTGCTCAGAAATAGCGTGGGAGTATTTTTTTTTTGTCTCTATCTTTTCTGTTGTTTGTTGAGTGTCTGGTTTTATTTGCTTTATGTGGAGCTTAAATGTGTTAAATTGTGCTTTTGGTTTTGTATTAAACAAGAAAACAAACCATAAATTGTGTAAAATCCAGCACACAGAATGACATATTATACATACAATAATATGACTGTATAGCATTAGAATGATGTTATATTCAATGGCATGTAAAATTTAATGTCCTGCTTCATGATGTTCAAAATAAATACACTATGTCTTGTAAAAATGTTGATATCATAAGATGAAGAGTGATGCAAACAACATATTGCATCCTGTTGTTTAAATGTCTCCACACTAATTCACAGGTCATGTTTGGTGTAGAAGTCAAACATATGATGCATCATGTAATACACTATAATTTACAACACTATGTTGTCCACACAGTGACACTGTGATGCTTTAATGTCATCATCCTACACTGGACAAGAAGAAATTTGGACATTTCTGACTTTGGCAACTGGATAATTTTCTATTTTCATATCTCTTAAAAATTATTCAGATAAAACAGGCGAGGTCTTTGGTTGAACCTGTAGACATGTACAGCTGGTGACAGGAGGTCACTGACACTGCAGAGGTTGGCAGCCACTGCACTAAACTATTGAGCCAAAAAGAAAAGTCAGACTTTCCGAGACCTTTAAAGGACGACAAGCAATAACATTTAGAGACATTACAAATATGGAAACTGCAGCTACTGTCATCTATCTGGTCAGATAACAATCACTGTACAGCTGTAAACACACTAAACATCCAGATGAGCCCACACAGATAGACAGCATATATGTGTCAAGTGAGGGGTGACAGTGTTAAAAACTGAGCCACCATGCAGCCAAAACAATCAATGCTTCCAATCTGAACACGCGTTCTGCCAGAGTGCCCTTAAGCAAGTGACTGGCACCCTACTCAGACAACAAGAATAAAGAAAAGACATCTTCAGATCATGTGTCAGCCTCTCAGACTCCTCTCAGGTTCAGGTTGGGAGTCACTGAGCGGGGACCAGATGAATAAAACTGTGTGTAGATTCATGACTAAAACTGTGTGCACGCACAAAGCCATAAACATGCAAACACCAGATTTATAAAGCTGTGCGTACACATGGTTCTGTTTTTTTTTTTTAAATAAATCTCAGTAATTGTAGAACTGTGGGCGCACGTGCAAGAGCCTCATTTCCACTCCCACAATTATAATAATGATCATATCAATCCGCCGCGTGCTCCACCAGTCTGGTCACCTGTCAATGAAACAAACGGGAAAGAAGAGGTGCTGCACCGGCGAGGTTCTCCAGCCAGAACAGCCATTACGCGCGACCATTACGCACGGCTGTGCGGCTCTTTATAGCGTGTGTATCATAAATCCATCACATGGACAATAAGCCATCAGCAGCAGTCATATCTCAGAAATGTAACCAATGTTTAGATTGTAACTCTTATATCTAAATAGACTTTACAATCTGTGCCATATGAAAGGGAGGAGAAGAATATTAACAGCAAAATAAAACGTTGTAAATACAAAGAAAGATAAACTGAATCACACAAAAACCATTCATCAATATTACGTGTGTAAAATGCGCCTTTGATCGACATTTTACAAATCTGTGTCAACACAAAAAAACCCCATCAAACAATCAGTGCAGCTGGTTGTCAACCAAAACAATGTTTTACTAAAAGATTCCGTCTCTCATCGTATATTTCATCTCCACCTCATCACATCACTTTAGAAGAACATGTGCAGGCCTGGTTTGAAGAATGCGTGAGGTGTTCACATTCTGTGTTTATGGGCCAAATAGCAGTTTATATGCGGAGAATGGCGTAAGCAGGGGTTTTTTGTGTGTACGCATCGTTTATGCATCTGGTCCCCTGGATTATTACTTTGTTGTGGTTCCGAGTCCTGCAGATGAATCAGCTTTGGCCACCTGCCATTATTGTTCTGTGTGCCTGTCGATGGAATCCGCTGCAGGCCAAGCTGCTCAGAACGGCGTCACTGGGAAAACCAATTAATCATTTCGGGATGCAAAGGACTGCAGCTTCGGGTAGACTCTCAGCTCAGTCAGAAAAAAAAAAGTGAAATGCATGATAAGAAACATGACATATGGTCACATGGAGTCAAAGAGAGGATTAATGAGATGAATTATCTGCTTAAAAGACATATTGGACTCTGCACTTTTTAATATTGCATTGATCTATCTCATCTTTTAAACAATGTCTATCCTTTTTTATTCTCATGTTTGTACCACCTTGTGTTAATGGGGGGTTGATATGTTACTAATAGATTTATTAATGGTTCATAGGTAATTTGCTTATGCTTTATAGATCACTTATAACCTATTACTAAAGCAACAGGTTGTGGAAAAGTCTCCTCCAGCAGGATTCTGGCTTATCTCTCAAATGAATCAGGACTGTTTGTTCACGTACTTCTGGAAAAGAGCTGCAGGACATCTCAACCCGAATCCATTTATTAGACAACGTATTAACATTTATATCAACTCCAGACTCAAGGGATTACTGCGAGAATAAACATTTATAATAGAAGACTTTCTAACTTTTCCTGCCGGCGTATTAGAGAGTGTGAAGCTCATCTTTATCACTTAATCAGTTCATAATGTTACTAGATGAATAATGGAGGGTTTATTAGAGAGTGAGAAACCCATTTGTTATGACTTACAACTTGTATCATTAATATATTCGGTGGTTGTTAGTTATGATCCCTCAAATCTGGAGATAATACAAATGTTTGGAAGTTGTTAATCAAAGATGTCCTGCAGCTCTTCTCCAAAAGTAAAGAAGCAAAGCAAGTGACCAGCTGGAGGAGGAATTTCCACAACCTGGCAACCCAAAAGTTGCTCTTATTAATAACTTATATCTGATCTATAAAACATTACAAGTAACCAGTAATGTAGTAACAGATTATAGTCCCTTTATAAAGGATGCTTTGTTAGAGAGTGGTATCTATCTCTTATTTAGCTGTTTCTTTTTCTTTTTTATCCTTTTATTTCTTTAAAAAAGTGTGTCCATCATCCTAATTTGTATTTATTACAATGCATTTCCTGTATAATGCTTGTAATTGGCTTTGTATATGAAATGTGCCATAAAAGTACACTTGTGCAATTCTTCCCTGCTGAAAAGAAAAATTCATTTATTTATTTAATTACTTCTTTAATTATTGGACAAACCAATAATAAAACTACAGTATTAAAACTGCTTCTGGGGAAAATAAGCTGTCGGCCAAATATTTTACACAAGCAGAGAAGTGAGAGGAGAAGCAAACTCACATCTGTTAAACCTCTGGATTCATATAGCTTCATATATATATATATATAGCTATGTGCTATTTTTTCTCCTCTTACTGCTATTTTTAAGTTTTACTATTTTATTGTCTGTTTTATTTTTGTTTGTATGCTTGTCTTTATAGTTCTATTTGGACCAACACTTATCATAATTTTGCTTTTGTGCCTCTTGATTCATGCAGTGTTGAAGCTTTTATCTCCCTGTAAGTTTGTGCAACTGTTTTGTGCCTATGTTGCAATAAAAATAAAGAAATATGCCTAAATTTAAAAAAAATAAAAATAAAACACACAGCCTACAAACCCTAATCTCAGTTTCTTCTCAACCAATAGAAAAATGTTTATCCTAAAAGTTTATTTGGACGTAAAGTGAAGAGTTTCTCAGTCGACGACTTTTCTTCTTCTTCTCCTTTTTTTTTGTAGATGAGGCTCCACGTCGTGTACACCTGACCTGGCAATCATACCCGGTTGCCGCGCACGCGAGCGAGAACGCGCTCAGCCGAGGAGGAGAGACACCGAGAGCGCGCGACACAGGGAGAGAGAGAGAGAGACAGAGAGGGAGGAGAGGATGCGAGCAGTGCTGTAGATAGACCCCGTCTCTCTGTACTGATGCTAACACATCATTTCTGCTCTTAAACAGTCTTCAACGACCGTCTGAAGGCTCGGAGCTCTGATCAGGTGAGAACTGAAATCTGCTCCAAACTAGACTCATCTCAGGGGGGGAAGAATGACGAGGCATCGGGAAGTTACAGGTGCACGAGATGTAGTTGTTATTTTGTAAACGGAATTCATTTTCACAGCCTTCACGAGACATATGTTATGTGGGGGTATTAATACAGCTGGATATTATATATTACCTGTAAATCTTTTTATTTCAAAAGAGTTGAAGCATCAAAACAAAAGAAAAATATTTAAAGATCTTCCCAAAAAGATTCATAGATGATGGCAGAATAGTCCGAGCTTACATCCACTCACTATCCCAGCAGGAATGTGATGAATGAAGTCTACTGTATGTGTGAGTGGGAGACAGTCCCACACGACAAAAACAGGATTGTTCTCTGGCATTTTCCCCTCATGTACTCTCTCAGTATGTGGACAGAAACATGCTTTAAAGATGATTTTTTTTTAGAATATAATTACACTGTTAGAGTTGTATTTTTTTTATTTATTATGATGAGCTTCCCAAACAGCTTTTCCTTTCTCTGCTGCAATCTGAGCAGATAGGGAGTGACTGTTGATGTAATGTAATACTTCCTGCCTTCTGAATAATAAATGGGGGAGACACATTCATTGACCATTATATACTGATCCGCTCTCTCTCCAGTTTTCTATCCTCGCAGCGTCAGCTCTTTTGTTTGAAACCTCACTCCCAGCTTCTACAAACAGACCTTTTCCTGCTAAATGTCACAGTACTGTTGAAAAAACTCACTTCCCCTCGATATCTTTTCAATCATTTCAACAAATACTGACTTTGAATCTGTCTTGTCTCCTCAGGTGATAAGAAGATGGGGAACGGCTCGATGAAATCGAAGCGTTACAAACACACAGAGGGCTCGGGTGCTTCTTCTAACGGTCGATCTCACAAAGATGGCGGTGGGTTCAAAAACACGTCCATGGATTCCCTGAGGGCCCGAGTGGAGGAACTAGAGCGAGAAGGCAAGAGGAAGGATGAGGAGCTGTGTGCCAAAGATCAACAGATCAAAGTTCTCCAGGAACAGCTGGCCAAGCAGACGCGATCTCTCGCCGAGCTGAGCGAGGAGCTGCAGAACAAGTGCATCCAGCTCAACAAGCTGCAAGACGTGATGAGGAACCAGAGCGGAGCCTCGGCGGGTCTGGCATCACGGCAGCCTTCGATCAAAGCCAGCGGCAAGAGCAGCCCCAACCTCAGCGTCCGCATCAAGGAAAACCTCAACAGGAGGAAAGGGGCCAAAGCCGGGGTGTCAGCCGAACCCACATCCAGCAGCCTGCCGAAGTTCTCCTTCGACAAGGCCCGGGTACCGAAGGATGCGAGGTGAGATGTTTCTCTTCAGGAAGCTTTAAAACACAAAAGGAGTCCAGACAGGAGCCTTTTAAAGGTTCATGAAGGTACCCTCAGGCTCAGTCCATCTCAGCCTAGTAGGTGATTTTTAAAAATGCAAGCAGCAGAAGGAGTGGGTGGTAAGTGGAAGATGGGCAAGAGACAAAAAAATTTGAATGTGATGAGCAAAAAAACTCTGGTCAGTGACTGTAAACTAGGACTGACTGTGAAAAAGAAGTATTTGAAATAGAATACTGTCAATATTATGTCCAGGATTAATGCATTTCATTCAAAAAATGGCTTTAAAATGGATTAATAGCTCAAAAAAGTGACTGAAAGTGGTTTGATAAAATTTTGCAGGCCACAATATCCATTTTACAATACATGGATGAAAATGTGTCCAATATAGTTAATTATTTCAGTGATTTCCTACAAAATATGTGACTAGAAGAGAATAGAATAAGATATTTCTTTATAAGCAGGTATAAACAGGCATAAATCCAAATTTCCTCCAATGAAACAAAAGCTCCAACAACCGCCTGTCAAATAAAATTATCTTTCCTCTAACTGTTATTGATTTATAGTACCCGTCTGTGTTACAGTATGTCCCGCCCCGACAGGAAATATAACAAATTTAGGAAGTAAGTTGATCTCAAAATGCTGCCTCATGGAGACTTTAATAGTTCAAGCCGTAAGAGAGAGAGGACGTTCAGAACCTGAGATGATGATGAGAAAATCAAGACGGTGCAAAAAGAGCTCAAAAACGGCAACAAATAACAACTGAGGAGGCAGAGATCTGTCTTACTGAAGTGTTTGACAAGCGTTGACATGCGAATAGATGAAGACAGTAATTGATTTATTACTTTAGACATCACACAGTAAGTCTGCCCCCTACTGGCTGTTAGCAGGCACTGAAACATCTACAGATAACGCAATGCATCAGACCTTCCGCCTGTATTGCTGTAACTTCTGTAGGTTGGCTGTTAAGACACATTGTGTGTCTTTGCTCAGATTATTATAGGACATCCAGCAGGTGACTTAAAGCTCCTGTTCTACTCTAAAAACCTTCTAACTTAAACCTGTTGCACCAGTATACCTCGCTTTATTCCACAAACGTTTGCAGCTGACTATTTTTCTTGTATCATATGTTTCTTGTAAACCTTTTGATATTTATTAAGAGCAAGTACTGTAATTTATAAAAAAAAAAATATTTAGAAAAAGATGATTGTAATGTTGTTTTGTATGCCTTGTATTTATGGTGATTTATAAGTCACATGACTAATTGCTGACTGTCTTTATCATATAAAACTCAAGAGAAACGCAGGTGCTCTTGAAGAAAAGGGTCATCACATGGAAGGAAAATAAAACTTCAGGCACTCGTGTGAAACAGGAACTGAAAACACTCAGATTAAGTTAAAAAGACAATAAAAAACTGACCGGTTTTGACCTTAAGGGTCTTCATCAGGGTACAAAAAGGTGAACAAACATCAAGCAAACATTTTATAAAGACGAGACATCTTAAACATGGCTTCTCATTGTGGTCTGTTGCTTTCACCCACCTGTATTCACTCATCAATCAGGAAGTTTATAGAATGTTTGATTGATGTTTGTTCACCGTTTTGTACCCTGATGAAGACCGTTAAGGTCAAAACTGAACCGGTCGGGTTTATATTGTGAGTAGCCATGTTTTGAATAAAGGCTTTTTGATTTAATCCTAGTGTTTTTGTTCCTGCTTCACGCATGAGTGCCTGAAGTCTTGTTTTTCCCCTCTATATATAGATATATTGGAAACAACTTCAGATTAAAGCGAGCCAGCTGAAAACGTTCACGGCATATCAGAACAACTTAAGTGTATTTGTGAGAAGTACTGAAACTCAAAGTTGGAAACTACTCTACAATAAACTCGCCTATGTTTTACTCATTTCTACTTTTCATATCAGCTTTTTGGAGCTTTCAACCGTTTTCATCCAGTGAGTTGAGAAAGATGAGAACTCCCACAACACTTGTAGTATGAGGAACAACTTTATTAGTTGTTTCGGCTTGTGGCCTTCATCAGGGTCATCTCATCTCATCTTTCTAGACTTATTTCCCTTCTCCGTGCACCTTGGAAGTAGGTGCCAGAGACCCTCACTCTGCATCCAGTGAGTTGACTCAGGTTATCATGTGATGGTCACATGATAACAAGTGAATATATACGGTCATACATGTTCAGAAAAGCTGAATATTCAGGTCTGACCATATTTAGAAGTAACAAACTCTGGACTTGCTGTTTGGTGTTGAAGATGTTTCAAGAAGTTTCAGTATAAGAACCTTTATCTCTTTAACTGTCAAGTCAGTTTTACAATATTTATATGCTCCAAATCACAAACTCGTCTTAAAGAGCTTTGCAATGTGCACAACATACAGCATTGACTATCCTTAGATCCTCCACCTCACAATGTGTCTAAAGATTAAAGGATTTTTGTCTTAGATCAGACTGATTTCAGCTTTCACTGAGACGTTTTAGAAACCCGAAAATCTCCTCAACGGATCAGGGATGAGAGTTTGTGAAGAATCCAGGCAGATGGAAACAAACACAACATCATCATCATCATCATTATCATCACGGCTTTTTCATTTACATTGAACACTCCAATCAACACATGCTGCCCACATCTCCTCGACTATTGTCTCCTTTGATTTGGCGATTGAGTGCTTTGTTCCTACAGTGTTGAGAGTTGAGTGTGTTTGTCATCTTTGCATTTTAACATGATGAATAAGATGTTTTACATTTGTTAAACAGAGTGTATAGAGATCCTTCTCCATCAAATCTAAGTAACAGATCTTGAATGTGTGGCTCCTTATGTCATGTCACATCATTCACTGTTTACACAACTAGAAGCTTCACAACAAGGTTGTTTCATGAGAGCAGTAAGTCTTGTTAGATTTCCCAACATGAAAGCCAAATTGCCTTTTGTCATAGCAAGTGTTCATCAGATTATACAACATGAATACAGCCCAGGCAGTGAATAAGTCTCCCTGCTCCTCATGTTTAAAACATATGTCGCTAATAAGCCCAGAATGTATTATATAACCAAAACTAATGTAAATGAGGCTGTCTGGTACCCTCATGCAGACTGGCCCTTTGAAACTGAATACTCATCTTGAATGTGAATGACAGCGTAACACATTGCAGACTCTGGCGGAGTAATGACACAGCAAGGTGGGAGGAAAAGACGTGGGCTGAAAAATAAAGGACTGAATGTCATCTGCTCTGATTTTATGAAGCCCAAAGTGATAATTTATTACACACGATAAGGTGGATAAACAGACCACCCACCACCTGCACCGGTCACCTCCCCGAGCAGCGACCGGGTCTCATGATCTATAGTTTGCATTCAACCTCGGTTCTTAACCTTTTCGGTTTACAACTCCCCGAAGGAAGTGATGTCTTCTTCTTACGGCCCCTCACTCTGCAGCTGTTAAAATCCACAACGGTGAACTTTGACAGCTCATCATGATTTTATGTTTTCGCTGTTTTACTTGATTCATTGTCGGAATGAGCCCAGAGGCTGCAAATAGTCATCATTTCACAGGAGACAAAATATTTATCACGCAGACTAAAAAACGTGGTGAGTAATGTGGATGTGGGCGTCGCGGTGGCTCAGCGGGCTCAGGAACGTACCGTAAACCTGCGATTAGTGGAGGGAGAAGTGCCTGAAGTATTTCATTTACAGAAAACAAGTGTCAAAACTACAATGAAAACATACTCCACCCGTAATGGTCCATTAGCGAATACTCCGCTTTAAAAGTTTGACCTCAATAAACGTGAAAAAAAATCGAAAAAGCAAAGTAAAAGTACACATAGTGAAGAGGACTGTTTTCCCGTTGTGTGAAAGAATGAGGGAAAGAAGAATAATAGGAAAGAAATAAGAGAAGAAGGAAGAAAAGATGGAAATAAAGAGATAAAGAGGGAATGACAGGGAAGCAAAGTAGTAAAAGGTAAAAAAGAAAGAAAGAGAAAGGTCTTGAAGGAAAGAAGAAATAGCAGAATGAAGGAAGGAAGAAATTCCAAGAAAAAGACAGGAAAGACAAACAGAAAAATAGAGGATGGAAGGAAAGAAAAAAGGAAAAAATATAAAGATGTAAAGACTGAAGAAAGTTGGAAGGAAAAAAGGAAAGGAAAGAAAGAAGGAAGAAGGGACAGAGAGAAGTAGGGCTGCAAACTAAAGGTTATTTTCATTATCGATCAATTGGGTTATAAAATATCAGAAAATATTGAAAAATGTCCATCAGTTGATGTGTTCAAACTGCTTGTTTTCCTCGATCATCAGTCCAAAACCCAAAGATTTAAATTCACTGTCATAAAAGACAAAGAAAACCAGCAAATACTCACAATGAAAAGCTGAAAGTAGAGACATTTCTGTTTTAACCCTCCTGTTGTCTTCTCAACGACCATGCAGTCAATTTTGACTCGGGAGGACAAAAGTCCACAGACGCTCTAAAATTTTAATAAAACACCCAAAATTCAATGAAAGTACTGGTCATTACATTTACTTGCAAAGTGTGTGGATTTTCAGGCAATTAGATGAAAGAAATCCATATTTCTGATATTAAAACATTTGAAAATGGGTCAAATTTGACCCGAGGACAGCAGGAGGGTTAAAAAATTATAGAAACAAGAAATCGATTATCAAAATTATTGGACTTCATTAAATGTCCTGAGTTTGAATCTGCCCAAATATCTCTCTGCTCTCCTCACTGACAAAAACAAGCAAAAAGCACAAAAATAAACCTACAAACATCTCCACTTCATACAAAAAGGCACCCAATACTTTCTGTGAATTTACATTTTTAACTCTTCTCCTGTTTGTGACAGTGTGAAGAAATTGCTGGCTGATGCTCTGAACAAGAACCAGTACCTGAAGAGGCTGGAGCTGCAGCAGATCAAAGACATGGTGGAGTGCATGTATGAGCGCACCTATCAGCAGGGAGAGTACGTCATCGAGCAGGGAGAGCCTGGATACCATCTGTTCGTCCTGGCAGGTAGCAACAGTCCTGTTTGATCATCTTCTGCTTAGTCTGGAATTTAATTAGGAAAAGATCTGGAAATGAACTTTTTACAGTGGCTGATAAACCTGAAGTCTCTGAAGATTAGTCTTGTTGCATAAGCAGTGTTCGGCATCGCATACTCAGTATGACGTCAATTTGAATATGTAGTGCTTTCCAACTGCATTGTATGTGGATTTTGTATATGTGAGAAACGCCCAGACGTATACTAGATTAGCAAGAATTTCTAAGTATGCAGTTTGAGCTTACTGGACACACTCAACTGCCCCAAAATATGCCCCAGAATGGAGATTTTGAGTCAGGCTAAATGGCTTTATTAAGTTTTAATACTTTGTTCAAGCAAGAAAGTAACCATTTAGATTTCCAATATGTGATTCATTTATCCAAATAACGCCTGTTTGGAAATTTGCTGCAATCAGTCATGTGCTACAGTCATGTGACTGCATCACATGACTGCATCACATGACTGTCTTCCTTGAGTAAACTGCAGTGTGAACAGTCTTCTGGCAACAACATACTTAATTATTCATTTAGTAGGCAGTATGCAGTACTGATTGAGTATTTAGTAGGCAGTATGTTAGTATGCAATTTTGAACACAGCCATTTGACCATTTTGGTCAAACATGACGTGATGCTCAATAAGAAGCAGTAATAGCGTGACGTTCTAGAGCACTGAGCAGGTTTTCACTCCATCCAGTCACCTCAGCAGGTGATTTCACTGATCAGTTCTTCTAATCAGTGGGTGGAGTCTTTGATTGGAATGAAAACCTGCAGATTATATCAGAGTTACCATAATTACAAGTTTCCAACCTCAATAGTGTTAATGTCAACCTCCAAGTTGTAATAATTACTGGGAAACTGGGATTTTTTCTGACAGATCTGATACATCCGACTTCTAATAATTTAGAAGTAAACAAGTAGCTCCGGGTCTGAAAAGTGAAGCCAATGCAGAAGTGCCTTAAACCTGCATTCTTTCTAATGACCATAAGGGGGCGACTCCACTGGCTCGAATTAGATGTCAGATTGTATAGAAATCTATGAGAAAAGGACCCTACTTCTCACTAATTTATTACCTCACTAAACAGTTTCCTAATGAGTTTATGGTCTCAGTCGCTTGTTTTAAGTCTTCAATACAGCATGATGTTCATTTTGTAAATTATGGTCTTATTTAGAGTAAAATAGATGATAAAGCAGGGTATGCTTTAGGGTGTGGCTACCTTGTGATTGACAAGTTGCCATCATGGCGACAACGTTGGTTATGTACGTTACAGCGTAGCTATAGCGTCACTATTTTAGTGTGTTCAGTTCACGAAAGTTAACTGTAACATTTTGGTTGCTTAAAAAAGTCTTGTTCAGCCTTCGGTTGTACTGAAAGACTCAAGGAGTCAGCTGTTCAGTTTTTCTGGTATGTACATTTTATTTTAGTAGTTTTTCTCTAGCCAAAACTAGCATTAGCATTACCATTATCACAGTTAACCATAGACAATAAACGCAAAGTGCTGCCAAGCTAGCAGCTAGCGTTAGGGTCAGCTCCACCCTCTTGTCCAAATATGGTCATTTCTGGCTCCAAAAATCCAAGATGGCGACAGTCAAAATGTTTAATGATTAGAAGTGCCTGAAAAACAAGCACACATGCACACAATGTAAACAGGAAGTAACTACAGCATACTGGCAGTAATTTAACTTCTGAAAAATACTTCAAATAATAACTTTAGGGGTCAAACAATATATTTAATTTATTTCTAAATAAGTTTATTGTGATGTGTCTCAAAGTTTGTATATGTACTTTATTAAACAGCATTTTAATCAGGTGTACGGTCAGATGATTTGATCGTATTACCTCTTTAAAGGCCAGTTCAGATCAATGATTTGCAATGAGACTGGATGCAATTTGCAAAAAGAATCCCAAGACGCCTGATCGTATATTGTAATATTTACCATTATATATTTAGAGGTGTAGAGTGGAGAAGAAAACATTATTAAATAATAATTTAATTAATAATAATTTAAATATAGCGTACAGTATATTTATTTGTTACATTAATCACAATGCCTAGCACACCTTCATAGGAGAGAACATCATTTAGTAACATTTTAATAACTAAATGACATTTAGACAGACTTTAATAAGCTCCGGATCTATATGCTTGTGCTCTTATTATTGGAGGTGTTCTGCCTTTGATATAAAATAAACACGTGCAAACAATATACTTACTTACCTGCAATTCCCACAATGTATATAGCAGTATGTGCATCGGTGTGCATACAACAGCCATTATAGCAAGATTTGTGTCAGCTTATTTTACAGCATCATAGAGGTGTAGAAACTTCTACCATAAACTAATGCTGCAAGTACTTTTCCACACACCCTCTGCGAGAAAATGTGTCCTTTCTTGGTAAACTTAACCTTAGAACCCTGAATACATGGCTGCGGTCCATTCGGTTGCTGGCAAAACAAGAGAGCTTCAGAGGTGTTGCAGACCGGTTTGACATGTCAAAAGGAACCCTGCATTATGTTTTCTCAGACATTCGCAAGGTCCTGTGTGAATAGACGCAAGCCTGCCAACCTGGCAAATGGCTCTCAAGACAAAACTGGCTTCCCTGGAGTCATTGGAGCCATCGATGGCGCACACATTCCCATCCCAGCACCCGCACTCCATAGAAACAGTTAGATTAACAGGGAAAGACATGCAAGTATTCAACTCCAGGCAGTGTGTGCATCAGAGATGATGTTCCTTGATGTGTACACTGGTTGGCTGGGGTCTGTGCATGATGCCAGGGTGTTTTGGAAGTGCTCATTATATTGCCACCTCTAGGATGTAATGGGAAGTGACTACCACCTGTGCAGAGACTCTGCATACCCACTTAGCATGTCTCATCACACCAAAAAAGAGATAATGGACACTTATCTTAGAGGCAAATGAAATTCAACACACTCCACAGCTCAGTTGTGATTGAAAAGGATTGGAGGCATTTGAAGGGGAAATGGAGACAACTGAAGTAAAAGGGCACCAAATGGAGGATTGTGAAGATGTGGATGGCAATGAATGTCAAGCAGTAGACCCTGAAAATACTATAGGTCAAAGAAAAAGAGATGAACTTACTTTACTTTGGGTTTAGGATGATTTAAGTTCTGTTTAACTACTTCTGTGTGCTTCATCTAAACGTTCAGAAGTTTTTGTTTCATAAAAGAATGGAAAGAAAACAAAAACTGAATAAAAAGACACCAAGGTAGATATATCATACCATTAAACAAACAAAATAGACCCAAAGCCATCAGCAGAACATGGTAATAACTTCCTATTATTTCGTTAAAGCAGTAACAAATTGTTTTAAGATGTCATTCCTTTCACTCGCCACTTCCATTGCTTGTTTTTGCAGGACCATTACTTCCAACATCTGCCTCCTCTGCTCAGTGACATGCTGCTCAAACCACTGGGGTGTTTCAGATGTGGACTTTGTGTTTTCTCTTTTTGCCACGTTCTGCTGATGGCTTAGGTTGTGAACTGGGTCTGATGAAGATCCTGGTTGGAAAGAAAATCAAAATGGTAGTGATCAAGGCATCAAACATCACTTTCCTTCGACAAATACCTTTTGCTGTTTTCACATGGACTCAAACATGTCTGCATCTACTGTAAACAAGAGCCATGTACAAACAAAGCTTCTTCAAACATCCAAGCTTCTAGTTACCTGATCAAATAAAGCTGTTAGCAACACCACCAAGCTACCCAGTAAACGTAGATGGCAACATTGGAGCAGAGATCCAATATATAATATTATAAGATATATAAGATTTTAGAAATGCATGAAGGTAATATTCTATTTTTGATCAACAAACTGCACTCAACTCATCTGTTGTGCTAATTCATGTTGATGTGGCACTAAAAAAATTTCCACAATTAAAAATATCAAATGACATGGAAATGATTATCACCAGCAAATGATGACACAGTCTGGACCGGCTCCACACTGGGATCATCAGCCAGGAGGTCCTCTATTGAGGAGAAGAAGATCCAGCTGCTGGCGCCACTCCCAGTCCTCTTCTTGTTATTCACTATTGTTTTGTATCTAAGAATAGAAAACCAGACATAGCAAATATCCTCAAGTTGCCTCATTACCAAAAAAACTTCTGCTCCAAAGTCGTATCCAGCATTTCTACTGCTACCTTTTTCCACACTTCTATTTTCTTTATAGATTGAAAGTCATCTGCTTCATTAGACGGATTAGAAGCAAGGTTGCTTCATGTGTCCATGGCTTTGTATCTGCATCATCATACAGTATATCAATGCTAAAATTGTATTAGGGAAGAGGAATCAACTTAAAATGTACCTTTATGCCTTTGTTGGTGGTTTGAGACTGATGCAGATTCTGTCCAGAAATCTGCTGTATTTTACGTCCTTATGTTCTAAAACTGCACTTGGCGATATGACAAGGTAGGCCTTTTGAGACCTCAGGCAACGGTTTCAGACGCTCTGCAACTAACAAGTTCAGCGTGCTGCAATTTTCACTGCAACGCTCTAAAACCGTCCTGTTCTAAGAAGACAAAACAAGCAGATCATGTAGAAACCTTGGGAAATGATGAGTATCTATTCTTCTGTGCTGATTTCAACTTGAGGATTTATATTTGTCCTTTTATTTTCCTGTGTAGCTTAGATTTGGCAACATTTGATGAGTGATCAATGATGTAGGAGAGTTAATTATGAAGAGATTGTGGTACGAAGGGTGACTGCTGACTGTAGGTTTAACAGAAAAAATATGAATTTGGCAGAAAAGTCACACCCACCTGCCACACCGACCTGTAGTGTTTTGAGATGTCTATATTTGGTCCTTGTGTGCTCTCAAACTTTGCCTTACTGGCTACTTTACAACTGCTCTGACCAAGAGCCAATCAAATCAAAGAACTCCTGATTGGTTACACTCTTCAACACATATCAATACCATCCAAAAGTTTTTGTGAACCTTTGTACCTATTTCCCTGTTGTTTGGATGGTTAACTAGCTTAATGTTATTCTATGAAAAATGTAGATTATAATTATTTTGGCCTGTGAAAAGTATTCTTGGCAGGTGTATACAGAATACATTCCTCTGGTTTACCAGCTCTTGGCAGGAGAGTGAAGAAGTTAATTTTGGATACAAATGTATTCATCCAGGCACCCAGACACAGTGTACAAGCAACCGACCTAAAGGGCACCATAACCCTGCTCTGTATTACATATTTATTTATCAATTTATTCATTTCTTCACTTATTTAATTACTTACTTATTCATTTACATACTTATTTACTTGTTCTCTGAAGGTGGTACGTCGAAACCTCACCAGCAACTTTCTCAAAATTATAAGGCAACTAAATTTTTTTAGATGACCACATGGCTTCTAAACAATGGTGGGTCATAGGCCAGTGTGGTGAAGTGAAATTTGACAATCACAGACAAAATGTCCCAGTATTTGTTCTGCTGTCTGGTGTTAAAGTGATGATTTCCCACCCTGCCTGGATGGGAAAATGTAACAGGTCAGAAATGTAGTACCTCCAGTAGAGCGGTCACTTTAGACAGTCAGATGAGTCCGAATATGACTGAATACCTCCCTAAAGTATTAAAAAATATATGTAAGATGTTTAAGGATGAATTTTTAAGATATATTTTTAAACAATACATTAAAAAAGCAGGTAATTGTGATGTAGAACTGAGAAGGAGCAATGACTCTGTGATATTTTACCACTAAAACTGAATCCAACACAGCTTTTGCTTTTGTCATATGCGTATAGTTACTAAGGCATTAAAACCGCTCGTGATTATTATTCACAAATGAAACCCCTTGAAATAATCGCACAGACGTCAGGAGCCAACGATTGTAATCTCATTAATGAAGTCTTTGACTCATAATTTGTGCTGCAAATGATTTCATTTCAGGGTCATTGGCAGACCAAAAGCCTAAAAATACATGTCACATCTTGCATTGCGCTAACAGTTGGAGGGTACAGATGGTAGGAGAGAGGGGAAAAGGAAGAAGGGAGAGGGATTTTATTTTTCATTTTCTTATGTAAAGGCTTAAGCATTTTAGTGGAGGTATTGTGTTCTGTTTTTTAAGCAGATAGCATACATTTTTGGCAGAGATGGCCCCAGGAGGAGTTATTATTTTTGTGATACCTTCCAGAATCAATATTGTAAAGAGGCTATTAAAACTATAAAACTGTCTGTTCTTATTTCTGTATCTGTCTTTGTAACAGGATCCATACGCCTGCTTGTTTGCAAGGAGGCATCTTGTATTTTACAAAAGTCTGACCATATCTACCAGCTGGTCCAATTTTGTGATGTACTAATCAAAGGATCTTTTCCTGTCTTAAATGAATAGAATGAAATTTAAATGTCATTAGATTGTGCCTGTAGCCAGTGTCTGTCTTTTCTCCTGTGTCCCAAATGTAAGTAGGTTTCAAAAAGCTATTGATTTTCCTTGCTTCATATTTACAGATGGGAAACTGGATGTGTTTCAACATAACAAACTGCTCACATCGATCACGGTGTGGACCACGTTTGGAGAATTAGCCATTCTGTACAACTGCACACGGACTGCATCAGTTCGAGGTAAAAGACTTTTTCATCTGTGCACTGAAGGCAGAACTGAAGTTCTCCTTATCAGATTGTTCTTTTATATTTCAGGCATCAGGCTGGCGCTTTGATCCAGACTGACTGCACATGACTGAGTGGTCAGTGGTCAGTGTGTCCATGTTGTTGGCTGACGATGGACACACTGACTGCTGCAGGGATTGAATCTGTGACCTTGTGGTAGAGATGATCACACGTCACGTAACACAAGTCTAATCCCGTGTCCCATTTCTTACTCTCAGTGCGCATACACACAGATGCATCATGCTATTACCAAATTCAAAACTTTGCTCAATAAAGTTTGGCACTCTACACATGATCAGAAATTTAAAAAATGCAATATATACATATTTTTCCATTAGATACAAAAGAAGGCTCTGGCTATTATTCTCCTCCACAGAAGATGTCAGCCAAGAATTCAACATGAGACAAGAACCAGGAGCAGTGACTTCCTAGTGTCTTGTCACCTTTGAGGCCAGCTGCTTTCCCTTTTATCAGTATTTATGCTAAGCTAGGCTAAACACGTCCTGACTCTTGCTCCATATAATACCTAATGCACGGACATGAAAATGGTGTAGATCTTTATATCTAACTCTCTCATATTTCTCAGAATGTTTGAGTTTGGACAAGGGTACACCTAAAAGTAGATAACTGTCATCTCAATAAGTCCAATAAGATGACAGTTGTCTATTTTTCAGCATACACCTCTCCCTCAAAAAGCTCATTTTTCACCACTCCTGTATTTGCGGGCTAGTCATAAACCCAAGCAAACAGCTAAAAGTAAGTAATGAAATATTAAACAGGCTGTCCATTGTTCGATTGATCGGAGGCTGCACTCCAACAAATACGACATGATGTGTTTTCTAGTTGGGAAGCCAGTGAGGGTTTCTTGTCTTCGTCACTGCACTGGAGGCTTCTACTGGTGAGAAAACAAGGGCAAAATATATATTTATGGTTATGTAGATGATGTGGATTACTTTGATTTCTCACAGCTGCATTTTCTAAACTTCATGTTAAGGTAAATTAAAAAGAGCTACCACCTACTGAATTTTGATTACGCCCGTTGGTAAAAGGTACTAAAGTCATTTTTGTTTCCCACCCTCTCCAGTACTTAATAAACATATTCTTTTATATGCCCCCCAAAACATTGTGGACTGAATGTAATCTGACACTTCTCTGACCTTCATCTTAGTTGTAGTGAATTCTTAAAAGCTGAGGAATCACCTGATAGTGAGAGACGGAGCATCAGATAAGTCATTAGACCGAAGTAAACAAGCTTTTGCATGGGTGTGTTGACAAAGGCTTTACATGATATCCACAGCTTTGCATTCTGATTGGTTTTCACCTCCTCGGCATTTGGAGAGCGCATACCATGTATGTGAGTGCTCTTTGTCCAGGTTTGTATATTTAACCAAGTAATTGACTGGTTGCCCTTTGGGGGGGAGGGACACCGAGTTGACCTCAATATTCAGGGTGAACTGGAAAAACTGATAGTTTGACAAGTTTCTCTTAGTGGGTTTTACATGATAACAGATGAAGTGGATAAAGGGAAACTCTCTTGTTAGCTGTTATCTGGCTTTGCTACCGCTTCATGTCAAACTTTCACAGCCACTTCCTCCTTGTACCAACAAAGGCCTGTCTCCTAATTTCTGTCGATTTAATATGACTCACCACCGAGTTAGCAGACAGATTACATGTTTTTCTCGCTGTCTTTGTCCATCTGTCTAAACAGAAGGACGTTATTTCTTTGCAGTGATAAAGGGCTTGAGTTAAGATAGAAAACTGGGAGGAAGATTAGGGAGGGATAAGAGAAAATGTTCATCTGTTGTTTTGTCTCTGACACGGTAATCAGTCTACAAGTTTTTAGACGTTCTGCTATTGAAAACATCTGTGGCCACTTTAGTATTTACTAATCAGGGGCACAGGTCAAGTAGTATTTCATTTAAAGGTCAGAACCTGTAGAAGTATTGATGGATGTCATGTTGTTTTTTCAGCGGTGAACAAAGTCCGGACGTGGGCTTTGGACCGTGAGGTGTTTCAGAACATCATGAGGAGGACTGCTGAGACGCGACACGAACAGTACCGCAACTTCCTCCGAAGGTTAGCCCCAAGCTGTAGCCAAGAAGCTAGCATAATCTTACTGCTATGATTCTTGTAAGCAACAATGCACCACAAGTTTTTTCCCCTGATATAAAAAAGTAATGGGCGATATAAAGGCAAAGAACGACATGTCTGTTGTTGATGTTCTATTTTGGGACTTTGCTAATTAGGAACAAGTGTTTTTCTGAAGATATGGCAGAAATATGGTCACCAAACATCTACATCAAACTATGTGATGGTTATTGTGGGAAATGACCACCACCTGGCATCCAAAAGCTGGAAAATGGGGCTCAATTCACAAGTCACTTTGGCAGTTCATCACTGTACAAATCTTGATACTGATAGAATAAAGATAGTAGTAAAGGTCTAATATCAGATTAAGCTATTTGGCCAAATAGTCCAAAAACAAAAAAACTAGTCTAGATAATTAAGATTTGGGGATGTTGTTGGGTAAAATAACAGAATTAAGGATCCTGTATAGTAATGTAGATTGTTAATTTTGATATTTAAATTCATACAGTTTTGTCCTATAGTCAAATTAGGTCATTTTCTTGTGATATTTATAGATGAGAGAAATTAGTCATTATAGCAAAATGACAATTATACTTACCTTTAATGCTGCATTAAGCAATGTTGGACCACTAAAGGGCAAAGAGATTTAAAGATACACTCACGGCAACAGGGCCATGATATTAGGGATGAGCAGAGAGCCCAGTATTTGTATTTGTATCTGTATTTGTTGAGGAAGCAAAATTATTTGTATTTGTATTCGAATGAAAGTTACTGATTACTGAGCTAAAACTTTACTCATCACCTCATTGCAGACAGATTTCTACCTATTTACACACCCATAACACAGAGACAGCACAGCATGTAATGTGTAGGGAGAAACTTCAAAGGCAATTATTGCTTTGCATTTTTCATTTATTGCCTATTTTTTACAACCTAACTTTGTGGAAAGGAGAAGTAGGAACAACAGGTTATGGAGAATCCCTTGGGAGCACTTTGCATGTGTCAGTAGCTCAGCTTTATCTCAACAAATAATTTTTAAAATATTTGTATGAAACAAATATTTGTATAAAACCCACTATTTGTGCTTTGCTGAATAATGTATTTGTATTCGGGCACACCCCTACATGATATACTATTGGTTTAGCAAGTTATTATCACTCCTGCTTCTTCAACCAACTGCTTATTTACACATCCAGCAGACGCAGAGCAACATTATCATCCCACTGGAGTCATATTTGTATCCACCTGATGAATCTAAATCCATTATTCCTCTTTTTAGCTCTTTTTCTTAGTCTGGTTTGGATGATTTCTACCTCCTACAGTAAAAAGTCAAAAGTTTGGACACACAAGTGAATGGGAAGATGCATCCAAACTTTTGACTGGAACTGTTTATATTTGGCTTTTAGCTGCTATATGTTCATTATATGTGAGTTTGTTGGCTAAAAGAGACTAAAAGTGGTCCTGCCCAGACCTCTACTTATAGATCTTAACAGTAGTAAATCTTTATTAATATGTTTACTGTCATAAAAAAGGCAATCCAAGTCCAGATCATACTGTATAACTTCACCAAATGCACAATGTTTCAGTTACACTGTCTAAAGCCGGGGCATTACTTGATTACTGTGACACAGGAGATGTAGTTCTACATGAAAGTCCCTGCCATCCAGCTTATAGTAATTTGTATTACAATGTATACTCAGAAATTAATGTTCATCATCTGTGTTTTGTCTTTCCTGTCAGTGTGTCACTCCTGGCTAATCTACCAGACGACAAGCTAAGCAAAATAGTGGACTGCCTCGAGGTGGTAAGTTATTCTGTCAAACTATCTTTTTTTTTCCTTACTGGGGGGGGGGGGGGGGGGGGGGGGGGACAATTTGACTTTTCATTGTATTGCCTCAGTATTGCACAACCCTCTGGAAGCTCATGGGAGCTCCAGCGTTGCAGATAGCTGCTGTCAAAATATCATTACCATTTGGCCATATACCATTACTGCATGTCAGCATATTCTTTCTACCTCCAGTCGGCAAGACCTCACAAATTACCTTGTTGATGAACAGAGCCGATATTATTCCTGTCATCGCCGGGCGCTGTATATTGTTACCATAATTATTTGACCAAGGCCCCAGAAAGTGTTTATTCAAATGGGGAACGAGTGATTTCTTAAAGATGTGCGAGTGACAGGCTTTTGGTGTGAGAACATACGAGTGTGTTAAAGTGTGTATGTTGAAACACGCTGGAGAATGCTTTACTACATCTCTCCTCTGTAAGCATTGTGTTTCAACGGAGAATAAGAGAAAACGGAGCGGTGCTTGTCGGCTTCGGGTGAAAAAAACAGCCCTCCTCAGCATCTCGTCACAATGGAAACTTCAAGGACGTTCCTCACACAATCGTTGGTCGTCCTGCTAGTTTCCAAATGAGAGAACATTCTTATTCAGTCATTTCTAATGGAGCTGATTCTGTTGCGTCTCGGGGGGGCGGATGTAACCTAATAGCGGTGCAGATGTTCGTAGAGAATCCGCCAGATAATATTGAAGCTTCTTGTCAAACAGTGGGGAAATGGAATTTGGTTTGTTCTGGTGTGTGTGTGTGTGTGTTTCTTTCCTGTATAATATGTCTGTGTGTGTGTGTGTGTGTGTGTGTGTGTGTGTGTGTGTGTGAGAGAGAGAGAAAGAGAGAGTGTGAGGGGATTCAAGTACCTTTTTTTTTTTTACAGTTCTCTGTCAGGTTTTCAGTCAGATAGGAATTTGAAGTGGAAAGTTTCAATGGCAAAGAAGGAGGAAGGAGGAAAATATAGATGGTTATAACTTCAGATTGTCATCACACAATCTAACAAGCAACAACCCAAGAGCTGCTGCCTACAATGAATAGTCTGTTGTTAGCTAAGCTAACAACTATATAGTAGAGAGATTAGCTTGCTGCTTTGTGACTCCTCTTCTTTCATCTTTAACCATCTGCCTTTACTAATTCAGAAAATTTAGATCCGGTAACCTGCTTCAGCTAAAAAAAAGATTTTTGTCTCATGAGTTGTAATAACTCAAAGTTAAAGGGGAACTGTTTATAGGTGTTGGGGAGTACTGCTGCATATGTGAAAAAAAAAAAGTTTTATAAAGCTTTTTTTGGCAGCAGAGGAAGCTGCGCAAAAGCTTTGTGCAACGAACCGTTAGACTTTTTGGAGCAGTAAAATATCACACTACTTCTACCATTGCTACTTATCAAGGACAGTCATTATTTGCATGACTGCAGGTCGTTTTAAGAGTGTGTACAAATCATGAATGCTTTATTTTTCTGGTCTTAAATGTGCACAAAATGCAGACACTTAACTAGATCATGGACCATGTAGATTACATGTTGTTGTATAAACATGTATAAAATAATAATAGTCCAAAATGTAAAAATTCAACTGAAAAAAATCACTTCTCTACAGGTTGGGGATGTCACTTGTCATATTTTAGCTCTTTTTAAATCATTCATACACGCTCATGTCATGACTCTCGATATTTCATCAGCTCCTCGAAGGCAGCATGATGCTTTCAAGGAGCCAGCCCACCTGGGGCTGCTGAAGACTGCTGGGGTTGTCTGTCACCTTATTTTTTTTTTTTTTAGTGTTTCTGCCACTAGTAGTAGAGAGAGACATGTAGTTTGAGTATGTGCTGCGACTGGTCGATTGACAGTCGCTGAAAATAGGACAACTGCAGCCAAACTCAACACACACAGAGGTGCATAAGTGGCACTTTTCCAACACTGACATGAGCAGAGCAATCAGAGTAAACTGATGGTGGAGATAAGTCAGAAGGGGATGTATGTGATTGTTGGGGTCAGGGTACTTGAAGTATTTTATGGAGAGAGATGTGCTTTTTAGGCTTTTTTAATGAAAATGTCCCGTTTACTTCCCCTGAAAAGGTAAATGTTTGGCTCAGGTTCAGGATTCAACCTCATCAGCCGGGTATAACAAACCCGAGACACCATTCAAATACTGTCGCTCCCCTGTATCATCCAGACAGTCTTTATAAACACAACCTTGGCATGTTGTCTCCGCTGTCATGGACGGGTGTTAAACTAGGCTCTCCTGAAGCGTAAACCGGGCGTAAACAAGCTCGGACGCTCAAGGAAAATGCCACTTGTGTCAAGAGTTTTGACAGTAAACACAGCAGGGATGTTTACGCGTGGTTGCTCTGATTTGTTTGTTCGCTTTCGCCAAGATCCTCTATAGTCAAATGGATTACAGCCGTGGACAGTTGTCTCAGCTGCGGGAATTAGGCATCTGTCCCAGAGAACATTTCATCCTGGTTAACTTCATTCTTTGCACTTTCCCCGTCTTCGCCTAAAAGCTTTAAAATGGAAGGAGATCTGGCAAGCTCTGGCCACTTGGCTTTAGTGCTGTGGTTGAGATGGTGTGTTAGGTTTGGTATGGAGAGAGAGAGAGTGACTGACAGCATGAAGTAGAGGCATCTGTCTCTGAATGGCACTTCACCGGATAGAGAGAACATACTGTGCCTCAGTGTTTAATTCAGGAATATTTCAAAGTGTTGTTCAGGTTAATGTCAGCTGTCAGGCTGAACTAAACATTGAAAGAGACTTTCTTAACGGAGAAAGACTCTCTCGTTTCATTTCCGTAACTGGATTGTGTTGTGGTGTGCAAATGAGCAGCACCTCTACTTTCCCATAGAATATACTGGCTTCTTCTGATTGGCTGACAGGTGTCTGTTATAATCGCAGGAAACCTCAGCAAGTTTAACCACTGCTCTAAATCATTGCTCAGAGAATATTAAAGCTTCCCTCAACATGCCGAATGCATTTTTCACTTTCATTCTTCTTCACTGCCTTTGTAAGCACACGGTGCTATGTTTGTTGGCTCATTACTACCACCAACCTTTGTTCAGTGGAATAACATAAAATCAACAGCAAGATGTGAATTGTGTTGTATATGTGCATTTGCATCCTTTTGCACATGCACAATACAAACAAAACAGGCAACCACTCCTAACAACATAGGTCCATGGTGCTACTAGTGGTAAAAAAAAAACAGCATAGGGTACCTTTAAAGGACCAGTGTGTAGGATTTAGTGGCATCTAGAGGTGAGGTTGCAGATTGAAACCAACTGAATACCAGTTTATTAATTATTGATTAATAATAAACAAACAAACAAACAAACAAAAAAAACGTGATAAAGGAAGTAATTATAGCAGACCAGGTAGTTATAAAATGAATCCAAATGATGAAAAGTCCACATGACAAACTTTAAAAACATCATAAGTAGCACAAACTATTGACCTGTATTTCATGTTTGATTAAGCCCATTGACCCCTCATAATGCCCCCCACCCCCCGGGTCAGCAGTTTGAGAAGCTGTGAATGACAGAGCATCACTGATGTCTGAACTCCAGCTCTCATCCCGCAGGGGACCGGCTACCAGGAATCAGACCGGCAGGGTCGATGGTTAAATCAATGTAATGCTTCAATTCTGACTGTTGCCCCCTTCCCCCCCTTCCCCCCTCCTCCCTCTCCTCCTCCTCCCCTCTCCCCCTCTGCACATTAGGAATACTATGACAAAGGAGAGTACGTCATCCGGGAGGGAGAGGAGGGCAGCACCTTCTACATCATCGCACAGGGAAAGGTAACGTATCTAACAAGTTCTAACAGGTAACATGAACAAGCTGCACAAACACACACACAAGCACATAATGTAACTCATGAGAGACGTACTCACATCCTTTAATTAAGTAAAAGTACCAATACAACAATGTAAAAGTCCTGCATGAAAAATCCCACTACAGTAAAAGTACATAAGTATTATGAGCTTGATGTAGTTAAAGTATTGCAGTAAAAGTACATAAGTATTATGAGCTTGATGTAGTTAAAGTATTGCAGTAAAAGTAGTGGTTTGGTCCCTCTGACTGATATATTATTATATATGACATCATTAGATTATTAATAGTGAAGCATCAGTGTTAGAGCAGCATGTTACTGTTGTAGCTACTGGAGGTGGAGTTAGTTTCAACTACTTTATATACAGTTAGCTAGTTTAGTCCAGTGGTTCCCAACCTAGGAGTCGGGCCCCTCCAAAGGGTCACCAGATAAATCTGAGGGGTCGTGAGATGATTAATGGGAGAGAAAGAAGAAAAAACAAAGTTCTGATACACAAATCTGTTTTCAGTTTTTGGACTTTTTCTCTAATCTTTGATTTTTGCTGAAATATTGGATCGTTTTAATGTTTATTGAAATGAAAGCACGTGAGAAGTTTAGAGGGAAAAATCACTATTTGGTGGAGCTGTTAACAACTCATAGACATGTGAAATGTGACCCCGACTACACACTGCTTTTTGTAAGACGTCAAAAGCCAAAAAGGTTGGAAACCACTGGTTTCATCTTTAACAATGTGTTGTATTTTAAAAGCTTGTTATATTATCCATTGTGTCAAATCTTCATCTGAAAAGTCACTAAAGCTGTCAAATAAATGTAGTGGAGTAGAAAGTACAATATTTCCCTCTGAAATGTAGTGGAGTGGAAGTATAAAGTAGCATCAAATGGAAATACTCAAGTACAAGTACCTCAAAATTATACTTAAGTACAGTACCTGAGTATCTTAGTTACTTTCCTCCACTGACTAATTCTAACTTCAATCCTAAACATAAAACCAGATTATCACAATGAAGAAGTAAGGATGAACCAAAAATGTCCTCACTCCTAAATTTAAGACTTTTTTTTTTCAATTCTAAAACTTAATTTGTCTCTTAACAAGAGATAAAAAATACCCTTACACACTATTTCTGCATTTATTTGTTCAATAGTTACAACATGATGCTTTAATTGCAGTGTAGGCACAAAGTTTGACTAATATCCAATACAAAAAATGATAATTTAATTAATTAAAATAATATTTGGTGCTGATCACTGTTTTTTTTACATTCAAAAATTATTTAAAGTATTAATAAAAACATTTTGACCATCATGGGACATTATAGTTAGCAGCTCTTGGTGGGAAGTGACCTCCATCAAGATATATAGTATCACTGCCTTTGAGAGGACTAATTTTAAAAAAATGAATAAAAACAGCAGAGTAAAGTTTACATTACAGTCAACAACATTTCAACATTTCAACACTTTTAGGAAAATTCATTATTCTCATTGGTTATGATAACACGTTACACACAGGCTGCACTGCAGAGATTTCTTAGACGTTTTCAGGTTTTGTAACAATGACACTCATGAGGGCCAGATAACCTTAATCCCGTCCTTACAACAACAAAATAAATCCTCCAGTTCCTCGCTTAGACAATATTCTATAACGTCTCCATCGCACTAACGAGGATGCTGCTTCGGTCTTTTGGCTTTTCTCATCCGTCAGCGTGAGTGTTGAATGGCTGCAGGAATAACACTGGTCTCCCACAGTCTTGCAGGGAACACCACATGTTGCCTTTCCACAAAACTTTAAAGAAAACCGGATACGACAGTGAATATAGCAGGTAGGTCGTCCTGCAAGTCAAGTAGGATGGAAAGTAGGAATTTCCTGGTGGCAACCCTGAACTGTTTCCACATATAAAAGTACTTTAGATAATTTAGTTTTTGTTTTCTTATATTTGAATCCCTAATGGATCTAGTTTATACCTAACTGATGAACTACATTTCTGCCGTTCATTAGAAGAGTTCATAACCAATATGAATGATATTTTCCTCCAAAATACAAACAATATTTTCCCAGAATAAAAGCCCATTTTGGCCAATCCATCAGCAAAACAACATGTTGGTCAAACTGTATGTGAGACTGGGAGGTGTGGGTCTATGACTCACCCGCCTGTCTGTCTGATAAGTCAGCAACCTGACACCGGGGAGCGAGGGGAGATGGAGAGGGGGGCCAAAGCTGTCCACAGGGGACTCTCAAAATGCCATTATGAGCCGACGTGCTCCTCGGTGCTAAGCTAACCAAACCAGAGAGAGACACATGTTGTTTGGGAGGAGTGGGGCTAATACAGGAAATGGCTTCACTACCCCCCCTCTTACACCCCCCTGAGCAGGGAGAGAATAAACTCTGAGAGCGCCTGCCACCAGGAAAAACAAGGGAAGTGAAGGTCACGAAAGGTCGAACGGGACACTTAGCTAAAACACACGCTGGTCGTTACGGCTGTGATGTCACTGCGGCATGCATGATGGTTCCATGAGTGGGATGTTTGACCTCGACCGGGGTGGGCCACTGGTTTTTAAAGCCTCACAAATTATGGAGAAAGTTCCGCCTACGACGTCCAGGCTGCCGCTGTGTTTTTGTTGAAAACTGTTTGAGCAGCAGTTTGAGGAATGACAAAGCGGCACAAAAACGGAGGCGTGTGAATAAAACCCTCTCGCAATTAATGTGTCTATTTTGACAGCATGTCAAGAAAACATAAAGTGCATCAACGCCACTGAATCACTCATCCTGTTTCAATTACTATAATTGAATATGTCAATTATTTCAATTTCTTTCGAATTTGAACTTTTTTACAATGCATGTAAAAATATTTGGAGAAAATTGGAAGCACCTGTGAAAGCTGCGGCGGCGAACCCGACACTCGACTGTGAACGGACGAAAAGTGCTTTTAAATGTTCAGCTAACTAACTGTGTTGTGCAGGTGAAGGTGACGCAGACCACCGAGGCCCACAAACAGCCCCAGATCATCAACACGCTGCAGAAGGGAGACTACTTTGGAGAGAAAGCGCTCGTAAGGTAAGGGCAAAGAGCAAGTCGGACCACGGATTCTGGTTTCCACAGGGGCTGCTTAGACTTTATTCTAAGCTCCTGTTTTTACAAAAGGTGTCAGTATGCTTCAAACAAAGTCCTTCAAGTCAAATCTGAGAGGGCTACAACCAACTGAGTAACTTTCTGAAACCAACGAGCTGACAATCACAGCCACTTTTAATGCAGAAGCTCTCTTTTTTCATTCTTTACAAAACTATTTTCATCACTTTTCGTGTGTGTAAATTTGAGTGTAACATCATGAACGCCTCAGAGGAGAGGCTGTCCGAAAGTGAGCGCCGATACCTCCTTTTGTACGCTTTTGAGTGAAGCCGCTTGCAACAGGTGTCCACAAAATTTGATTTAAGATATCGGTCAGACAACACTGTGTATGAACTAGCTTGTTTTAAGCTTACCCCAGCTTTAAGTCACGTAAAAAACACCAGAATTAATGCTAAAGCCACAACCATAACAAGATGAGGCTTCTGGTAAATATGACACTTTTCAAAATAAATGCATTTTAAGCTTAAAACTGTAATAATATAACTGCAGTCTCATGTTATCTGTGACTTTCTGACCCTGTTAATCATGACTTTTTGAATGTTTGTGAATGCACTAACACAGTGGGACGAGTGGTTCGATGAGTATGATGTACTGCACGCCTCTCTGTCTCTTTCAGTGATGATGTCAGGTCCGCTAATATCATTGCTGATGAGAACGGGGTGGAGTGCCTCATCATTGACAGAGAGTGAGTATTTTTGAATTTGAAAGTATAGTTAGAGATTTATAGAGATTAATCCTAAACTCCCACAAAAAACATTGGGTTGGGTTTAGATGCTGCTGGGAGATGTTTTTAACCATGAAAAGTGCTCATGACAGACAAGTTTGTCCTGTATCTAGGAGAACATTAGATTTGCAGTTATTAGTACAACCAGAGCATTTTAGGAGGTGGACTTCACTGTTTCCTAAACTGATCCGCCCATCCTATGTTGTAATCGAATGAAGTTGTGACAGGAAATCTGATTTAAAAGAACGATGAAAATGTTTTTTTTATCCTTTTTTAATTCCGTGAATCATCATACAAAACATTGTTGAATAAATGATCAGTATGAAACAAATACTGAGCTAGATTTCTTCCAGAATCACTTCTGAAAAATGTGCGAATGCCAGCTGAAAATGACATCTGCTGTGTGACCTCTTAATACCCTGCAGTCTGATGTGATTAACAAGAACTACACAACATGATGTGATCCTCCGTAGCAAACATACAAAGGTGTATTTTGGTGTCTATCTGCTGCTGTCAGAGTGTGAAAAATGTCCTTTTACCTGATTTTCTCCTGTTAAAAGTAATTCTTCATCTCAGTGTGACAAGTCAGTTAAATCAACGTTGAGGGTTTTGAAGACTATCAGCCAACATTCCAGCGGTTCCACTGCTGACGTGCAGTTGTTGTTTTTCTAGGACATTTGATCAGACAGTGGGCACCTTCAATGAGCTTCAGAGGTACCTCCAAGGCTACGTGGCAACACTCGATCGTGACGACAAGAAGAGACATGCCAGGTGCAGTGCTGCGTACTCGGGCCAAAAATATGAAGACGGCTGTGTTAAACTTCTGTTTGTCAGGAAAATGACTTAATGGGTCACATAACAAAATGATCTGTGGGAGCAGAAAGATACTGGGTGGTAGGGGTAGAATAAAGTAGACAAAAAAATAACAATAATCCTTATTAGGCATATTTTTGAGCATTTCTTAAATAATATATGTCTTGTGAAGCACGTTTATTGGACACTTTTACGACCGGAGGGATAAAGGGACACGTGATGGTTTTATTGGTTGTAGTTTCAGTTAAAGCTTCTACTTTTTCTAGTAAAAAGTGAGAGTGAAAATTGAAGCATGACATTGCTTTGTTCTATTTGGAATTCCATCTTTCCATCATTGGTTGGATCCTCCCTCTGTCTGTATCTCCGTCCAGGAGGTCGGTGTCGCGCCACCAGAGTCAGCCGCTGTCTCCAGACATCATTCAGCTGAAGGACATGGTGTCGGCGTTTTCTTCGTCCAGGCCCTTCGACCACCTGGAGATCATCTCAACTCTCGGGGTCGGTGGTTTTGGACGAGTAGAACTGGTAAGACCGAGTGACACTGCAGTTCATATCAGTCTAAACCAGGGCTGCATCTACTCTAAATCCATTATAGTCGGCTGTAAATGGTATGACTGGAATGTAGTCACATAAAATTCAATTTTACCAGCAAATATTTTGAATAAATGTGTATAATCTGGCCAGAATATACAATATTAATCTGAAATAATAACATTTCTGAAATTTAGAACTAGATACTCTTTCTTCAAAGTTTGTCAAAGTCACCAATAGAGATGAATGCATGGATGACGTTGCTAAATGATACTTTGTGCCACTTTGTCATGGTCCTGGTTTGTTCTCAACCCTCTTTGGTTTTGACTATGACTCAAACTATACCATACAAATGATCCATTTTTAGCACAACATGAGAGAATTCAAATATGCACAAATTTATTTTGCAGTCACAGGAGATTCAGTGGGGAAAATGTAGGCTATGTCATTATGACTAACCACATATTTTCTGGTTATTCCCTTCATAAGTAGAAAAACGGCAACTGGTTATTATATGAAACTTAGCACTCTTGTTAGTAACATGTAAAATGGATTATAGCTGTGTTATCTCATTAGCAAGTTAGCTTAGATGACCTCCTTGTTTAAAAAACCTCCCACAAAAAACACATTAGCATTAGTCTCACGATACCAGACAATTGGAGATCTCCGCCTACTGAAGTCTGGGGATTCCTAAATGCACTGTAGTTGTATAAATGGCAGCGAGAACAGCTGTTAATAAACTTACGCCCCTTACATTTTGTAAAAGGACAGACCTCACTGGAAATGATGCTCTCGACCCATTCTCCTCCTTAGTGAACTGCATGTCACTGTCCCGGTATGAAGGGCCGCCCTAAAGACTTTGGATTGGTTCTGCAATGTAGTTTTTCTTTTAAACTAAATTGTTTCCACCCAGTGTTAACAATGAAACCTGGAAGATTGTCCTCAGTCTCTATGTTTAGAGACTGATCTGTGAGTCTACATTAGCGTAGCCTAATGCTATCTAAGTAAGCTAGTTAGTTGCTCTGCAGGCTAACTAACTACTTTGCTTTTCTACTTAGCAAATAAATGAATGCAAAAAAATCTTATTTGCATTTATATTTCTTAAAATATTATATATATTATACCAATTATGTTTTTTGTCATTCTAGTAAGCTAACTTAGTTTTAAAAAGGTCAGTTAGCTCTGTCTATTTACTTTACTTTATTGGTTTATTTGTCAGGGACGATGCAAAAAAAAGGTTAAAATAACATGAAACAGATGTATTGCATATAGGATTTCTAGCCAAGGCTAATTTGCAACCCCTGTCTCTGGTTAGGCTTTTCTACTTAAAATAATCATAACATATCACTACCAGAAATACATTAATTAAATAAAGCTCATAATAAATAGTGACATTCTCAATAACAACAGTATTTACATCACATAACAATCATTTTACATGTGTTGCATATGTGTGCAGATGTGTATGTTCCCTAATTCATGGCAATGATGTATTCATGTACATAATATTTATCGGTGTATGTGTCCGTGTACATACATGCATAATCTGTATCAGTGCATGTATCTTTATCTGTATGTATCTGTTCGTCTATCTATGTGTACATGTCGCAGGTTTATTAGTGTTTATGTTAGTGTTTAAGTTAGCTAAAGTTCAATTTCACAAGTTGTAGCGTTAAATACTAGCATCAGTATTTAATCTTAGCATTAAAATGGTCACTATGAATTGCAATTTTTTTTATTTTTCTGAAAGCTCTGATATTTTGGACTTTGCAGTAAATAAAATGAAAAGTGGAACAAGACAGTGATGGAATACCTCAGGTCAAATTAATGAATATGAATCTCAAAATTAGGAAACTGTCTTTCCTACAACCATGCTTACATGCTAACTATTTGTTCACTACGAAAATTGCAATTGTTGTTATAACAACCTTGAGTTGCCCATTGAGGTGAAGGCAATTAATTGGCACTTATTTTGATAATTGATTAATTATTTATATAGCAAAAACGCGATTCTTTGGTTTCAGCCTCTCAAACCTGAGAATTTTTTTGGTTTTATATAATTGTAAACTGAATATTGTTGGGTTTTGAATTGATGTTTAACCAAAATGAGACATTTGAAGACATCACCCATATGCTCTGGGAACTTGGGATGAACATTTTTTCACTATCTTTTTAAACAAACAATCGATAAATATACTGCAGATTAATGAATAATGAAAATAATCTAAATTTCCAGGCCTAGTTTGGTCAAACTGACTTACATTTCTTTCTGAGCAACTCTGACAAAACTCTCCAGTCCTGTGACATCACATCCTGTCATTATTACCTGCAGGTAAGGGTGAAAGGCAAGGACATCACCTTTGCACTAAAGGTCATCAAGAAGAAGCACATTGTTGACAACAGGCAAGAAGAACACATCCACTCGGAGAGGAAGATCCTCGCTGAGGCTCGCTCATCTTTCGTTGTCAAGTCAGTCCTCCTGCTCAGCCTTTGAAGCCATTCCCATTTTTTTTATCCTCCATGATGAAGCTCTGCTCCATTACTCTGAGAAAACAGTGTGGCGCTTATTAGTTTTTGATGAGATCACAGTCGAGGCTGCAAACAGATTACATCTTCTCAGTGGGGGAGAATGGCAGGGGATATTGAGATGTCTGCTATGAAAATATAGTTATTTATTATGAAATATTGCCGCTGCAGCTTTTCTTTGCCTTTTGTGAGATTACGATGATCCAATTTCGCCGTGCGCAGCAGAACAAGCTGAGATATTAAAGCCATTCTTCACCCTCTGAAACGCTCCTCCTGCTGACCTCCTCTTTATGCGCTCTTATGTATTTATTTCACCTTTTTTCACATGTTTAAACTATTATCTTTTCATGTTTCTGATCTGTTTTCAAGGTGATCTAATATTTAAGACTATGAAGTGACAGTGTGGCAGAGCAGTCAACATCCGCTCTGTAGTCTCAAGTGTCTTTGAGCATGATAAACTGTACATGCGCCTGGTTTTTATTCACTGTTTACTCTGTAAATATCACCGCCATCAGGTTCAATTAACACATTAGTTACACAATATAAGCTGTAATTTTCACAGTAATGTCTTTTAAATCAACTGCAGTACAGTGTCATTACAAACAAAAATGATGATCTGTTTGCATCATTAGCACCCTCCCTGCTGCTTTGTTTTATATCTAGTCCATCAGTTTACTGTTTAATAGTAGGAAAGTTTGCTGGGAAATCAAGCCTGAGTAATGTTGTATTTTCCCAAATGAAAGCTAATGTGGATTATTTAGGCAACTAAGTCTACTAAGTGATCATTAAAGTAATAAGAAAATAATTGGAGACAAAAACCCTGCACAATAAATAAAATAAAATAGTCTTATGTTAGACGAGACAGTACCAATTTTGGTTTTAATTGGAAAAAATAAAATAAAATAAAATAAAATAACAGTACAAATATATATTAATAACAGGACAAAGTGCAGTATTGCTATTGTTCTATTTACATGAAGGTTAACAAAAGAATAAAAAACAATCAAATAGTACACTTATTGTCCTTTTGAACAAAAGCTTCAGGCAAACTAATGTAAGATATTGTAATGTACAAGATATGCACACTGTGCATTGACTTAATTGTTTCATTAATCATCAGCTTGAATGTTAATGCAAACTGTTAATTCTTAATACCTTTTCTATGATATTGATGCTTTCAGGCCAGGGCTTTTACTTTAAAGTTGAACTTGTCTGTGTTTCTCTTTCTTCAGACTGTATCGCACGTTCAAGGATGACAAATACGTGTACATGCTGCTGGAGGCCTGTTTGGGTGGAGAAATTTGGAGTCTGCTCAGAGACAGGTAGGACTGATGCAACTGATGCCGTTTCATTTTTGAAAACTAGACATTTAACTCACTGTCACGGCTGCCTGTTAGTTGGTTCAGGTGCGTTCGTGCCATCCAACCAATTCTCTGGCTTCTCTTCCTCCTGAGCTGCGTTAACACCTGACCCTGCTTTCCACCAAAAAGTTTAAATTGGGCTTTCTTCACTTTAGGGGAAGTTTTGATGAGCACACTGCCAAATTCTGCGTGGGTTGTGTCACAGAAGCTTTTGATTACCTACATCGCAAAGGTGTCCTCTACAGAGACCTGAAGCCTGAGAATCTCATGCTGGATTCTGATGGATACATCAAACTAGTGAGTGTACTGCCAGAGATTAAACAAATTCATCTTTTGAAAACATGAAACGTCTGTGGAGGGAGGATGGAGGATGTTTTTCTAAAATGTATCTTTTACCTGTAAAACGCTCTTCCCTTTCCCAAAAAGGCCTTCAAAATGATGTGTCATGAATGGATATTTCATAAAAGTTGTGGACATTTCTCAACTAATTTGCCCTGCCAGGTTGACTTTGGCTTTGCCAAGAAGATCAAATGCGGCCAGAAGACCTGGACTTTCTGCGGGACACCGGAGTACGTAGCCCCAGAGATCATCCTCAACAAAGGCCACAACTTCAGTGTGGACTTCTGGTCGTTGGGCATCCTGGTGTTTGAGCTGCTTACTGGCAGGTTTGTACATCATTTGTGCAGTTTACCTCGTCATCACTTCAGTCTTCTTGCTGAGTGATTTTCATGGAATATTGTTTGCTGACTTGAACAGAGCATTGCTGAAAAAGGTTTGCTTCAATAGGCAAAATGAAATTGCTGCCCTTTTTTCCATCTCCATCCCACAGTCCTCCGTTCTCAGGAAGTGACCAGATGATGACGTACACTTTCATCTTGAAAGGAATCGAGAAAATGGACTTCCCCAAGAAGATCACCAAAAGACCTGATGACCTCATACGCAAGCTATGCAGGTACAAAAATCACACAAGCAAAGCAACCGGCATTTAGCAAATTCTAGTAGATAATAAAATCAACCACTTTAGAGACATTACTACCCACCAGATTTCTCAGATTGATCCTTGAAGAAAAAGTTATGCCTTGTGAAACAGATCTGACGGGTCTGAGCAATGATAATGTGCTACAAAGTGTTTCAAATCAGAGTTTCATTGGATGTCAGATATGCAACAAAAAATGAAGGGCGGCTAGAGCTAAGCACTTGGAATTTACCTGAACAACAAAAATGGCAAACAGAAAAAATGACGTCCATTATTTGTATCATGCAGGCAAGATTACAGGTCATCATCCCAAAACAAAATGTACCAGCTTTTTGTTTGTGTCTAGAAGTAATTTCCTATGACATTGGTGAACTTTGCAGGCGAAATCCCTCAGAGCGACTGGGCAACCTCAAAAATGGAATAATTGACATCAAGAAGCACAGGTAAGAAGGAGCTGACTCATTTTGTTGCTGATCTCAATGAGGAGATTAGCCGTGCAAATTAGCACTGATTGAACATTATGAATGTGGGCCAGTAGTTTATGACCTCAGCAATTAGATAATTACTGAACACACTGTACGAGAGCAGTGGGATGTGAAACATATTCAATAAGCTTATTACATTATTAGATTTACCACAGTCTTTCTTCAAGTAATGTTATTTTCTTCACTTTGATTTTCGAAAGTAAGAATCAAGTTTTCATATATATATATAAAAGGAAACCTAGTAACATGGGGTCAGGGGGTTAAAAATTATGTTATTTCATGTTATTTTTAAATGTTTTGCTGGCCTCGGGTCATTGAAGTGATAAGGGCTCCTTCCTTTCATACTGGGTATCCTTTTAGCCAAGCATACTTCCAAGGAATAAGGGTTAAAGTTCAAGGAAAACACTGACAAAGGTTCCTTGTTACAGAATCAGTCACATTGTAACATCCAAGGGGCTACTTGGACTGGGAAAGTACCAGTATCAAGCTTTGAATTTGTCTTTTTGAAAAATAGAAAGAGATAGGGAATTACTTAAGGGTTTTTATGTGCTCTCTATAATGTGTATGAAGGTGGTTTAATGGCTTTAACTGGGAGGGACTGAAGGCGAGGACTTTACCATCTCCACTGAAAAGAGAAGTAAGTAAAGATATTTATCTACACCACTAAAATCTAATGATAGAAAAGCACATTTTAAATTCAGTTGCTCCAAAAATGTTCTTCTACTTCTATTGGATTCTGGGAAAGTAATTCAGGAAGCATCTAAAAAGATTTCTTTCCCCCTTTCTCGTCTTCTCTTCAACAACAGCTTTCAGGACCGACAGATCACAGCTACTTTGACAGTTATCTTCCAGATGAGGACAATCCTCCTGATGAGCTTTCTGGTTGGGACATGGACTTCTGAGACCTTCTTCTCCATCTTTTTCCCATTTTCCCTCCATTACACACCCGAACAACAAAAACTAACTGGGCAGGTGACCTCACATCACCTCTGGCAGGTGTGTTGGAGGTCCTCAGGTCCAATAGCTGCAATGAAAAGCTAGTTACTTTATGAATGTCTGATTGGCGGTCTCAACTCAAATTAACAGATACGAACACAATCCTCTTTTGAGTTTGGCTTTGAAGAGAGGTCAGCTTATTATATAACCATCACTATCTTTTCGTTAACAAACAAACGCACATTAGCTAATGTATCCAGTAGAATGTTGTGCTAATAGTGGTAATTGTGTTATGTTAGCATTAAAACTAAAATCCGTAATGTTTCAAAAAGCGCATCAACTGAGGTCGGAGCTACAGAGACTGTCTACAGTCTGCTGCTGAGAAACTTTGCACCCAAATGGTGCAGGGGATAGACACTAAATTAAATGCAGGTGACAGTGTTTGTGGGTGGGAAGCCAGTGAGGGATCAAGTCCTTGTTGCTGCATTACCGACCATTTCTGGTTGGTTGGGGCACCCCATGCAAAGTTGGGCATAGCAAAACAAAACATCTGTGTGTGTTACTCTGCTTTCAAACTGGTTCCAAAATAATAACAACCAGTAATTCAGTAAGAAACTTTTTTCCAATTCCCAAAAACATGACCAGTTATTCATGCATCAGTGCACAAACTGTATATAGAGTTTACAAAATGGTTCCCAAGATATTGTATAAAATGGTAAAAAGAGCACAGATTTACTGATCAATTAATGACCTGATACCGTACCAACAACAGCAGAGTGGATCAATTTCAAAAATTTGATGTCTAGTTATCTTTCTGTAGTTGAGGGCTACCAGCTCTGCTTTGCTAAATTAGCCTGCAGGCAAATTACTCAGAAAACGACAAACAACCATGTGTTCAGGATAACTAAGCTGACCTTTTCAGGCTACATCTCATATTATTTTGGGGCAGAAGGACTTAAAACAGGTCACAGTCTACAGTCTTAGTATTATGTTTTTACATTACTTATCTACATCCTATCTAATTATCGTCTTCAGATACCTCCAAAATATTCTTCCCCGAGTGTTCTTGATGGCTCCAGATGTGATTGGTGGAGAAAGTGAAATTTTCTTCACATCTGAGGCAATCTGTGATTGTATATGCAGTTTGTTTACAGCTGTAGAGGAATGGAGGTGTGTGGAGACAAGATGATACCGCAAACAGCCAAGCAACTTGAGAACAAGCACACACTTGGGCGAAGGAATTCTACTTAACCATTCAGATAGTAAAAGTATCTAACCACCATGTTCTAAACAAGTTTTAGGATGAAACATTTGTGCTAAGAAGCATCAAGAGTTCCTTGTTCCAACAGTGTTATCCTCACAGTCTCCCCACTGCCCAAACTAGGCAAACAAAAACACAAACACCTTCTCCACTTAAGTTATAGAGTGTGAGCATCCCGCGGCAGGGTGCCCGAACTGAAGAAATATTTACCTTTTTGAAGCTGAGTCAACTCTGCGGTTTTGAGCTTCTTAAGAAGAAAGGAAGTTCGGCTTGGTCTGAGGCGTTGATGATGTGAGGAGAAACAGCCGAGAGGCCAAACTGAGCAGAAAACCTTCAGGGTTTACTATGAAGGAATTTTCAGGAGCTTAGTGTTAAAAAAAAGATGTGTTTTCCCATTTTTAAACACCTAAGGTTCACAGTAGATCGACTGTGCACCAAGTGTGTATGTATATAGTGTACATTGTAAAGCACAAGCATTAAAAATACACAATTTGTATGATCTAAGCCACTTATTCCTTAATGTAAACTTAAAGGACCAGTGTGTAGGATCTTGTGGCACCTAGTGGTGAGGTTGCAGATTGTAACTAACTGAAGACCCCTCTATCTCGCCTTCCAAGCATTTAGGACAACCGATGGTGGCCAATGTTTGGTTTGTCCGTTCTGGGCTACCGTAGAAACATGGCGGTCCAACATGGCATGCTCCATGGAAGAAGACCAGCCTCCTATGTAGATATAAAGAGCTCATTCTAAGGTAACGAAAACACAATGATTCTTATTTTCAGGTGATTATACACTAATTAAAACACACTTATGAATATTATATTCCATTTCTGCCAAGTCTGTTCCGCAAGATGCCACTAAATTCTACACACTGCACCTTTAAAAAAACTGGCCGAGGGAATTTTGTATATCACATGTATGTATACACTGACTGGTGAATGTGTGTGTGTACAGTATATGATAATGTCTATGTGAGAAAGCACCTAAAATTCTTGGAGAAGCTGTGGCCTTAACATAATGACGACTGAGTTCACGATACAGCTGTTTGTTAATATTTCAGTTAGAGATACATTTCTTCTTGTTTTTAATTCAATGAAACAGACTTTGGCCTATTTAAATTTTGTTTTATACACCAATAGATTATTATTATCACTTCTAGTTTTAGCAATATGTGCAGACCTTTCTCACTGAGGATATTTTGTGTTGTCCAACACAGGGGTATGTAATAACATTAATAATGGCTGCATTTTATTTAATTGTTCCAGTGCCAGGCCTAGACCTAGACTAGCAGTTAATCTTTTCAATTATCATTTCATTGAACTTCATTCAGTCATCCTGACATCGGCTTCACGTCAGACAATTTCTGCTTGGGTTATGTCTTGTTTTGTTTCACCTGAACCAAACAGTCGCGCGTGACATATCCATCCTGTCCATGTCATTTTCACTTTGGAGCTGTTAACTTAACAGCTTTCACAAAAATCTAAGAAATTCACCAATTTAAGAACTCAAATTACAACAACTTGCACAGCTGCATCAGTGTCGTCCACTCTTGTCACTATTTTTGCTAAATGTAGCTACCTAGCTAGCTCTGTTGAAAGATGAAGGCCATGGTTCTTAACCCTGCCAACAAAACTATGATTGACTGACTGTTTTTGCGATCAGGGAAACAGACGCCAATGAGCACAACCACTGAAGAAAACAGGGATGTGGGCAGTGATTCAGAGGTCTGGAACGAGGCTAACCATGGCCCTGTTATTCCACATACTGGCTTGTTGGGACACCAAATTAAAACATCCATCAGTAATGTCCTTAGTTACACTTGCTTTACCACTATGACAAGTCAAAATGTCTGTCACCAGAATGGCCTGTTGATCCATTTGTGTGGACTCATGGCCTTAAAATAAAGTTTTCAAAAAACAGAAATGTAACAAAAACTGTTCAAAGCTTCAGAATGTATTTACAGTCATTGTTCTAGTAAAGGTATCAAATGTCTCTAAGCCTATATTTTGGCACTGGGGTTAAAATCTAACAAACACTCACAAGAGATTAATAACATAATTTTAAAAGAGGGAAAACATTCATAAAATGCAGTAGATCCTATAATTTTATGTACAGATTTCACGTTCTTACACATAAACTGTACCATCTACAACTGCCTCTGTCTAGTACAATCCTACAAACCATACTGTACCTGTATATAAAATGTAAATACTGACTTTTTTGGGCAGTAAATGAATGATACTGTACATAGATGTATGCTTCTAAGTTTTGCTATTGAATTCCAGAAATACTGATCTTGTATTTTATGCAAAATGGTACCAAGGGAGAGATGAAGGAAATAAATTTTGAATATTTTGCTTTGCTTGTGTGTTTTGTGCCACTATCCTCTCAAAACCTCTAAAACCCAAAAACCATTGATAGACCTGAGTCTTGCATACTTTTATTCATTTCTTTGAATGCTTTGTAAGGAGGGTCAGTGCTTGGAGGGGGGAGACCTTTAAACAGTTCACCACACTTTCACATCAGTAGAGACAAATGTCCATCACAGATATAAAGACCATCAACATGTCCAAGCTTCGGTCCCCCTTTCCCAGACCACACCTCTACAAGATATGCAACATAGAGAAAATAAATAGATGCATGTTAAAAGTCATTTCCATATACAAATATATTTTATGAAGCTTATTGTACAAGCATTTCTTTTTTACCTACAGCGTAACATTTACAAGATAGGATTGAACAGTGTAGTAGAGTAAGCTCTTATAAACCGCTGATATACTGTACTGTATATTTTACTTAAGTGTCTTTGATACTTGCACTCTGAAAGGTGTTAGTGAAGTTTAACAGTAAAGACCTGGGTCGAGTCTCAAATGCAGCAAAAGCAAAGTCCGCAAACACGACTTGCCAGCAGTCCTCACGTCTGCAGTGTTGTACTGGCACAAACAGAGGAGGCCACTCCGTTCTACAGCATGCACTGCTAAAATCTGTACTGGCACAAGATGAGGAAGCACATACTGGAAAAAAGTGTCAATACAAAATATATAAAGTTAAACAATCTGCCTTTAGCTATTGACACAAAATAAATGTCTCTGAAATATCAAAATAGTGAATTATTTGAAATACATTTTAGAATAAACTCCACTGGTGATCATACTTATCAAAAGAATATGCACTATGTTCACGCATTGTATACTGTACCATATAAAAACTATTCTCAGCTGCTTGCTTTTGACTTCAGCTTCATTGCAAACTGAGCTCAGTTCTGTGAACGACCAAGCCTTTCTGAACAGGTGATGAATCAAATCAAACTGTTTTAAAAAAAACAGAAATCCACCCATTAAAAAGGCACTTCTATCCCAACGAGACATTAGAATGTCATCGACATATAGTGAGCTATATACAAAAACAATGTACAAGTGTATAGGGAAAGTTTGCTGCTATATTTCAGTCTATTTGCTCTGAATAAATATTTGGTTTTATGAGCTTTGACAAGAGAAAGCACAACCTGAGGCAACATTACGACATGTTAACTTCTCCTCCAGGTGTGCCTTTTGTTCCATGTTGACCTGACGCAAAGTACATGTGATCAAATAACATAATAACCCCCTAATGATTAATGTAAAATCCATACAGTAATATTAAAGGGTTATGTGACCTAGAGAAAACAGATCAGTTCTCCCTGATCATTCAATATATTATATGTATTGCTCATCATTTTTGGTTTTTAGGTTAAAATATGGGAATTTATCTGTTAATTGAAATTGTAAGGTCTAGGTGAAAACTGGGTTTTTTAATTACTTTGAGGGATTTTTCTCAGCTGACATCGCCACTAGAGGATCCCATTTACAGTAAACTACTTGTCACAGTTTTTTTTTTCCTGGAGCTTTTAGCTTTTAGATGCATAAGGACATAAAATCCACGGGAACGTCAGATTTTCAACCCATCTCAACCTTTAAAAAAAATCTTTTAATGAAAATTGTTAAAAAACCAAAAATGATGAACTTAAATGATATGTAAAGCAAAACTGATTCCAGACCAGTAGTGTATATTGACATGATACTTATTACTTACTTTATATCTGAGTTGACAAAAACAGATTTCTAGAAGCATTCTGGCAGTTTATAATAGTTTTTCTTCATAAATGTCACTCTATGCTGTAAATAAGATACATAACTTTGAACATTATGTAATGGCACCATGTTCTGAACTTAATGCCAAAAACAAATAAGTTCAGCCTGATATCAGTCTCCACCGCAAGTATTAATCCTTGATGCCTGCCAAGTCCCAGAAGTTATTTGATTTCTTTCTGAGCTAATAAAGTCCAACAAGGGTTTCAAAATTCCACACAAGCATCAAATGGCTTTTAGAGTCCTGTGGTTTTACACAGCCCTTGTTCAATGTAGTAGTTTCTCCTTTTGATATGCTTTATCCCTTTATCTTTCAAAATGAAATCTCTGAGGTTAACTCGTACATCTTGAACATTTTCTTGGTGAAACACTGGTATAATGGGTCTCCTCAAAACTCCCCATTCCGACTGTTAATGAAGACCACAAATGAAAAGTAGCTTACTCTTTAGCATATAATATACTCTTAAAATGTGGGTTCTGTACAACAAAAGGAGCAGTGATCTAAACACAAATATGTAAGGCTATCTACTGTCTAAGTCACAATTCTGGCTTTGGAATCTAATATATATCTCTATAGCAGCCAAGCCAATAATTATACAATAACTTTTCATATAGTGAATAACACAGTGATAGTACAGACATAAATACATACACATAGTAACAAAAACCATGCAAGTGCGAGCAGAGGTGACTTTGTGGTAATGATCAAAGACAACTTTAAGCTATGAAGGAGAGAAAGATGAGAATGACCCCCCTCAGAGGCATCAGTTCAAACTGAGAGGAAAAGAAAGAGATCATTTTTTCCTGAAAAAAGAGTTTTTTCCTTCGGTTTTTTTTTGTCTCTTTTATGCCTCAATCGGTATTTTGTATATCTAGAAAGTGAGTTTATGATTGTGTTCACCCTGCTACCGTCTAACCGATAACCGATGATAAAGACGTGAAGATAAACAGTGGTGCTGGTGGTGAAGTTGGAGCATGGAGATTTGAATTTCCATTCCAGTTATCTTCCTTGAGGATAACCCGTATGATCCATTCCTTCCCATGAACAGACCAGTCTCCTCTTCACCTGGAACAACAGGCAGTACTCTCCTCCAGTGCAAAGGGGGAAGTTGTGTTCAATTGGTGTTTTGTATGTGAATGAGTGTTTGACTGAAGAAACAGGAGGAGAGAGTATCTTCTTGGCTGCATGTGTTTTGATTTTTTTTCCATTTCTGTACAATATCAGGTGTGTGTGTATGTGTGTGTGTGTGAATGGGCATAGAAGGAAAAAAAAAACAAAACTATCTACAGGCGCAGGAATCTACAGTCATGTTGGGGTAGACTTTCAGCACCACGTTCTTGTCCTCGTCAAAGAAGAGAATGCTGAGGGAAGACATCTTCTCTGGGACGCAGCATGGCTCGGGGATTCCCGGGACGACGCCCACCGCCCGCACTATGCTCTGGATAGTGGCATGATTAGAGGGCTTCAGAGCCTACAGCAAAGGGACAAAATGGATTATTTAACAGCTGGAATTATCAAGGATTTACTTTTAAAAATGTGACCAAAAATGTATGTATATTGTTGCATAAATTACTTTTTAGATATACTTAAAGGGAGGGAATTTTTTTGCAGTCCGTCCTCTTGGTAATAATCATTCAACAATCAAGTTTAAAAAAAAAAAATTCAACCACATTTACCAAACCTTTTGGGCAAAGAATGTAAAAGAATGTAAATGCTGTAAGTATTACCTAAAACTCAACTCCAACCTACTGTACCTGCCATAGCTGTGCACGCATGAAATGAGGGATTATTACACACAAATGAAGATGGGCTCATTTTTAGTTTTACCTCAAATAAAGTGGCTTGTTTCCAACCTGTTTGATTGTCTGATCATTTGTAATTCTTGCCCTGCTTGACTTTGTTGCAGTGATGTTTTCATCTGAGCAGTTATTTCGGTGAGTACTGTGTTATCATAACCAATAGAAATAATGGCAAAATCTATGAAAATAAAACCAAAGTTATAATACATCAGAATTTTCAAGTCCTGGAGAGAATCTTTTACTGAGCATTTTCCTACAACCTCTAGCATTTGGATCACACAGAAACCAATTTTCATGGTTAATTCGTCAAGTTACCGTTAAGTCATAAAACGCACAACTAACTGAATCAAAGTCTGAAAGTGGTAGCTCTATCCTCAGCGGTTAACAAACATGCATCACCTGATCAGCTGCTTCATATCTTAACAGGATCCAACAAGTGACAGGACTCTTCTCACACATCACAATGAACTAGGCAGAGCACCTTTTAATAGTAGCTATTAAGCAGCTTCTAAAGCTTCAGCCTGACAAAGAAGAAGCAACATCACAGGATCACAGGCTTGTCTGACTAAGCAGCAAACCTGCAGGAGAGGGAGGGGGTTGCCTTAGGGCTCTAGTCCCTACTTCTGGGACTAATTACATCCGACTACAAAGGCCGGCGACTCCGAGGTAATGAATTAAGTGGATGAGACTCGTGCATTCCGGCCATGTTTAAAATACCTGTGATGTTATCTTGTCACTGGGGCCACAAGCTATGGACAGAGCTGATGTTTAACATCAGTTGAAGCGCAAGTTTTCTTTGTTTCTCTCACTTTTCTGTATGCGATCTATCAAATGTGTAAAACCATGCGATGTGTCGCCTGCATCCGGGGAGAAACTTTCACGAACGGCATGAATTACTCAAAGATGCCTCCCTCAACGTTCTTCATTGATTTTTGATGTTCAAGTCAGCCACCTGCTCTTCAGGAAGTTTATCTGAGCAGGACTTCTTATCACTTTTTTGTTAGAAAGCTATTTAGATTACATAATCTGCAGTTTGGCCACTTTTACTTAATGTTTAGTACAGCAGGACTTCACTTAAACCTATTTTTTTTTATTAAAATACATAAAGCTAGCTCTGATGCTTATCTTCAAAGATGTAATGATTTTATTTCAGAAGATAAAAGCATGAAGGAGAACTTGTAGCGGCGCTGCCACTGTAAGTAGTTTATCCTGGCAGTTGAAGACTGAAGCAGATGGCATACATTTCTGTCAGTTTCTTTGGCATTACTGTATATAATATAAGACAGACAGGCTTCAGGGATCTCTGAAGTCAACATAGTTAACGTAAAACAAGTTAACATAAAACAAAACAGTAACAGTAAACAAGGGACTGAAATCTTAATGCCTAGATGCACTGATAGCTCACCATAGCCTGTTGTATTTACATAATGTGTACCATACTGTCAGAAAAAAGCACTATGTTTGAATGTTGAACGTAGAGTAGAGACTGATGTGTAGTCTCTACAATATATTGTGCCAGAACATAAATGAGTTTTGGTGTCATATGATGTCTGTTAGTTCATCAGCTGTTAATGTGTCAATACCAGTGATTCTAAAACATATTTACTGGTATGAACATTAAATATAGTTTAAGACGCTGATAAAAAACTGAAATGTTGGATCATAAGATGGAACTGAGATTCAAATTAAAATCTGATCTTTTGGTCTCCACAACATTGCCTACAATTTGTAATTTATTGGTGGTGATGAAATAAAACCAGGTTACAAGAGGTGTGGGACCGAGGCCGTAAACATAACCCAGTAGCGCAGTGGTTCCCAACACTTCAGGCTCGTGAAGCCTAAAAGCGAAGCGATGTTTTCTTGTAACAATGTTTTTTCACTGTCACAAGTTGCATATGTCTATTGGTTGTGACCAGGTCAACCTCTTTTATTTGAATAAGATGTATTATCCAATAATTCCCAAGAAAAAAAGCCACTATTGGAGGAACATCTGGAGAAATTAATCTAATTTTGTGTAGCATTAATGTTTTGTTGATTTCCTCTTATCTTGCTACTCCTAAGATCCCAAACACCAGGTTGGGAACCATTGCCATGGTGCACTACAAATCTCACCTTTGGCATGGGGAACTGGCAGGACCCTGAGCAGTAGTAGGCGTCAAAGGACTTAGGTGATATAATCCATTCGCTCCATCCAATGTCAGCAAAGTCCACTTTCAGGTACCTCCGTGCGCAGTTCCTGGGCTCGTTCCACTGCTTCTTTCGCGCTTTTTTGATCGTCTGCTCGTCGAACTGCAGCAGGGGCATCTTGTGCCTCTGATTCTTGCGTGTCTTTTTACGTGGCCGACGGGCCTGCTTGTTGTCAAAAGGTTCGTACGGACTTGTCTCATCCCAACCGGTCGTCTCGTACGGGTATTCAGGCCCAGGAAGTTCATTGTTTTGCAAAGGGAGCAGAACGTTCACCGAGCGCTTGTGCCTGGGCTGCTGTTGTTCTTGTTCAGTGTTGTTTCGTTCACGCTGTCCCAGTTTATGAATGCTGTGTGAAACGGAGTCCTCCCCTCCCACCGAGGGGTGTCTCTGGAGGGTGGCTACCACGCTTTCAGGTTCCGAAATGGCAGAGTCATTGGCGTAGACCAGGATGTAGGGCGAGCGGTCCGACAGGAGCTTCTTCCACGGCTGGGGCCCTTGCGAGGCCACATCAATCCCAATAAGCAGCTCGTCATGGTGTTTGGCCTGGTTCACCACGCGAGTTATGTCCTTCCACTGCCAAGATATGAAGTCCCTGTACAGAGTGGACACATTGATCCGAAATTGTCCTAGAGTCCTCATCTTGTTATCCACAGAGGCAAAACTCCAGATCACCATGTGGATGTGGCTGTGCCTGCGGGGCCCATGGCGACTGCAGCTTTTGGACCTGGAACAGCCCTGGGTGCTGTTCTGAAGGTCTCCAATGTAGTAATGAAGAGTGGCTGACAGCACGTCTTCTGACTTGGTGAGGGAGGTGAGGTTGAAAATCTGCAGCTGCTTCTTGTTTAGAGTACCTGTGTATATAATGAGTAGTATTATTTACAAAGCAAAGCAGTTGTTCAGGATTTCATACTCTAACCATGGCCTTCTCTGGATGAATTAAATACATAATAATATTAACAATAATAATATATATGTCTAGACTGATCCAACAGTTTCAATAACTAAAGGGTCAATCCACAAATTACAAAACAAAAATTATGAGGTATCTGTCTCCAAGATTTTGGCCTCCACCCCAACATAGTGGAGGTGAATGTAATTTGGTCTGTGGTTCTAAGGGCATTTGGAAATTATGTTGAAAAAAAAATCAATAGAAACATCTCTTTCCAGAAACAGTGCCTCCATTACACTGGACAATCTACAGAACACACTTTTAACAGTTTTAAAAGAGACTCTTTGGAGGAGCTAGATAGTAGTTTCTAGAAAGAGATGTTGCTTTAAATGTAATCTTTCAGTGCTTTAAGTAACACTCATCTCAGTCGTACTGGGGTGGAAGCAGAAGTCTCAAGATATCGCAAAACCTGAGCAAATACAACCAAAACCATCTGCATGGCTAGATACCATTGAGGGCAAGTGAGAAAATGTGTTTGTAATTTGGGTGAATTTACCTTTTATATATCTTATGACATACAACTACCAGACGATAGGAGGCAGTATAATCTAACAAACTTTGACCCTAAGTGGGAACTGGTTGTCTTTAATAGCACCCACGTTCAAGTGATAATAACATAAAGTTGCCAAGTTAGCAATTTAGAGTTTATGAGATTAAAGTTACTGCAACAGTTCCTGGTAAAACACTAATAAAAGCATCTTAAATGCAGAAGCTTTATGCATTGAAAACCTTCCAATCCTGCTGCAATACACGCAGGCTGGGCAGCTGCCAGATGCTGGCTTGAGGGAAAATCTTAAGACTATCTGACACTAAAATCTTAAGGTGTGAAAGCAATTGTGTCCTCAAACGACGTTGAGTTTCATACAGAGATCTGATGTGGAATCTCTGTTCCTGGCACTGGGAAGGGTAACAGGTTGATCACATTTCCAAGACTGGATCAACAGGTGTATTTCAGTTTCAGCTCCGCAAACCCAACATGAATGTCAGCAATTTTTACTAATTTTTGATTTTTTTTTTGTTTTAAAGCCTGAAAAAGCAGATAAAAAACGCTTCTCTACTTAAAGATGATACGTCTAAATTGCGCACATATCCTGTGAACACAGCTCTGTACACTTTTAATGTGCGAATAATTCCAACTGACAAAGACAGAAGGAGACTTTACCAGATCCAGTTTACATTTCCAAAATTCATACGATAAGGCATGCATGTGTGGTCTTTCTAGACTGGTAGAAGTCAGTATTGTTAACATGCGTAAAACTTTGGATACATACCCCAGTGCGCTTTGAAACTGCGGACAGTGTTGCCATCCTTGAAGGGAAAACCAGCCCGGTTGTACTTCGCGTAAAGCATCTGCATGTGCTCCGTCATTGTATCCTGTAAAAGCAGATTCCGGTCTTCCTTCGTAGGTTGCTTTTTATCCACCGAATGCGTAAAATCCACCTTTCGTCCCGTGGGGAAATTGTCTGTTTTCAGCATCGCGCAGTATCCAACGCACAGATAACTCCATCCGTAAAGCAGTACGACCACAAACCGAGAGTAGAGAGCCATGCTTGAGCAAAAGCGAGGGTGCAAATAGAAAAAATAATAGTTTTGGAAAACCTAGCACGTTTCCAAAAGTTGTCCCTATCTCCAAAAGGACATACCATCACCTGAGGAGGAGTCCTCTGTAAGAAAATGATACCATCACCTTTGACACCAGTCACAGCAAGAGAAGAAGGAAGGAAGGAAAAATAAGAGCGTTATCCAAGTTGTCTGTCTGCTTTTGATAAGGTCTTAACGTGCTACAGTCAGTTAAAAAAAAAGCAGAAGGTGTAATAAAGCAGATGCAGGATAACTAAGCTACTAAAACACCGACGCTCTTGGTTTTGTATCCAAGTTCTGAGCTGATTTCAGGACCAGCAGTCAACCGTCCCCCCGTCTCAGCTTTCATTGAAGGTAAAGCATGTTGTGCTTGGTATTATAGGGCTTGTGGGACCAGCTGGGTATTCCTCACACACATACACACTCAGAGAGAGAGAGAGAGAGGGAGAGAGAGAGAGAGAGAGAGAGAGAGAGAGAGAGAGAGGGAGAGAGAGAGAGTTTCCTGTTCGAGATACTTTTACGCACATTCAGCCTGGGGACAAATTATCTCATGTTATCAAGAGCTGAAGGAGGCTGTTTTGTCAGTTGATTCGAGACGGATTTTTTTTTTTTTTTTTTATTTCACGAAAAGGACATTCCACCGATTTATTGAACTGATTTCAATACCTAAACTGCTGCCACAGAACAGCCCCTCCGTGCGTAATTTCTACTCCGCAGAGCTGTGCGTCTGGGCCGCGCTGCTGAATGAAGCGGCTTATTGTCGGCATTAAAGGCTCTCTCCCCTATTTAGTTTAGTTCAATGGAGTTAAGCACACACATCCTGTACCATCACGGTCCGATCCGGATGCTGTACTGTGCCCCCCCTCTTCCCGCCGTCCCCCCAAAACAGCCCATCCTGGCGGGGTTTAAACACCCCACCCAGCCGCCCTCCACCCCCCGCCACTGGGCTTCTCTTTCAGGGGCACTCGGGAGGAAATGATTAGGGCATTTCCCCGCCCTTGGACATCTGATGGCAATAATATTAGCATGCCATGTCCTTCATAGCAGTCAACGCACTGAACGCACATTTAACTCCTTCAACTAGGAGGAAGATGAGCATCAACATACACAGCAAAGTAGCAGCAGAGCGATGTCAGCTGGAAGCAGGAACCTGACTGGAACAACTCATAATAATCAATCAGTCAAGGCACTGTTAGTCAGGCCTGTGGCTCATAAGACATAAATAGAAGAGACAAAACATTATGTCCTTTTTTTTGTATCAGCTGTAATATTTAAAATGAAGTATAAACTGCTTGAAATAATAGATCTATTATAATCCATTCATTCAAAAGTTGAACTGATAAAATGTACCGTACCATTTAAGGACAAACACAGCTCTTCTTTTTCAAAAAGATGAAGAAAAAGAATAGTTGTTAAACTGCGAAACATGAAAAAGTTTACACAGGTGGGGAATGCAACTGATGTCAAATTAGGTCAGACTTGTTATTGATTTAAGGGGGAAAAGGCACTAAGATTATGATCTGTTTTAGTTTAAAAAATGGGCTCAATTTATCAAACACAAAAGTGAAGCAGGTAAACATGTCTTCATAAATGTCAGTGTGCCAAAGAGTTTTAACATCAGGCCTGTTGAACATTTGGAAGTTCACATGTCTGGAAGTTTAGTGAATCATATTTGTTATTTCTAGGAAAAATGTTTTAAATCTGAATACTATTTAAAGTTGCTTATGATTGTAAAGGCAAACATGCACAATAGCATAATTCAAACTGGGACAGTTGATTTTTGTTCTACTGCTGTTGTAAACAAGAACTTGTATAAAACACACTGCAATTCTTAACATACCAGTTTTTACATTTCATATGAAGTTTTAAATGTGGGGCCATAGTTTGATTCAGACTTTATCGCTGCATTGCCTGGACACGAGCCCTCATAAGTCAATATATGTTGCTGCCTGTTACACCTGCTGACTGCTTAAAATACTAATTTGGCCAACACTGTAATTTTTTATATGTAATTAATATGTTTTTATATGTATGAATTGTCTTGCCGTCCATTTAAGGCTCAAATGTTGCTGGTAAGGAAATGCAACAGTGTTAAAAAGGCAAAAAATGACATGAAGAGACATCAAATTAAGTTGAAACTAAGCTTGTTTCATAGAGAAGACAGAATAGTGCCTCTACTATCCGAGGCTCTGTATAGTCTGAATCCACCTCTTTACCTCATGTTGTGTATACTAGCGGCACGTCAGGCCTCAAACTAATAAAACCACGCTTCAGTTAAAACCCCAACAGCTTAAAAGCCCAATAAAAGAAATGAGGAGGGATATAACCATTGAAATTATACTTTATTGTAGATTCATTACTATTTACAGACACATTATCTGTCTGGGTGAGTTCCAGTGACCTATGTTTCTTTTCAGTTTCGGACCACCGAAGAGGTAAGGCACATTAAAAGTAGCCCGTGCGTTTTTATGAGTAATACATGCTTGTTTGTCAATCAACTGGTATTTTAAATTTCCTATTTTTCAAGTGCACATCTGCTGTTTTGATTGGAAGGCATCTGGAATGACTGATGCCACTTTCAAGGATGGAGAGCAGAGCAGGAAGCTCCATCACCACACACCACCGGGCCACATGAATGAGCTGCGGCCTGTGAATCTGGACAGCTGTAGAGTGTGAAATGTTCATTTGCCACCTGGCCAGATTGAGTTCTGACTTCCAACACATACAAAAACTAAGCAGGGAAAGATAGCGAGATAGTCAGGTGGACGGACGGTCGGTCGGTCGGTCGGTTGCAACAGCCCTCGCCCTGAGGTTAAATCTGGCTTCTACAAAGAGGTCAAAGAGGAAATGACATTGCCAACACAATCGTTCTGCCAAATTTAAATGCTCCTCTCATTCTTGTTCATCCAGTTAGTTTTGTTAAGACAACAGCAAAGGAAAACCAGATTTGCAGAGCTGAAAACAGACAAAATATTTAAAGACATACAACAACAAAAACATATTTGCAAAACAGAAAATAAATTAATAGCTTAAAGCTTTTCACAAACTTTGTTCATCATCACCCCCCAAAACAGTCCCAGAACCCGCATTTTAAAAAAAAAGAAAAAAAAAAAGCGAAACCCACTGACTAAAAAAAACAGAATCCAGACCCCCAAACCCCTGTTTTTACAAAACCAGAACCCACATCCCTGTGTCACCACACATATTGTTTCAATGAGGCCAAGAGAGTCCAATTCAGTCAAAACAGACAAACAGATGCAGCCAGTGAAAGGCTGCTCTGATATCAAGCTGGCTGAGAGACATTAGAGGTTTGTTTTAGAATGAACTAATTTGTTTAAACCTTGTAACTTTCAAAAAAAAGGTTTCAGCAGAATGGATTCAAGGGGAAAAAACCACTATATCGGTTTGAAGAATACATACATTTTCCATCCTTTTATCATCCTTAATATCATCACAATATGAGAGAGATGAAACCTGATTTTTATAACTTTATTTGAATGCAGGACTATGTTGATAACCTACATTTTATGGGGAGAAAAAGTTATCAGCCTGTAGATGATGAACATCTATTTAAAAGTGAATGCTGTGCTTCTTGGTTAGAAGTGTACAAAAAGGCCTCCACAGACCTGTTTCCTGTGCAGGATGGTTGTTTGTGACTAAATGGAAAAAGTGCCCCAAACTATGTGTCTACAGAAAACAAATTCATGAACAAATAACACAGGCCTTGTAATTTGTTAGCTTATAGACCTAGATAACGTTACTTGTGGTGGGACTAATTCTTACCATGTGTTTCAATAACAAAACCCAAAAATTTGAAATCAACAAATTAGAAGGGAGCCGGTTGCAAAATATCTTCTGTACTTCCACAATAATTTCTAAAGCAGGTCGTTTGTCGAGTTATCTTGCATTAAAAATGTCACGGTGGATGACTAATATGTAAATGATAGAGCACTTTGATGTCCTGTAAAGTGTGCCTTGCATCTGGGAACATGCGGAATGCTTTAAGCCCATTACCCATTCTTCCAGTCCAATTGGAGCTACCGCAGCCTGGGGGAGGACATAAAAGCAACCCCCATCATCTTTCAAAGCTCTTACGCCTTTAATTTGTTTAGACAAACAGCCCAAAACATGCCAGGCCAAACGATGAGATGAGCCCGGGGTCTCCGAGCAGGTTTCTGTCCCTTTACTGAGACTGCTGACCGAAAAAAACTGAGCCGATCTGGGCCTTGGTTTTCAAATAAATGTAATAAAAAGAATTGAATAACTAAAATAATATTTTTTGGTCAGTTCACTGAAGGATTATGTAATAAAATCTGAACTGACATTTGAAATCTCAGGTTATTTGCAAGGAAACGCCTCCGAGTTGGCTCACTGGTCCGTCCACTTCTTCCTCTGGGAATCTTCAGTTTAAAAGCCATTTTATGCAGCACCCTCCACCCAGATGGCATGCATGATATGAGGGGAACAGTTTGTAAATGATTGGTGCCTCTACAGCAACTCTTTTTTTTTTTTTTTTTTCTCCAGTCAAATTAGAGGCTTCCAGTGCTCTCCCAATACGTGCCATATGTATGAACGTGTCAGCTGCAGCCTCTGACGCTTAGACTGTCCTGATGTTGTGGTCGTAGAAGACGACATGGATGTAGAGGTCCGACTGTAGGAACGTCCTTTTGGAGTCCTCACCAGGACCGGACTGGAAACCAGCACAGAGTTAGAGCAGTTAGTTTATAGTGCTTATAATTAATTAAATTGATAGAAAAGAAAAAGAAAGTAATTCATGTACAGGTATGTTTAACAAGTTATTAATGCTATTTGTTTTGGACAGTGTTTTATCTTCAGTCTATTAAGGCAGTGATTCACATAGTGGGCTCCAGGGACCCCTGGGGGTCCTTGAGGGGGTTCCAGGTGGTCCCCAGCAAAAAGGGGAATAATTTATTTTCACTATAATTCCATCCTTAGTAACACAATAACAAAATATATAACTATTTTGGTCACAGGTTTCATACGCTTTTTATAATAAAACATCTACAAGCAAAAATCTTATCAGATGGAGGTCTGTGGTCTAATTTGTGTCAGTTTAGGGGTCCTTGATGTGAAAAAGTTTGAGAAACACTGTATTAAGGTGAATTTTACATACAAATGTGCTTCACTTTCAGTCAGGATTTTAAAGCTGCATTAAGCTAGATTTTTGACCACTAGTGGGCAGAATATTTATAAACCAATTACCCTCCAGATAAACCATCGCCTTCTGAAGTAGTTCAATATGTAAGCAAAGAACGTGCACACAGGTGGTTTAGAGACGATTGTTTCTTTTATACTTGTTTATACAACTTGACTTAAGCTTGTGTTTTTTCTCTACTCTGTTTCGAACTTTTGGACAGGAGTCGAATATCTTCAGAGAAGTGTAATTCCACCTTTAGCCACTAGGTGCTAGATATTCCACTTTCTAAACAAGCTAAGTTACTAACCTTTTCAGTCTGGTGGTGGGCAGGTAGCGAACAGTGTCTTTATCTGAGCTTGTTTACTGAAAACAGCTGCTTATGGTTTCATATGAGGGGTTAATGAGAGCCATGTGACTCAACCATACAGTTTATGTTCAACTGGAGGACCAAAACATTGAGCTAAAAGAAGCTAAATGGGTTTGGAATGAGCCCTTTTCTATTAAACGGTCATAAGATTCGATGTTAATACAAAACAGTTAATGCATGCAGGTGTAAAATGTGAAAACTGCCATAGAGTCAGTATGTTAGCAATTAAACAAAACCACAGATATCCAGAACACACTTTTTAATAAGAGGTATATTACAGGGGAGGCCAAGAGCAGCATAATTTGACAGTGACTGTAACTGTTCATTTTTCAAGATGTTTTGTGTTACTTTGAATGTCAAAAAAAACGATACGGCCCCTCCACTAAGATGTAAAGCCACTACCAGCTGGGAACATTTATTTAAGGCTAAGTGTGTCAAAAGCTTCTGGTGGGAGTGGATCCATAGCCAGCCATTACACTCAATTTACACTTTTACCTCAAACACACTTGTGGGTGTCCTAATAAGTGAGGCGGTCTTTCTTTGCAAGTTCAAAAGCCCGTCAATAAAAATAGACCAATAAAAAATGACTTCATAGACACATTAAGAGAAAATGGGAAATGTTGGTTGAACTAAATGATAAGCATCTATTTTTACGGAAACCAAAATGTGTCATTAACAAGTCATCTATGTAGTTCGCTCTGTTCCACAAACATCAGTTTCCAGAGTATTTCTTTTTTTTCAAATCAAGCCATTGTCATAACTGAAATATGACAACTCCTCCACCCCCCAACCCACTTTTTTGGCTAGGACAGAAAAGTGGTCATGGTATGACAAAGGCAGAAAAATAAACAAACCACCCTAAATGAGTTGATGTGAGCCTTGATTTTGGAAGGTTCCCCTGCGGATCTGTGGCCACATGAGCAGCTAGTGAGCTCATGGTGGGTTAAAAGCCGGATGGTTAAGTGCTGCTCCATGCCGAGCCAATCTGGGCTGAGCTGAGCTGAGCTGGGTTCTGGGCACACGGGTGGTTTGCTGTGTCTGGCTTCCTGTGCCTTCTCTTGTGTTTTTAATAGACAGCCTGGTTGGGGCGGTGCTCGACCGCAGCTAGAACACTGTGCTGCCATTTTGGCGCTTGGCCTCAAAAACGCAGTCCCCACAGCTCTGTCTGCAATTTCAAAATAGTTCAGCCCCACCAACTACTTCCCTACCCCCCAGCAAAGAGGGAAACTGGAGAGAAAAAAACACCGTCTGTCAGTCGTTATTCTTCCAGGACCCCTGTCGGACTGTGAGCGTGGAGGAAGCACCTGTCTCGACCCCTTGATCCTCCATTTTTTCGTGCAGGTGGAAAGCAAATATCTCTCCCTCCCACCGATTTATTTCTCTTTTTCAGTCTGCTTCTCCTACAGTGTAGGCTCCCTCTGAAAATGACTTGTGTCTGATATCTGTGATTAATTAAGACACTCACTAAAAAGGTAAGGGCATGGGATCCAACACAGGTCTCAACCGTCATAAATAATCAGCAAGTTGTGGTAAATTAGTCACTTGAGCCATCAGCACAACAAAATTTGTTTTAAAGAAGTGCTGGGTGCAGAAAAAGGATTTAAAGATGTTGCCTTTTTTGCTTTCTAGGGACATTTTTACTGCTGTGGAACAGGTGAACCGGTCTAATTAGCAGGACCATTTGTCACCCTGGGGTTAAAAAAACAGAGCAGGACAACAACAACAACAAAAAACCTACCAAGGGGTCCACATTCAGGATCTTTTTGTCCCGCTTGTTCTTAAAGAGAAGGCCGTTAGGGTCGTCATAAATCACCTCGAAGTTAAGGCTCGGGTTGGACGTGGACACCTGTGTCTTCCAGTTGTAGTAACTGCAGGAAAGAAAAAAAGGTAAAAGTAATTGTTAGATGAGTGAGATGAAGCCATTTTTGAAGCTTTAAGGTGCTTTCAAACCACCTGGCAATACTGATGATCAATACCAACCCCGACAGGCTGCTGTTAACCACCTAGTTTGATCTCATCAGAGCATGTTGTAGCTCAAAATAGGGAAAATGGTTATTAATATTACAATTATTAATACACCAACTAACATTATAAACATTATTTATGGTCCCAGAGTGTCTAAACACACTCTGAAGCTGATGAATGTTTCTCCTCATTAATGTTTGTTCACTACTGGTGAGGAAGTGTGTAATTCAGGAGGGAAACTCAGATATCAGTTAAATTAGCTGTATCGTTTCCCTCGCTTGTAGTTTCTGCGGTCGCCATGGTCACCCAGCGAGCTGCGTCGGCAAGATGAAAAATTTCAACCATCATCAGCTCCGTCCGCTGCAGCCGCCCTCTCTCTCTCTCTCTCTCTCTCTTTCCGTGTCGCACAGCTGCAGTTGTGTTTAAATTGGAAACTACGGAGGCAACCGCTCGCTGTCTGAAAGTGCCTTTAGTGATAACACTCTTGGGAGCAAAGTTCTGTGGGAAGAATTGTTCAGAAAGATTACATTTTGCTCTTTTTAAAACTGCTGGAATGAAGTATGGTTTAATGCACGGTGCAGTAGTTTTGTATTGTGCTGCCAGGCCGTTTGGTTTGTTTTTGCTTTTTTAGGCCCGCAAAGACATATTACTTCAGAGAAAAATATTCAAAACCAATGTATTTCAATGAAAGGATGCAACCCGTAGCGTTCAGGCGGGGGTTGGGGGGACCGCTGCGACATTGTTATATTTTCTAAAAATGAAAATGAAATGAAAATAGTTCAGCGTTAAAGGAGTCCCGCTTACTTTCTGTTGTGGTCTGTCTTTCTCTTGTTCTCTGTTGTAACGCGTCTAGGGGTCTTCAGAGCGCCTCGGAGGAATGTAGAATGAGTGTTTGGCTGAAACACTGCACACACACACACACACACACACACACACACACACACAGCAACTCAACATGCTCAACAGTTACTGAATTTCACTTGAGTTTCAAAAACAGTAAGTAGTTTTGTTTCAGGTTGGACTGTGATGGTTTAGTTGCATCGCTGCAACATAATGAAAGATGGGACTCTACAGTATTTTGCAGCCACAAGTAGTGGCAAAGCAGCAAGACAAGCATGTTTCTTTGGATTTCAAACAGGAGTTGATGGTTGACACTTGGTCTGCAGTGTGTTTCAGCTGCAAATGTTTGCACATAAACGTCGTTTTGCATGACTATGTATGATTTTATAAAGGAAGAAGACCGCTGCTCAGTGTTGGTTGTGTGTGCTACCTGACCATTTGGTATTCTGCTTTTTTTGGAACATTTTTCCTTTACAGGCTTCCACAGCAGGAGGCTTTAAAACGACACATGAGCACCATATTGAGGTCATGACTTAGCATGTTTCACAGAGGAAAGAAAACTTCATGGATTACAGAGCGTTACGCAGCCGTCGTTATCATATCAATATTCAACAGCAGGTTATAGAGGAACTTTGCAGGTTGCTTTCCTTTCTTTTCTGCAAAGCACAGTAATGTATCTTTTGTAAGAGAGGGAGAAGGTAAAAGGTCTGTTTCCAATTTGATCTTGAGGGCGCTGTGTTGGAGTTCGCCAAGGCAGGCATTAAAGTAAAGCTGTGGCTAATAAGCTATTGAAACCAAAGAAAGGGTTGAATTCCAAAATAAATGACCGATTAATTTACAGCATCCGATTGGATCCTGCTCTGCTTTTAGGTTTTCTGTTATTTTTGATACAGCATAGCAATAGTGTGCGACTTTGTGACAGAGTCAAAGGGACAAAAATGTTCGGACCTTCAAGCTAAATGAATACGTTTAACATGTGGATTGTTTTTTTGTTTTTATAAATATATTTCAGTTTGATATATTATGTATGTTGGTATCATTTCTCTCAGTCAAATCATTAATTTGTCCTTAAGAAGTTTATTGTAGGCAAGCCGGGCGTATCAGTTTGACATTGCCTAACCATAAAATTGGCAGATCTTCTCTTTTTGTTGATGTGAATTACAATGAGGCTGGTTGGGAACTGAGAACATCTCATTATGGTAGTGCTGAATACTACATTGTTCCAATGTTAAATTTGGATCGGAGCACAACATTCAGCTGAGGAGAGACAGATGTGGACATGAGAAAAACTAAAGACATTAGTCTCAAAATTAGTTTGATGTTAAAAAAAAAATGCCATAAATGTCTGTTCTTAAATAATTTGGGACATCTTTATTTATCAAACCACTGTTTCTTTGTATTGCCCAAATTATTATTGTTCATTTTGTCTATGAAGCACTTGGTAACTTTGTTTTTATTACAGCATGTTTTAAAGTTTGAAATGTTAAAAAAATTCGAATTCAAGAAGAGTTCGTACAATGAAAATTTCCTCCAAGTTAACATCACCACTGCATGAACTGAGTTGAACAACTGACAACTATGTGGCCTGAACAGCAACGGTTAAATCTTGGCATTGAAAACAAAACCTAAACTGAAAAAGGAAACATTGGCACAGAAACACTTGTATTGGCCCTGAAAACAGTTCCACTGATCTGTTCGTTTTATTACATTTATATTTACTGAAATGTGGTGATATCTGTACATATAGAGCCCCAGAGGCAGCGTTGTTGTTCAGTCCAGTAAAAACATGAAGCTTCACTTTACATTCAAACTAATGTTGCAGCTACAATTGTTAGATTTCATCTGTAAGACCGACATTTATCTTCCAAAAGGAATTATATCAGATCAAATCATTGGATTATTTTCTCCCCGGGTTGATGACGGACGCTGACCGGCCGATCATCTCAGCGGTCGAGCTGCTAGCAGCTGAGATGACCTGGCCAGCGGCTCTGAAACATCTCCAAATATGCTGCAGCAGATTTACAAACAGCTGTTATTTGGATAAACTGAGCACATATTGGGAATTTAAATAGCTACTTTCTCGCCTGAAAAAATATTAAATCTTAATAAAGTGACATATTAACAGTCCAACAGCGGTCTGGCTCAAAATCTTCACCATGATGCCATTTCCCTCAGATATCTTCGTCGAACCACAAAGCACACTGGGTAATGTAGGCCCAGCAAAGGCCCTCCTCTCTACGTCAAAACACTGACAGACAGTTGAAACTGAAAACCAGTTACACTGAAAAAAAACCCCTGACAGCATTTTTTAAAAAAATGAAAAAAGACAGACATGAAGAAAAAATCTGAAGATTGAAAAACACATCATAACGCAAAAAAATACCAAAATAAAATAAGATTGTAATTTTTTTAATGCCCGTGTTTTATTTTTGAGTGGAATTTTTTGCAGTGCCAACGCAACTTTTTCCAACACAAATGTTTCAATGCCAATGTTTCCTTTTTCAGTTTTTTTTTTGAATGCCAAATTTTGTTCTGGCCCCATAGACAACAGCCTCAATTACACAACAGTGACCTCTTTCAGCGGTTCTCATCAATAGTTGTTCTCATCACTAGTAACATAACTCCACATGTCACACTCTGAGGTGCTGATGCAGGCCTCAGCTATTCCCCAGCAGCAGCAGCAGCAGTTTGTGGTCCAAGAACAAAAAATGGACCTCAAGGAGGAGACTCAGTGTAAATCTGGGAAGCGGTTCGTTGTGTTTGGGGGTCAAGTGGGCTGAAGCTGCAGCGGCGAAGTTGTAAATACAGGACCGTAACGTAATGGAGCGGTGCCAGAAAGCTGCAGGTTATATTTCACTTGCTCTAATGCTTTACTGGAGCCAATTTATCCTGTACAGCAGATATAAAGTATTAATGACCCACATTGTGTAAAATACATCTCAAAATGTTTACATTAACATTGTAAGACCTCTGCAATCTTTGAAATATCTTGGCTGGTGTAAAAATGTTTTCTCCAGGATCCGTTTCAGAGGTAATAATCCCTAGTGGCACATAAAACCTGTTTGCAAACACCCATTTGCATTTGTGCTGAAAAATATTTTCTGACTGCAACATATTAAGCGTGCTTGCTACAAATTACAAGCAAACATACAGTATAAGCAATATAAAAACTTACCCATGTGGCCTTTCCAAAACCCACAGACCCCCACCAATTTTTGGGTAATGTAAATACATATTTGCGCAGAATGGCCTGTTTTGAATAGTCATAAAAAATGGGCAAGGTATTCCAGCCATTACTGAGAGAGCGATTGACTTGAACCTGGCCACATGGTTTTCCATGGATTGGGTGCTTGTTGTATTCCCCAAAGACAGTCACTCCGAATAAGGGGAAAGGAATGATCTTCACATCAGCCTTTATATATATTATTGAGGCTCAATTCCTGGGAGCGGAAGTCAGTGAGCGTATTTACAAAGAACAAATGTTGACAGAAATAAGTTGGGAATAAAGGCAAGTTTTGACCCGGCTTAATAGTGCAACAATAAAAAATAAATAAGACAGCATCGGTATTGTATTGTATTGGCTTGGTCTCAGCTAAAAACACCATAAACACACTGTGGAAGGTGAAATGTTTAAAAAGAGTTTCATTTTAATAGTTTTTAGACATGAATGACAATGATTTGACCTTAACTTTAACTGGTCAACTAGATCACTGACTTGGACTTGTCAAAATTGATTTTTGATATTTTATTTTTGCTTATTTTTTATTTCCAATCTAATACTTTTGAATTGTATTTAAGTGTCTCTTTATATTGCCTTGTGTTGCTTTTATATTCTGTCTTGATGCCTTTTATGTTCTATGTAAAGCACTTTTAATTGCCTTGTTGTTGAAATGTGCTATACAAATAAACTTGATTTGGAGACTTAAGACTTTAACAGCTCTGGGATTTAAAAGTCGCGATGGACAGGGAAGAGCTGACGGTGTTACACAGTCTGGGGGGCAGCAATGAAAAATCCGCGATCACCTTTGGACTTGGACTGGGATCGGGCAGAACTACCTTTTCAAGAGGTTTTGTTAAATTTGACGGCATTTACACCAGTTTAAATGAACCAAACAATACTGGTAAATGCAACAGAGTTTGTTTAAATCGGACCAAACAGGTGAAAGCACCATTACAAATGAATATAAGAATCTTAAAATCAAATTATGTAAATTTACTGTATATATACTGCTGTTGTAATAGAAAAATGCTGTGGATGAAGATTTTATCCATATTGTTCACTTCTACTTGTATGTTCTATACTATGATACTACTATAAGATACAATGAATTTCAACCGATGTCTCAGATGTCAGATATCCATTTCCTGTCAGCGTTCAGAGAAATTTTCCCCTCCAGGAAGCACATGTACCGAACGCCTCTGAACAGCCAAAATTGTGTGGAGAAATACATTGATGCATAAAATTATAAGGTATGATAGTGTAGGACGAGAGGTTTGGCATTTTTAATTCAAGCTGCCAACAGAGCTGAGTAAAGCAGCTTCAGAATAGACTGCTGCAATGCCCCAATTACGAAATACAAATTGAGGTTTTTCCCTTTGAACTGAGAAGAAAATTATATTCTCTGAGACTCGCTCACAGACATATGCATACTTCTTCTCTTTGTAAATTAGATCTGACAGTGTTTCAGTGACTATTTATACTGAAATGCCATACAACAATTAACATTTTTTTGGTCGACCACTTTTATTCCATGGTGAACCGCTTACTTTTGCTAGAAAAATGGGACAGATGTGAGATATTTTAACACAGAATATGAAAAAGTTGGTTAAAAAAAAGCGTAAAAAAAAGAAAAAAATAATTTTTTAAAGCAATGCTGAGAATTTTGTTCATACATTATTTGAATGTATATTGGCTCCACCTCCCTCACTGTCCCATATGACCTGTCACCAGGGCAACTAACTGCAAGGTTGGTGCACATTTGGTCACAAAGAAAGCTCCAGCAGCTGGATGGCACCACACCCAGACTCATGGACCAGTAAAAGTGTGAGAACCTGGATTTGGTGGAAACAATGATGGTGTTCTCAGCACCGGTTCCTGGGTCCCTATGCATTTACCATGGCTGTTTGACACGTGCACTGTGTCCTTTCACTTTCCATAGTTACTGTGCTTAGCTCTATTGTTATCTCCAGACGGTCATTTTCCAGGGTAATGTCAACAGTCTCATTACAGGGCTCAGAGGAGCTGGACTCTCGGCGGTGGATGATATATCATAAAACAGCAAATACCTAGCATGTGTATTCGTTCAGTTTTTTTTTCTGTAGTGGATTAAGAATACAAGTCGAGTAACTGTTTCTGAAGTTAATGTTTCCAGTGTAAATCACAAAAGGCCTCTTCGGTTTTGAGAGGTAGTGTGTAAGGAGTTGAAATTACTGTTAAGCCTTCTGGGGGAGTCGTGGGTCTAATACAACAACAAATCAGAGATGGGCTGAGTCCAGCTGACAGCCCCATTAACTGCCCCCCCCCCCCCCTCCCCTCCCACCTCTAACCACACACCTACTCAAATTTTTGATTTCTCTCTTTATATTTGGATTTTAAAAATAATGCAAACACTGGTTTAACCTTTTCTTTTTTTTACTTAGAGGGCCTCTAGAGTATAATCATGACCATTAATGTGTTTTTGCCCCATTTTCTCTTTACTATTGATTCCAGGAAGCCTTTTCTAAGCTGTTAACATCAGAGCTGAATCAGTCAACAGAAAATAAATTGGCAAAAATCAATTAATTAAGTGGCTCTTTGGTTTAATCGTGCAACATTCTCTGTTTCCAGCTAATTAAATGTAAGAATGTCCTTCTTTGTCTATTTTATATCATTATAAACTGAATATCGTTGGGTTTAAGACTGTTGATCGAACAAGCAAGTCATCTAAAGACTTCACCTTGGCCTCGTGATCAGGCATATATCTGTTTAAAAAGCTATGCTACTGTAAAAACTATGGGTATTTTTGGTGAAAATGGGTACAAGACACAAAGAATGACCATTACATGTACTGTGGACGGTGACTCTAATTACCAAAATGGATAGTTACGGTAAATACAGTGTATTGTTATGCATTAAGGCCAATATAGGTAAGGATTTTCATTTCTCTGTCAAATCAAAATAACACTATTTTCAATAGTCGAAAAGGTTTCAGAGCTACACTTGCACAAACACACACACACACACATAGGCCAGAGCCATGACAGAACTGGGTTTTATCCAATATTCCATTTGACTGGAGCTCAAGAGGCTAATCGCTCCTTGACGGAGAGAGGTCAGGGGTCAACGTTTGTTTGTAAAAAAAGGGCCTAAAAAATACAGGCGATCAGCCCAGTATCTTCACTCATATTCAAAGAATGCTCACTAATGACAATCATTCTGGCATGATAACATGTTAACGAGTAAGATTTACGGTGCCTGATAAGAGTCTATCATTTTACAGTCCTACTTTAAATATGAGACATCCATTTATCATTTCAGATATTAATTACACAACTGACACGGACAGAACGGCCTATCAAACCTGGCAGGTCTCTGATGATCTTACTGCAGGTGGAACACTGAGTTAATCTATCAAATTTAGTCCAAACAGTATCAGCACTGAGAATAAACAGTCCGATTGGATTTAACTCCGAGGATCCAGCCAATAAAGTATATGCATGCCATGTGTGAAGATCAACACACATGACATGGGAATGTTCCGGCTTACCAGCAAATATTTATCAAGCTGGCAAACTCTACTGCGATAGAATATCCCACCCAACCCCTCATTAAAGCTCGGACACAATGCTTCAGTCCGTGCCGCTAAATCACCTACAGAGCTGGAACAGTTTCTCTTTTGTATTAAAAGTTAATAAAATACGACAGCAGTGCAAATATTTTCACAGCAGAAAACGAAGCCAGACACACAGGTGCATTGCAGAGGCCGAGTGTGGAGGCAATATGGTTTTGGCTTCGGAGGAGGCATGCGCTGTGTTTTCGACCGTGCGGATCCTTCAAGTTCGATGTTTCGAGTGTTGCAGGAAAAGCTTGATATGATCCAGCGTTTCAAAAAGCAGTTTGAATTTGAAAGATTCAGGGAATAAAAAAAAATAAAAAAAAAAGGTATGGTACTGCTTACTTCAGATGAGAAACAGGATATTTGTATTATGTAGCTGAGAGGTTACAGAAAGGGAAAAAATCTACTCTGATGACTATTGTTTGTTTGAGAATGGGAACAGTTTTAAGCAAAACACAAAGTAACGATATAAAGAGGAGAAAGAAATCGATTAAGATGACCATACGTATATGTGATATGTGGACAGCATCTCCAAGTCTTTCTTAAAAACAGAGGGACTGAGAGAAAGAGAGAGAAAGAGAGAGAGAGAGAGAGGAAGGAGAGGGGAACAGCCAGAGTGCATAAACAGATGGTCACTTTGCTGGGGAACATTAAATAGACATCAGAGATGCTGTAGGCACATCTGGAGTGGCAGGAAGCTGGGTGCATGGAGCTGCAGATCTGTGGGATAATTAGATGAGGGTCAGGACTAGAGTGTGTGCATTTATGTGTGTGTGTGTGTGCGTGTGCCTGCGTTGAAAGCTTATGGTACAAAAAAAAAGCAATGGAGACATAAACGTAATGCAGATTTAGCCTTTGAACATATCATATTGTATATTTTGAATATGTTTTTTCCCCCTACATGTGCAGTATCAGTGTCAGGTTTCGGTTTCACTTCTTAACCTGCATCTAAAAGGTGCTGACTCTCACAGGCTAATAAAGCTACATTCACTCAGTTATTCCTCATTATCAACATGTACAATAGCTTGTCGAGAAAAGTGCCATTTTTATCAATATATTGTGTTGTTATTAACCGCTTCTTTACATGTAAACTCTCTACAGATGCAACAAGGAAAATGCTGCGCTTGATTTACTTTAACCAGGTTTCCCAGGAGGTCAGAGGCTTACAACATATGCCTTTACAAATGATGTTTATATGACCCACCCACCCAGTGTGCCTGCTAAAATAAACCAAGTCCAGCGTTCCACTGATTTTTGTTCCTCACTGCTCCTATAGCATGAATGCAAATGCAGAAATCCTGAAGGTGACAGAGGAAAATGCTGAAATTATATGTATAAGTTAATATCAGACTATGCCTGACTAACATCTCGGCGTAAGGGTTTTCTTATTGATGAACAAACATGGGAATCCATTAATGACCAAACTTAGTCAGAGGAAAACGAATTGTGCATTCAAATGTACTTCGACTAAAATCAAACAGCGCTCTTGATATTTCATTGATTCCATAATTTGGTGTTTCTTTACTGTAGTTGAAACAGAAGGTTGTAGCGGGTGAAAAAAAAATGGCGGAGGGACTGTTCAAAAGTGTTAAAAGAGTTGAAAAATATTTTGCACATAATCCAGAATTTGTAACTTTAAAAAAATGAATAAATTGAAAGATTAATTTCAGAAGAGAAAGGTGATGATGTCCAGTGTTAAGCATCCAGTTTGTGAGTGATTTTGACACATTTCTTTACTTTGCAAAGAGCTATATGACCCGTTAAACAAAGATGGAAAGTAAAAATTTAATTTATTTTGTTGTTCAACTGTTGTTTTGCTGGAGCAGAAACATGCTTTGATATTTTCTTTAAAAACTTCCAACTAATTCATTTTTATTCTTTTAAATTCGGACACACACTGCTCCAGGGAGATACTCTCCTACTGCTCTTTTTTTTTTCCCCTCGAGACATTGCAGACTGTGTACGTGAACCTATCCACCCTTCCTTGCTGGAGGTGGGAGGTGGAGGCCAGAGCTGGCGCTGGTGTCGCTGCTCTGTGTTCTTTGTGGCTGTGGAGGAGGAGGAGGGACAGGATTCAGAGTCCTGCGGTGGGAGGTTTAGTGCACTGAGTGGGCAGCAGCTCCAGCATCTGCTCCCTCTTAGCGGCAACCACACTGGGTGTTATTGTTCCCGACAGAGATGAAAAAAAGGGGGGGGGGGAGGGAGGGAGTGGTGGAGGATGACATAGGAGGGGAGAGAAGGGGAGAGGTAGCAGAGCATGGAACGCAAGGTTAGAAGGGTTGAAAATAAAGACAGAGAGATGTGTAAATATGATAAAGTAGAGTTTTAATGGGTAAAAAAAAGAGACAGAAAGGAGGAGTGTGAAATCAGATGTCAGAAGGAGGGAGGGCAGGGAGACCCATGGAGGGGGAGGGGGGGGGAAGCCTCATAAAAGCATCATTAGGGAGTAGGCTGTACCTCCAGGCATGCTCGCTCAATGACTCACACCTACAGCTTGTTAGGGCTTCCACTCGCCATAGAGGAGGCCAAGTTCAAGGCCACGATCGGGGTTGTGTGTCAGAACACATGGTGAGAAATGGATAAATAAAACAACAAAGTGTTGCATGTCTGACACTTTGGTTTCAAAGAGGGGGAAAACCACTTCCAAAAATAAAACACAGGCTGTCACTCTTGTTGTCATGTAGCTCCTGCAGCAACAATGTATTCCTACAGAGGAAAAAAATATATTGTACTTTGAATACCAACAACCACGTTGCCCTTACATGACTAAAGATTTCAATGATCTCAACATTTTTGCGATAAGTTGTGAAATACAGATGTTTTTAAGGGAGGCTCTGCAACATTGACTTTGTATGTGTATCATTATTTAAGAACATTAATAATGACGGTATGCTTGGTTCTGTGATTGAGTAAGTAAGAGTTAGGTCATTCTTGACCTTGTAAATAGTAGTTACAAAAAAAAGCAGAATTTAACGTCCACTTACTAGTTTTTTCTGGACTACATCTAATGGTCTTCATCAGTGGATGAGTTAGGATTCTTTTTAAAGGGAAAATTCTGCTTTTGTTTGTTTGTTTCACAACCTTTGTGTTACTTTTCTAGTTTTGGTCATTGTTTCAATAATAGTGAGTCGTTGACAGGCACAGGCAGTTTCCACATAAATCGTCAGTTTAACCATTTCATCTAAACCACTTATTTGGAAGTGAAAACAAAGCTAAAAGTTAGAAATTACTGGGTAAACTGATTTAAATACCCATTTGGTTTGTTGGAGCTTCTACTTAACCGCTGTCTCAACCCAATCGCGAGAACAAAAGGTTGGCATTGTATATTTCTACAAACCACGGATATGTTAAATGTCTGTCTCAATGTTGGCCATTATCAGTTGAATGATGATGTTTTATGATGTGACAACGCTGTGGTCTGGTTAGGTTTAGGCACAAAAACCACTTGGTTAAGGTTAAAGAAAGATCATGGTTTTGGTTAAAATAAAAAAATAAAATAAAAACAGTTGCAAATGTAGGGTTAGGGTTAGGATTAGGGTCTCGCTAAAAACACACGATTTTGTCGATTGAAAAGGTCAGTGGGCATTGGTTTCGAGGTGGTCTCGATCCATGCTCTCTGCTGATTTCCGACTTTCATCCAACTTTTGTCCAACAAACTTCCTAACCATCAACCGACCCCTCCTCCTCTTAATAAGAAAGTCAGGTCATATAGATCTCATGTGAACTATGTCACTTTAGAACTGTTGATAGGATATGTATTGTTGAAATGTTCAAATGTAGATATTCAACGTATCTGTGATTTGCAGAAATGTACAATGCCAACGTTTTATTCTGGTGACCAGGCTGACTGTCTTTCTTGGTCTAACTTTGACCTACCTGTAGTTATTGTAGACAGTTTTACAGTGCAAATAAAACATGATATTGGTGGTTTCAGGTATCCTCTGTATCATTTTCATCTCCAAATACTTGAGTAAATTGGTTAATCTGGGGATTTGTTTACAACCTTTGTGATCGTCACGCTAACCCCAATGGCCTCTGTTGTAAAGTGTGCCAAGTCAGTCACTGTTGCCAGATTTCATGCAATATGTTTATAAGTAAAAGCTCAAGTTACACCCGATAGGACAGAAGGCCAAAACTAGGACCCAGATCTTTAAAAAAAAAAAAGCATAATTTACCTTTAAAATCTGTCCTCATCAGGCCATTTGAGAACATGTTCTGTCCAGTGTCACTGAGGTTATACAGTCTGCATGTCGTTTGGCTGAACTCTGAACATAACCATGTAACACACACTCTCATTCTCCCACCTGTCCAGTTGTGTTTGTCCTCATGGGATTTCTAGCACGTATCTGAAATGTTGGTAATATGTTACTATGCACGAGCATGTGGAATGTGGGAATGGTTTTGGCTCCGGTAATTTGCTGACTGCTCTCTATGTACACAGCTCTCCTGATGGACAAAAAATTATTAAGATGTTAACTGAACCACTGAGGGATTTTAGCTTACACCTGTCAGGTCAGCAGTTCACTTGTGGCTTATCCTGGAATTGTGCGATTGGCACCGATGCATGCGGTTCAACGTACAGTTCATGATGTATCTTGGATAAATACAACAGATTTTAAGCACCTTAACAGTTGATGTCAAAAATTAAAGCAGCTATGTGTAGATTTAAGGGATTACGTTATCTTTCAAATTATTCTGATTGTTTTGTGTCTTCTTGAGATACTACCAGGGTCAAGAGATTTCAAATACTGTAGTAGCTTTAAGCTGCTCTCATCACTATTTTTTAAATGTATCAATAGATCAAATGACTACATGTAATGCGAAAGGTGAACCCACGGAGAATTAGCTCTACGGAGTGTTTTTTAGCTACTTTCAGTTCATTATCTTGGTTCATTCTCACTGCCTTAATCAACCTAATTTCCAGCAGCTGCTATAAAACAGCACACAGCTATTTTATAGCAAACAACCTCTGATATACCCACTGTACACTGACTGCCCATGCACCAAATGGCAGACAAACTAAACAACTAGCTGGTGAACAAAATGGAGCATTTAGCAACTAAAGATCCAGATATTTCCCTCAGGATCTGGTGGAAACCAAAACAGAGCTAAAAAGAAAATGAATATTGCACTAGGTTGCCTTAAACATGACTCCAAATGAATGCTAATGTTGCTCTGTGTCTGCTGGATGTGTAAATAGGCAACTGTTCCAACATGTTCGCAATACGCCCCCGCCCCCAGGAGCACTGTCTTCAAATCTTCCCGTGCAAAGAAGGGAGAGCCCTTTTGTCTCTGGGTGCTACGGAGACATTACAGCCAGCGGTAAATCACCAAAGAGCTGCACAGATCAGTTCATTGGATCATGTTTTCCGCAGGATGGCGATGTACTTTACATCTCAGGAGTTGGGCTGCTAGTGGCCAAGATGACCAGCTGGTCGTAGGTGTTATTTGGATAAACTGACCACATATTGGGAATCTAAATGGTTACTTTCTCTCCTGAAATAATATTAAAACTTAATAAAGTGACAGATTAACAGTCCTATGGTGAAAATTACAGCTTTTAGCCTTTTGTGACAGATTTACAGGGGAAATTACGCCATGTTCGGCATCTCCACCCATCCTGACCGGTGCTTGGCGCTGGAGTATCTTCATCATGCAAAGAGGGGAAACCAATCATTACTGGTTTGACGTAAAACACATCACTAGTGGTGCGCCAACATGGTAATGTCATACCAGACACCAGATTTAAAAGGTCTGTATACTGTGCAATACAGAGAGATTTATCTGGCGGTGATAGGCTTAATCAGCATTGTGTGAACTGGTTTGGCAAGGGCTTGATGTAACAGACATTCATTTATATGTTAAAGTTCCGCACTCCGGCTTTAAAAGATATAAAGACTTCTTTTTCCAAAGGAGTCCACTTCAAACCAGTGAGAAGAGCACAGACAAAAACACAAATTCACAAATTTCTGATGTGAAAAATCATGAGTATGAATCTAACTTTGGCACATAATAATGTGTTCGACTCCTAAAATACACCAGACGTTGGTTAAGAAAATGCATTAAAAATAGAAAAGTTGTCAGTTGCATTTAAAGATAAATCAATCACTTTGCTGATCTATCAATGTAACCAACCTTAAGGCCTCCCTCTTGCAAAAACATCTAAAACATTTATTTGTGATGACAAATTTACCGCACATTGAAAGAAGATCAAAATCTCACGGTTTAAACCCACTTCAATCCTGACTCTAATCACGTCAGTCTTGTCCAGACAGGTTCAGCACTTTGGCAGCTGTGCTCAGATTTACTTTAGGAGTGTATATTTATTCCACATCTATGCTGAGACCACAGTGGCCGGTGCTGTACATACCAACTATACTGGCCCTTTTATAGAGCTCCTTCCAAGCCTATATTGGTCTCTCACGTCAACCTGAATCTTTAATCCTGGATAATAAGATTTCCTTACCCTTCAAATCTTGTCAAATCCCACTCAAGTCAAGGCCCCCCCCCCCCAACCAACATGGACATGTTACAATGGAAGTAGACTTACCATAAATCTGAGCGTCCTGGCATGAGCCTCTTCTTTCCGCTGAAATATGGTTCAAAATCTTGGGTCTTGAGTCTGTGGGCGTAGTCTATATAGCCAGATACTTCCTGTCCAAGAGTATTATGATCCCTTATGAAAATGACCGACTGTAAAAAGAGAGAAAAAGAAGGAAACCCTCTGTGTAAATAATCACGACCATCGAGCCTCTCCTCAGTAAAAGCCACAAAGGCCAATGTCACTTGTTAAAGTGGACAGATAGAGGGGATCTGTTACAAATACCCCATACTTTGAAATACAAAAGGCTCATGTTATACTTTGAATCGGGTTCAAATCAGAAAACGACTCAGACTTAAGTCGTCCCGCGATGGCCCGAGTTTATCGAGGTGGGCTGACTACAGAATATCATGCTCAGATAAATGCGTGGGACTCGCTGAATCCTCCGACTTACAGTAACTAGAGTTTCAGTTTCAGTTCCGTTCCAACACACCTACAGTCGAGGTGGGAATGTTGCTTGAAATGACATGAAATGTGGAGTTATACTGTAAGGTTAGGTGAATAGTTGAGGACTTTTTAGTAAAAAAAAATGAATAAATAAAAAGACAAAAAGGGGGCTAAAAAGGTCTTTATAAAAGGGATAAAAACTATATTCATAAGATTTACAGTAGAGCGATAGATGCATCTACTTTTAGAGTGTCACAGTGAAAGTTTTAGCCAAAATGAAACCATAACTTCCCCACAAATTCCCTATATAACATTTCTGTCTTTAGCAGTTTGTCGTAAAGCTCACACCTTTAGTCTGGACACAATCAGGCTTGATATTGTCATTTTGTTCTTCCAAATCGTAACCCTACTACTGCTACTTTTGTCTACCCAGTATATACGACACCTCTGTTCTGGGTGGTGCAGAGCATTGTGTAGCTCTGTGTCCTGACAGTAGGAAGGTTTCTAAAGTTTGAAACCTGCTGGCTGGGGCCCTTCTCTGTGTTGAGTTTGCATGTTCTCCCTGTGCCTGCATGGGTTTTCTCCAAGCGCTCCCGTTTCCTCCCACAGTTCAAAGACATGCAGGTTAGGTTAGACTCTGAATTGCCTGTAGGTGTGAATGTGACTGTGAATGGTTGTCTGTCTCTGTGTGTCAGCTCCGTGATAAACTGGCAACCTGCCCAGGGTGCACCCCGCCTCTTGCTCAATGTCAGCAGGCATCAGCTCCAACCCTTTACAGGAAATGTAGATAAAGGATAAACAGACTTGACTAAAATAAGAAAAAATAGAGACATAATAGGGTATTTTATTTTTCAAAATGCATCAGTTTATTACATGTAATATTAATTGGTTTGTTTTAATAAACACCATTTCCCACAAATTCACTGCAAATTAATTATTACCAGTTTTACAGACAAATCAACATCTGACAATAACCTATTACCTAAGACCTATTTTCCTTATTTCAAAATAAACCTAAATGGATAAAACCATATGACGACCAGTGTCTTCAGACCCAATTTGAAATGGATCTCTAGAAAACATGCTTGAATCCAAACAGGACCTAAAGACAGGCAGACCTGAGGATAATTACAACACTGGCAGCAGCATGTTGCTCCAACAATTAATGAGCAGCTACGGTTGAAAAGAGCAGAAATACATGTCAGTTCTCCTGTACTTCACAGTTAACACCTCATGAAAAACACACTTCTCTCCTTCGATGTTACAAAGCCGACTTTGGTCCTGGGTTGCGTCTCATTTAGAATCCTATATAAGCTCTTCGGACATGTGCTTTCTGTATGCTGCAAATGCTACAATGCTACTTTTTTATGGGCAAAATACAGAGGTGGATGCCTGTTTAGCTTGTACTAACACAATAGCTCAAAATCATCTTCAACTTCTGACCATTTCAGAAAGGGTTGAAAAATAACTCTACTGGATAAGAGAACATTTTGGCTCTGTGATTTATGAATAGCGCATGATGAGTAAGAACAAAAAAAAAGCCTGGATTCTTCAGGGTAAACAACACACACATATCTACAGTAAAGACTGATTCCCACTTGCTCATCAGAGACCTGGTCTTTGAAGTGAGCTCAAACCAGACAAAACCTGGAGGAAAAAAAAAGGATGACAAATGGTTTTGTCACCGGATTCAGACAAAGCAAATGATAGGCAAGTTGTCCAAATCCCCTCGGGTGACAACAGAACATGAAATGATCTTTTCATGTTGATTTGATGGTTAAGATAACGCACGATGACAATGGACGGGAAGAACTCCAAACAGAGGACACACTCAGGTGTGAAAAGGTTGTTATGTCTGCCTTCACATAGATAAAAAGCAGCTTTTCTTTCTTTCTTTTCTGCCTCGTATCGAGAGAGGAGGACTCTTTTTGTGTCTGGCTTGTCTTGTTTACTCTGAGCATCAATGAATCCCACTTGTTGGCCTACAGTAACGCAGTACGAGGATCCAAGCAGAATACCTCGGCTAGCGATATCACATTTGTATAACTGTCAGGACACGGGCCATCTGTGGATCCCTTTACTAAAAAGGCGTGAGATAACTAGCACTCCAGAGCTCAGAAGAAAAGAGGGCTCCTTTCTCTCTGTCTTTCAAACATTTAAAACAGATGCTATCAGGTTCACAGCTGGCTGGGGGCCTGGGCCAGATACCCTATCTACTGGCTTCTGTCCTCCTGTAGCCAGCCTTGAAAAGACATCATCAGGTGGACCCGGTAAAAGCAAAAGGAGGTAAGAAACATTTGTGTAGTGGCCAAAAAACTATGTACCAGTTTCACTCTAAGAGATAAATATCTTAGTTCAGTGCAGTCTTTGGTCCTTGTCTTTCAAATTCTGATTGTCTACAACTGTGAGTCAATTATACCAAGATAAATAATGGCTTCACATAAAACAGGCTCGTGATTGGCTGCCCGTTATGTTTACTCTACATAAAATGCAGCATCAAAACTTTTTGTTCTCTGCAGCCAACCTCATTATCTAACCCCACATTTGGTGAAAATTAAGATTATACTTATACAGCAATTTGTAGCAGCTGTGAACTAAAAAAAAAAAAACAAAGATGAGAACACAAGTTAAAAATGAGTGTATTAAATGTTTAGAGCTCATTGTTTATGGTTTGCATTATTCAAAGAAGTTGGATTGTTTATTTTGAATATTAAAAATCTGGGCAAAATTAGAATAAATCAAATAAATAATGCAAAAATGTGCTAAAGTTGGCTTACAAAAGATCATCCGCGGCGTATGCATGTTAAAGATAACATCTGTTTATTACATCTTAGGGTTTTATTTTCATAGCTGTGGCAATCATCTCCGTCTGTTATGATAAGACTGAACTTGCATATATAATGAGATGTGGGAACACAGCGTCGTCGCTAAAACAACTGCAAGAAACACGGGTGGTCGGATGATTACACAAGACAACACTTTAGCCAGATTATCTAAACTGCTTTCTCTAGAAACCTGAAATATTGGTAATAATCTCTTTTTGAAGAGGAAAAATGTGCATGCAAAAATACAGCAAATACAGTATGTAAACAAAATCTGTGATTGATGTTTCCAACTGTTCTTGTTATCCTCTTCCAAATAAGTTTGGCTAGCCTAGATGATTGTTTACATCATGATATCAATATTAGTATTTGGGATATAGTAAATTGTCTGGAAATTCAATTGACTTTTAATACTGTATAATATAAACAGAAAAGAATGTTAATAATCATATAAAAATCCAATATTGCTATGAAGCAGTCCTGCTGAGTAATTTGCAACATTGCATCACATCCAGCTCTATAAAAGGGAGAGCTACCACAGTAGAAATGGTAAGACAAAAGTCACTGATTGTGAAATGTATATTATGTTATGGTAAATATTTATTATATATATCCTAAATGATAACCAAATGACCACCGACCTTACAAAAAGTGAGACCAAAGCAGAATTATGTGTTAACTATCATGTTAACATGTTTTCTTTCAATTTTTCCTTTCAGTTTTTGGAGTGTTTGTCATGAAAAACAGCAACTTTTGGTGTTATGTGTTGGGGCTTAAAATCAGGGTTGAAAAATCTCTGGTCCTTTAAAAAAAATCCATGTATTGTTTTGTGAAAATGAAAATGATAACGCACACAAAACAGCACTACAAAGTGCCTGCAGAAAAAAATTACACAATTACTTTTTGTTTTGACAGGTAAGCAAAAGTTCCCTCACAGCGAATCGGGCGAGCGCAACCATCGACTCAGACTTGGTTATTTGCTGCAAACAACCGACCAGCCTCAGTGTTGGAGGGAGCGGGGGGGGGGACGACTCCTCCACCTTACGCTATGGAAAACAAGTGGAGGCCTTACGTCACCTGCCAGCAATTACCAAGAACAGGTGCTGTGACCTCACAGGGCAGCGAGAGGCCCCCCGCTTTATGGCAAACATCAGTCTGGTTAGAGCCTGAGAAGCTGAGCGCTGCACAGGTCCCAGGTAGAGATCCTGTGATACTCAATATTCAGTTTGATCCTCTTTGAAACTTTTCTTTTTTTTTAAATGTGTACACAGTTGAAATTTTAGCCGGCTAAAAGGAAAACACCAGTGACCTTAAGATGAAGGTTACGTAAACCGGTAAAGAACAAATTTCCACATTGCACATGCGGACAATAAAGATTATTATTATTCCTTTAAATCCGTGATCCGTGCAGTTAATAAACACAGCAAAGCATTTCAAAGCAACAAAGCATTTTTTGAGGGCGGCGTACTCACTGCCCTCAAAAAAAAAAAAAAAAAAAAAAATCCACTCTGAACATGTTTATGTGCTCAGAAACAAACAGTGAAACTTGAACAGTGTTGACAATTGTAATTATTGAGGTCTGTGAAAACTGTGGAGGGATCCCCGGCCTCTTGACAATAAGGGAAAACCTACACAGATGTGAATTACTCCACAAACCTTTGGCTAATCTTTCAAAGCCCCACGGCTAAAAGAGAGGGATTTACAAATTCAAGTCAAACAGAAGCTGACAGCGGCCTGACACGTACTGCATGTGCCCCCTCCTTTGTGCTTTGACAATGTCCTACAGGTGGGGACACAATGGCCCGGACCACCTGACATCCTGTGGCATAAGGAATCTATGTCTGAATGTGTGTGTGTGACTGTAGGTGTTTGTGACAGAAAAAAAAGGGAAACAGCTAAAGAGGGCGAACTAAAGCTAAATCTCAATACTTTTTGGGGACTAAATCACATGTTTATCACAGAATATAGAAAATGACAAGTATTAAAGCTGGGATAGAGTGTCCTGTTCACTTATTATTTGATCAGAATTCAATTTTGGTGTCTTCTGTTTAAAAAAAGGGTGCATAGAAGAACTTAACAACACATTTATCAGAGTTAGACATTGAAATAAAGAATTGTTTTAGTATCTATACCAAAACTCAGGTGTCATTTCAGTTCCAGTATCAAAAGATTTTAAATAATACTCCACTCTAGCCACTATTTTAAAGTTGGCTAAATGATTAATTACTGTCAGTACTGATTATTGTTTCATATTTTTTCTAATAATGCATTGGTAATGTTTATAAAATATGACAAAAAGAGGGAAAAGTGCTTACCACCAAGTGACATGTTAAAATTGCTTGTTTTGCCTGAACAAAGACCCAAAGCTCTTAAATGACAGTAACATACGATCATAAAATCCTCACATTTAAAAGTGGCACCAGCCACTGATGATCCAATGAATGAAAATGAATCGTTTCAGCACTATATTTACTTTTAAAAGCTAAAACCTAATTCTTCAAATGGTACAATACATCAAATGGCAACATTTCAAGTCCATCCATCATATGTTACAGAGTAAGAAAGTGAAGGGGAAGCAGCAGAGAGACATGTCCACTGTCCTGACTTTATTACAGAATAGGTTTAATCACACCAAGCTGGTTTGACAGCAGGGTTTTCCATTGTCACACATGAAACTACTGTGTCAGTGAGTCGACACTGATTGCTTTTAGTTAAACTGCCCCCCATACACAGACACACACACAACTTGTCCACCAGCCCCCATACCCCACTCTACCCCCATTCTCCAGCCCACCTCAGCCCACATCAGCCCCCCACCCTCCCCAGTCCCTGGGAACAATCCTGCAGTGTCAGGGAGCTGTGCAGGTGTCTTGCGGTGTCAGCTGCCATACTGTTTATTATTGGTGGGCTCCGCTTTAGGAGGAATCCCGGGCCATCACTAACAACTGTGTAAATTTGTTGGGGTAAGGAAAACATGGCCTGTACTACAGGAATGTTTTTAGGTGGGAGCCCTTTTTTCTGGCAGGCTTTACCCTTGTCCCCTTTCTGGATATTCCTTGAGGGGCATGTGTGTGTGTGTGTGTGTGTGTGTGTGTGTGTGTGTGTGTTTCAGGCGCTTAGGAGGGGGTTCAGGGGTAGGATGAGTAGGGGTCATTGCTTATTTGACTTGGAAGTGACTTCACACAGCCGGCTTGTGTAATAGATGCAACTGTGGAAACCATATGTGCTGAAGTGTGTTGCATCTACCTGAACTACACATCCTGCAGGATATGTGATCCAGAGGCAGAACTCACTCACTTAAGAGTTTGGAGGCACTGAACCTTGTCATCGCAGTCACTAATCTACATTAGCCTGTTCTCTTGATATGTTAATGTTTTTAGCAATCAGATCAAAAAGCTTCAGAAACCAAAGCTGAAATTCTTTCCATTAAATTCTCATTGTTTCAGGGGATACACATTTATCATAATTCCATTGATCTATTGATTCACTTGCAACAAATCATTCATTATTGTTGACGTAAAGCCTGTGACAACACACCGATAGCCTTGTGAGTAATGAAAGAGTTAATACTCCGAGTTTCAAGAGCAGGTTGTCATCCAGTATTTATAGTATTTTAAAATATGGCTGTTAAATATAGAGGATTTCACTTATCAGAACAATTATTTAAACAGTATACAGAGTCCAGGAGATATAATTTATGTGTGGTGTTTTTAATTTTAATCAAAGTTGTAAAAAACGATGCACTCAAGTCACCAAAACAATGAAATTCACAAGATGGAAAAACAGTAAGTAAGTGTTGAGGAAAATGATTTTAAAAAGAAACTTCATGAAAATGGCATTTCAGCAGAGCCAAAAGCTGGACAAATGCACTGGGATATGATTAATATGAGTTAAATATGGTGGGACTGGTGGGACTAAATATATATCTCCTGGTCAAACATCTCCACCTGATAGCCAATTTAAATTACACAGTAATGTTAACAATGCTACCTGGAAACATTTTTTCATATACAAAAATAATAGTATGTCAGATTTTCATGCTGGAGACTGGTGTTCACGTCCCGTCACAGACATGTTATTAACATTTCCAAATGTTTTAGTTGCCCATCCCTACCCATACCTTCACACAGTTTATTTGCCTTAAACACAATCTTTCACCAACCTTAACCACGTCATAGTTTCCAAGTGTATATATATATTGCAGAAAGTGAGAATTTTAAAAGGGATGGTTCCACATTTTGAGAGCTACGCTTTACTCTCGTATCTGATAGTTAAATATGAAGCTACAGCCAGCAGCTGCTTAGCTTAGCTTAGCTTAGCTTAGCTTGGCACAAAGACTGGAAACAGAGGCAAACAGCTAGCCTGGCTCTGTCCAACTGTAACAACATCTGCTTACCAGCACCTCTAAATCTCACAAATTAACATGTTAAATATTGTTTGCTTCATCTGAACAAAATGTTTTTGTGCCAGACTTAATTGGCTACTAGCTGTTAGACAACTAGCAGTGACTCAAGGAAGTACTGCCTTGTGGCCATATTGGATTTGCAAGATTTTCACATAAATTAATACCTTGTGATATTCAATTAACTGGGGCCAAAAAGAGACATTTTATCTTTATTTCATCTATGAACAGCTTCTGAATTGAGTTTCCAAACTGCAGCTGAATCTAATTCATATCAAAACATTTAAGAGAGACCGGGAGTAATGGACTATACGTAGATGCCACACACGAACACACTTATTGTATGCACTCGCTCTTTGAGAAATGTGTTGTAGTGTGCCTTTTAGATACAAGCGCAGGGCTGTGAGTTGTTTGTACAGTGCTGTGACTCACCATAATCTGTTTGAGCACCCTTTAACATACCCTCTCATCACAAACCTCCACATGGGCTGCTGATAGACTGCAGCCACCCTTCCCAGACTTTCCTGCAGCCTCTCCTGGCAAATATGCTGCTTTTCCATCCACTAAAAGTCTAAATCCAAGTTTAATTTTAAAACAGGTCTATATCTACAAAAATAAATAAAAGACTAGGGCTTTGATTGTTTCCGCCCTGGAAAGAGATGAACACATCTCAGCTTTGCCCCACAGATTCAGTGGCCACTATGACTTCAAATATTTGAGTGTTCATAATGCAAACACAGTATAGTATTTTAAACCTTGTCATTTCTGTCACACAGTCTAGGATTCCACTTTGCCATCATGTCACTGAGATACCTCACCACGCACGATGTAGAGGAAAAGAAGAAGAAGAAGAAAAAAAAAAGAAGTATTTTCAATTTCTACAGCGTCATTTCTTGTTGTAATTGTTATTGCAGGCCTAAATGTGTGTGCATGCAATAAGGATGGAAATAATCAAAAGACATTTTTTTTCCTTTCGTTTATAATTACAGGGTGTGTCACTAGACAGATGTCTTGGCACCGGATACAAAAATGCACAAGTTAACTGTTGAAAAGGACTTCTTGCTCTACACTGTGGTTTTAATGTTATATCTGTAAGTCCTGCACAAAAGGCTGTGAAGATTACAGGTTGTGCAGAGAAATAATTTTAATTCTATGAATTATAATTAATTATAGGAAATTTTATTTTGTTATATTCATTTTTTTGGCTTAACCCACAGGCTTTATTTACCTTGGTAGCTCACCTCTGTTGATTCCTTCTCAAATATTTTAAATTATTCCATTTAAGTTTGTTAATGATCTACTACAGATGTCAGCCAAATTTAGCTTTATGTTACTTGCCTTCCTCCTCAGTTATAGCAGTGTGTGTGTGAGTGTGTGCGGTTTTGTCCACATAAAATGAAGGCCATGTCAGTGCACATACTATGCAAGATGTTTTCTGTTGTTCATGTGTTTGTCTTTTCATGTCCTTCAAGACCACAAGAATTTCCCCAATTTGGAAAATTCTGGGAAATTCTTATAGTACAGTACGCAAAGGACAGAATGCCAAGTAGTGCTTGCAGGATGTTTGACCTTAAGGCCTGATTAGATAATAACGCAACATATACTGTACAGTATGTTTGGTAAAATTTCTACATTTGCGAGTGATGTACGGCAAATAAGGATGTTAGAATATGTTGTGTTTGGTTGTTGTTTAGACGTCAGTTTAGCAAAAAGGAGATATGCGCATTTGTTTACCCCATGTGCTCTCCATCTGCATCCATAAACAGACTACATGGGTGTTTGTGCAAGAGACGGAATAAATAAATCCAGAAGCAGGTGTCCTCCTATTGGGCTTTCTAAACACCCAATGGTAGACAGCTACGCCCAGTGAGGTTAGCCATGAAGGCAGAACAACTGTGGCCAGATACCAAAGGGGAAGCGGCTCGGTCAATCAGTAAGGAAGGCAAGGCAGCTAGCTCAACCCTCGGCTGCGTTGGCCTCTGTCTTTTTGGAGAACTCGCCAGTAAAGCCATCACCACAAAATAAGTGGCTTGAACCCACACACTTCAAATTACAGGGCACTCGGAATCAGAAAATGCTATACTGCTTTTCGCAATTGGTGTTTTAGAAATTCTATTAAAACCTCCTTAGTTTGGCCTACGATGCAGCTTTGCTGTTTTTCTCCGACTGCATCGGTTCACGTCGGCTGGAAGAATTGTGCTTTGTTTGGAGAATTTTCATTGTTTTCACAAATGGTGCATTGCAACAACTGGCCAACATACTGTAGAGTACACATGGCTGCATGAAAACATTGTAGTGTGACATAAAAAGCAGCAGCATGGTTTGTGATCTGGAAGTTATCCAGGTCCTATGGTTGTCTTTGGAAGACATGTTGGACGTGCCTATTTAAGTGTAGAGCTCACTGGGAAAGAGTAACAGAGTCACACCATGCTGTTACTGTAGTAATGCCAAAGCAGCTTCCTGCTGGAGCATAAAGCAGTGATGGGAACATGAAAACATGACCTGGACTGGTTTCCTAAAACCAACACTTCAAGTAGCTTAACAGCAACCTAATCTTTGTACAACCAGTTTTAATGTTGATTTTAGTCACAAGGAGTCTGAAAAAAGTCAAATAGTCCTTTACATACTATCTAATTCTATTTTTTCAGTCAACTAAAGTAAAGTATTACACTACACTACAACATACAAGATAGAAGAGCAGAAGGAAAAGTCCATGTGCAATAAATGTAGGCCCTTGACGACAGAACCGGCAGGGTTCTTTTACAAGATTTGCATCAGTAGACCATCTGCTGTGCAGTTCAACACAACTGTAAGGAGTTAATTTGGGAAAAAAAGACACTTCTACACCCGCTTGCTTCAAATGCCACAACCACTGACTGACTAAAATGTGCTGCTAAATAAACAGAAAAAAAAAAAAAGATAAAGTGAACATTAAACTAATGGAGTCACTCTGAAGTATGCAACCTTTTGAGAGATTTAAAGGTTTGAAATCCTTGGCAGGTGGGAGACATTTTCCTGGTCCCCACAACTGCAGCTGATAAAGGCCTTCCACATACTGAGAATAAGCTGTCAGCCTGACAGGTGTCATCACTTACAGCGCTTGGTGCAGAGCCCTGTAACAGAAAAAGGGGTAAAGTTTCTGCTCCCTGGAAGAAGAAAAAAAAAACTGCCCCTACAGTAAATTAGTCGCATGCCTGAATTCAGGGAGGAATTACAGGTTGAGAATAGCAGGCGGGTCTGGCACATGTGGTCAAAACACAAATCAGTCAAACGCCATCTCAGCTACGGATTTCAGACACTAAAGTGACCAAGCAAGGCATATCTTTTCCCTCCCCTCCACTCCTACAATCATTTTCCACATTCCACTGGCTTTTAAATTACCAGTGGGAAGAAGAATACAAGTTTAGCCTAAAATACATGTGAAGCAGGGCAATGAAGTAGCCTGTCCACTGTTGAGTTTGCAAAAGCTTGTCCAATGAAATGAAAAAACGGGGATTATGGTGACATTAACTTTGCGGGCACTTTAATCCATTCTGTTGCGTTTCCTGTCTTGTTTAGGGACCAAATGTTTTATTTTATGTGAAAGTCTGTCTGAGGGCTAAATTTAGTTTGACTTTGCAGTAACTGTCCACATGTATGGGCTTCTTGGAAATATCACCAAGTTTACTTCTGTGTTAAAAAAAATGATACTGCAAGATGAAGATATAAAGAACTATTCTGAGCATTCCTATCTAAAAAAATAGCATTTGACAGATATATGTGTTATACAGTGTGATTGACAGCAGACATGTTCCCTTAATGCCTTTGTTCTGCATGTGTGTCACATTAGTAGTGCATGTAGGTTCTGCTTCAACATTTAGAGTGCAAAATCTAACAAAAATCTTTGCTTTCTTTAAACCAATAGTTACTGCCTTGGGATAAAAACCAAACCAAAATGTCTTGCAGTACAAAGCAGGACTACAGTTTGCTCACACATTGGCCGTATAGTGTAATGATTTTGATGTCTTTACAGTCTAACTGAAGGGCTCCAACCTACAATAAGACATGAAGAATAACATTAGTTTAGGCTGACTTTCTCTATCATCCTCCACTGTAGCAGCATGGCTTACTGGATGTTAAATATACCATTTGTCTGTTTAGCCTTTACTGTCAATACTGCGTGAAGAGAAGTTCCTTCAAGTTGGCACGTTGATCCTCTAATACTGGAGGAATTTACTGTTTTCACCAAGTTTGGCTGCCGATATTAAAAAGAAATCTTTAGATTCCATGAATCATCTTGTCATAATGAGCTTGATAAAAAAAATTTTTTTCCATGTCATCTTTTTTTTCAGGTCAATTCAGGCCCTCGACTCCAACATAACATGTCCTTTTTATGGGCAGATTTTCCAGAAAGTCCTTCAGTATTGCATAAACCAAAAGACATTTTGCAAACTTAAGTCTTTTCTGTACTTTTGGCTAACCCAGGAAAACATTATCATTCTGAAACTCTCCCTTATTAAAACAAGACCTTTATCACCTGTACAAAAGCCTGAAGGGCACAAACATTGTGGTATACCACCGCTAACACAACACTTATGACGTTCAGACCTGATATGCTCTAGAAATTGAAAGTGAGACCCAACAGCACTGTAGACGCATAATAACAGCAATAATGTTGTTTTATAAGAACCTAGATATGGTTTTCTAGAAATAACCTAATTAAAGTTGAGTTTCTGCTGAGTGAAGCTGACTCCGAAGCTACCTCTCAATCCATGTTGTCTATCTTTTATTTATCCTAAATGTTCTTGTTTAAGTCTATCAGGACAAGTGGAGCTGGATGATAAGCATATGAAAAGTGCATTTTCTTGACTGCAGTATTTGCCTTTCAAGGTACAAAATGAAGAAACAGAAACATAAACTGCTTCCACTCAGACATCTGCTTGTGCAGGTGCATGACACTGGTGACGGCTTCGTGTGATTTGTAAAGCAAGTGTTTATCAAGATCTGAGTCCCTGAGAACTCGTCCATGAACGCCCGAGGTTTTCTTGTCTTTGTTTTTCAGTGGGGAGCTGCTCAGAATATAAGCTGCTGTGTTTTCTTGGGGGAACAAAGGCAAGACCTTCAGGTAACCATAGTTGTGTTAAGGATTTTATTTCTCATACATCTGTGTGAAAAGGGGGCATGCAAACAATGTTACCATCTGTGGTAGACGCCATATCATCTGTGACAACTGATTCAACACTGTGGAAGAACAACGTTGTTTTTACTGAAACTGATATGTTACAAAATTAACAAAATAAGTGTTAAAACTGTCAATCATCACCTTCTGGGTTGTCTGGAATAATAATTCCCAACGTAGTTCTTGGTTTTTTTTACAAATGGAATAACCGCAGACCAGCTTTAGAATTTAAAACATGGTTGACCTAAAGATTACTCTTTACATATGGACTTATCTATTGTAGGAGTCCTTTATGCATTTGTCCTGCATCCACTGCATCTTGCATTGGTAGTAGTTTTTTTTAAACATTTTATCAAAACCACAATCTCTCACTAATCCAATCACCAATTAGCCCAAAAACTGATAACGTGGAACACAGGATGTGGTCCCCCAAGTCTTCAGTGTCAAGTTCTTCGTATACTCAACCATTCCCTCCAACCTGACTCCTATAACTTCTGTGATGTGTAAGAACGCCACACAAATTAATAGTAAAGAAATGTACAGTATGTTGAAGGAGACAGGACTGCTTTTACTACTTAAAAAAAGACTTTTCTTCTTGGGAATCAGATTAAAGTGCAGCACTAGTTCATCATGTGCTGCACAATATACTAATTTTCATAACATAGTGGTTTTGTAGTGAGTATATATATCATGGTATGATTTTGGAGTGCCGCTACCATTTAAACTTAATAAATAAAAGATGAATGTTTTACCAAAACCTTTATAGTTTTTAAGATTGTTATTCAAGGAGTTTCACAATTTATTTAAACCTTTGTAGCTGTGATTTTTCCATCTCCTCTGCACAATGCATCGAGGGACAATAGTGTCCATCTACAGAAACCTCTGAACTCAATCTGAAGAAGAATTATTACCTAGTATGAAACTGGGTCACAGTTACAGTGTATATATATATATATATATATCCAGAATGGAACTTCAGTGGCTGCATCTGTTTGACTGCACTAATACAAAGATGACATGCCGACGCTTAACTGCACGTTACAAACATCCTTCAGATCGTTCAACTGGAAACAGAAACAAATTCATCTTGGTGGGTCTGAATACTTGTCATTGTCACCTTGGAGACAAATCATTGTAATGTGGTTCAAATTATCGTACAGACTTACCCACAGCGCAGCTATGCAACAATTACACAGTGCCCTTAGTTCTAAAGTGGGCACGAACAAGGCTGCCACAAACAACTTTATTTTTGAGTGCACTCCCTTCCTGTTATTGGAGACGGATGTTTTAACAGATTTTTGAGTGGAGGCAAATACATGTTAGATTGTTCAGCTGCGATGGCTGCTCAACAGATACAGCTCACAAAGTTACTACTTTGAGCGCTCGTGATGGCTTCAGTAACCACATGACGATGATTGGGCAGTAGTAAACACATACCAATCTTTCACTGCAACACTTACTTCAATTTAAAGACTAAACCAGGCACCTTCCATACGGATGACTGGGAACTGAGGATCTACTGCTTGCAGGATTCAATGCTTGCCATATGGAGGAAGTCTAATCTGAGTCACACATTATGAACTCTGGAATACAAAGTGATGGTTCAGGATCAATATTTTTAGTCTTCTGGGAAAACTCTTTGTTGAGGGTATTGTTAGTAATTGTCATGGTGCAGACAATTCCAAAATTAAGACACTTCTATTTTTTGTGTACAATCTTGAATCTTAAATATACTCAAAACACTCACTTATATAATTCAATATTATTAAAGTCTTATATATATTATTATAAGTCTTCAGAGGAGTTAAAATGGAGAAGTCACAGCTTGTTAGCTTATGTTAGCTTAATTTGACAGCAACACCTCTCTAAGATCAGATAGATAATACAATTTAAATATTATGTGTGATGCTTTTGAGGGACGTGAAAAAATGGACTTTGTTTAAAACACTTTTAATGTCATCAAACATTTCAGTTCAGACTACAACAATTTTAGCAGAATCATACCAATAGGAAGATATAAAAATTTGAGTTGAAGTTAGCAGCTAACGCTACATGCTCTGATAAAAGCTGAGAAAGTGAAAAGTCAATTCATCTAATCAAACAGCATCTCACCACCTGCAGTGCTGAATGGCTTAAGGGTTTAATTACTCCAGTGATCCATCAACTGACAGTTTCAAATACACCGTAATAACATTTTCAAGAACTGTGCAGGTCTAGCACCTGTTCAAGACCCTTCCCTGGTCCTTTATTCTGTGACGCAAATCCACTCGAGCTTCACAAATCAAAAGCAAAGACTTCACTGATGCAAAACAAACACGCATATCTTTTTGATCTGTGGCACTGAAACCATGCAGATGCCTTGCCAGCTTTGCCATTTGGTCTGACTCCCTCAGAACAGGAGGTAATGTCCTATCAAAGTTTGTAACCTCCCAACATTTTCACGAGGAAGTGTCAAAAAAGTTGTTTCATAAGAAATATATTTGTATGAAATCCAAGTGACTTTGGTGCACTCGGAAGTCAACACTGGCGTAAATTTACACTTCAGGTGTGGATTTCCGAAAGCAGCAGAGAATAAAAAAACAAGGATGTTGAGAGGGAGTTGTCCTCTGAATTACCTCTGTGAAAACACACTCGCCAGAAAGCCCCTGAGACATAATTATTTTCCTTCCTTCTTTGTCTTGGACAAAGTTTGGTTGTGCTTTTGTTAGATGAAGTGAGACCAAGGGGTTTAGTGTCTTTATTTCCCACGTTTTTTACTGACTACATGTCTGTGTCTGGATCCAACAGCGGTGCGGATGTAAAAGGACTGCCTCTCTCTGATGTACGTACTGAGTACAAATACGTTAGTTGGGTTGTAGAAGAGGCCATTTGTGGAAACATGCATCATGCATCATATAGTACATACCACTGACTGGTTATTCTTTAATATATTTAAACTATTTAGCTACCAGACTGTTCCTGTTGCCTGCTGACAGCTGAAAGGAGACATTTTTTTTGTTTTTGTGTAGTGAAAGACTTTAAAAATGGTCCTAACTATAAGATTTTTAATTTTTGTGAGCTGATTGGGTAGTGTAAACATGATATATATGTAAAACAAGTAAAAAATATATTTCCAAGCCTCATTATATGGCTCTATGACCAACTAAATGTAGTGAATTTTATCTCTCCGCTAGCCATTGTGCCCTTTTATCCGAATGCTGCTGGTACAAGATGTCGAAAGGCCACATTACTCAAAACCATGACCAACCACATAAAGCTGTAAAAATTACTGAATCTCAAAGTCATTTCCTCAACATCTTGCATCCTCTGATACAGGAAGCCACATAGTAAATGCTTAGAAAGGTCCATCGTGATACTGTTTACCGCAATCCAAACACCAAGCATTAATTCAGAATCATGTGTGAGGCTAAAATTCTGTAGAAAAACATCAATTATTTGAAACAAAGTAGATCCATGTGACTGTTCGCTCTCTCCAGGCTGAGAAAGGGAGTCAACAGCAACATGAACTGTGGTACTGGAGAACTGACCTTACAGTTAGTTTGGTTAACTTAAGTTAAAAGTCTGACTACATAGACGAGTTGAGTATTGTTAAAGCACAGTGGTTCTGATGTTTGAGCTTCGCCACAGTTTGCTTCTAATTTTATACAGTGTAACCATTTTAATTAAGTCCTTCCACACCATAAAATCTTATTAACAGCTGCATAGGTGCTAAAACTCTTGACTAAGAAAAACCCCACACACGCCTGATGACTTGTTCTCACCTTGTTAAGAGTGTTTAATTTGTTAGTCATTTAGTCGTACATGACTTTTATCCGATATGTACATGTTTAACTCTCCTGCTGTCCTCGGGTCAAATTTGACCCATTTTCAAATGTTTTTATGTCAGAAATAGAGATTTCTTTCATTTAATTGCCTGAAAATCCAAACACTTTGCAAGTAAAAGTAATGATCACTACTTTCATTGAATTTTGGGTGTTTTATTAAAATTTATAGCGTCCTCCCGGGTCAAAATTGACCCGGGAGGACAAAAGTTGCATGGTTGACGGGAAGACGACAGGAGGGTTAAGGACCAACACATTATGAATAAAAGGGGGTGCAACTGACTGACAGTGTGCAGGGTTCTTTGATGCCTTCTCAGTCAAATGTTCAAGAGTGGACATAGTGCATACTATGGATTTTATAAGTTTAATTTATTCAAACTGTTGCCTTTGCTTATTGCCACAGTATAATTTTAATGTTAGTCATCTCTGCATTGAAGTTCCTTATAGAAGTGTCAGTTTAGAGGCTGAAATGTCAAAATGTACAATATAACTTTTTCAACTTTATGTAGACGTAGTTGATTTAGACTTAGTTCCCTGCATGCATGTGTCAATACAAATCTGATAATGTTCCATATTCCTCACAAATCTAGTGTATACTGTATTACATGCACTCTGTGCTTTGTGATCTATAATATTTGTCATTTGCCAGAACTGCACTGAAGATAACTTGTTGCAGAAATTTCAAGCATTTGAGGTCTTATGCAAAGTGACTGAAGTGTAAGAAAGTGTAAGAATTGGCTCAAGTTCAATTCTTACAAAATTGTAAGCAATCGGTGTTAGTGCGTGCGAAGGTCACAGCCACTGTGCACTGACAACATGGATCTAACGGAAGTATTGTTTGTTCTGAGGATGATTATGAATACTTTCACATGGAGTAGATGATTTTGCTCCGGCACACACATCCTCCTTCCTTGAACTCTACTCACTTCTAGTTCCCGCTTTTCATGTTTTAGCCTAAACTGTCAATCCTTTGACAAAAAACAGACTTCAAAGTCACTGGGTGGGACACAATTTCCTCCTAAAATGTTTGGAGATTAGTCTGATCTTAGCAAGTCTACCAAAACGTAATTTGCAAACATGAAACAATTACCTTCCTGTTCAAAGCAAGTATGCCATGCATTATTACAAATCTTCTTCCGAGACATTTCGACATTTTTTTACGTCTCCGGGATCTCCATTTGAAATGTTAACATTTGTGGTGTGTCCTGTCATAGCAGGCTTCTCTTTGAGGGTTTGATGTGAACAAGCACTTTTCTAATTGTCAGCTCTTGCTCCCACTGCACATTAATCTGGGCAGTGCAGCCAGGGATTAGCTCCAAACAGAGGGGAAGTCCCTGCCTGTTGATCTCACATGAACCGCAAATACACACATGCAGACGCACACAAAAGAATGTGCCTATACATGTGCATGCTAGCACACATGCAAACAAGAACACGTACAGTATATGCATGTGCGAGTACAAACACACACACACACACACACACACACACACAAAGACCCACATAATATTGATTCCAGCCCATAAGCTAATGAGAACCAGCTTTTCTAACCACTCACTGCATGTGACATGATGGAGTTCCACTGTATTAAGTCTGTTAACATTTAAGAATATAACTGAGTCGAGCCAGGAACCACCGGTGTGCTAAAGGCGGCAGGGTGGCCTCGTGGTTACAGCAACCACCTTGTAACTAAAAGGTCACAGGCGTGATCCCTGCAATGGCCCATATGTCCATCAAATTAAATTGAAGCCAAACCCTTTCATTCACTGTAAAAAGACTCTTGCGAGTGTCAGCTGAACGCCAAATGTGCAAATGATACGCTTCGGCATCTTTAGAATATAAAAGAAGCTATAAAATTCATTGCTCAGTGAATTCAAGTTCATATGAGATTGATTGTGAGTCAAGCTAGGTTTATTTTAAAACTATACCTTTCAGAAGTCTGCAACACATTATTGCATGCATTTCACATGTTCAGTTCAGATTTGGGGCCTTTACTACTATTAAAGCAGCTATAATCAATATTTTATTTTAGCAATAACTCCCATAAGTACTTGTGGGTGGTTGTATAGTGACAAACTCACAGAGAACTGTCAGCTGACTCTACATTTCCCTCCACTCAACGTAGCTTCACGGTGTCAGCTAATTGTTTTTGACTCCCAGCACTCTCATAACCAGAGATGATACCTCGTCAACAAACACAAACCGAGAGCACAGATCAGTGTGCAGAACTATTTTCAGTCTGTCCTTCTCGTAGATGCGACCGTTAGCCGTTAGCCGCTAGCCACCCGGGGTCACAACAGTCCCATAAACTGCAGCAGTTTAAGGGACTGTTGTGACTCAAAGAGGCTAACGTAGCAGCTATCATCTACTTTACTTTCTGACTGAAAAGAAACTTTTTTTTGCATATTGTAATAACTTGATTTTCATGATAGAAACATTTGCAACATTGTGCAAAAACAAAAATTAATTCATTACATCACCCAGCCCTAGTGAACAGTGTAACAAAGTCTGTGTGTATGAGAGAGTTCTGACGTTAAAATGTTGTTTTTGGGCTTTGGACCTCGTGTGGACCAAAATATCTGTATCTCTAATATCTGTCTTTCTCAGGCTCTGCTCAGAGTGAATCGTGTTGGGTTGTGCTCAGGTTTGAGTGAATCGTGCTGGGTCACACTCAGGTTGGAAGGAATCTGGCTTGAGCTTGGAATGAATTGGGCTGGGTTGAAAATTTCATGCATTAAGTACTCCTCTAATCTTTTGCTCTGTATTGATTTAGGCTGCTGCAGAGTTAGAGAAAATATCTCCAGGACAAAATGATTACTAATTAGTTGAGAACCTAAACGCCGCATTAGAATGTGAGCAAACCGCACACAGCTCACTCATATTTACCTGAACAGTCTATAATATTTATATCGCTGTAGGGAAAAGAAAGATCTTACATTGTTAATTCCCGCTTTCTCTGAATGAGGAGTATGCACTTCCTGAGTTTTACTGTATCACTTTTTGGCTGGAGAAATGTAGATATCCAACACTAGCAATAAATTTAACAAACAGGTTGTATGTATTGCATCTCAGTTAGTGTGAGTGCTGCAGTGATTTAGGATGATTACACAGGTGTATTTCTACATAAAAACACACTGAGGAAGGTTGATTGAGACATAAGTGTCTGAACTTTGTTCTTTGCCCCTCTTTATAAAAGATCACTATAATTTTTGTCTGTTTTGAAAGTTGAAAGCCGCTATAGTCATTAATATTAAAAAAAAAAACCTACCTACTTCAAATGGAAACAGTTTTTTGAGTGTTTGCAGCTGTACAAAGAATTATGTGCTTATGTACTGAAACTAACACTCGCATAACTGCTCTAATAGCCCTGCTCTGGGCATAATGATGAGTTGTTCCGTGATTATTGTTTTCCCTGGTTAAAATAGCTTATAAAACAGGTGCAGCGTTATCACTGCCTTACATTTGTGGACACATTCCCAAGCAGACAAAGCCACAGGTGTAAGGCTTTGAAAGGGAAAGTGTACATAGCACAATCAGTTCTTTAGACAGACAAATGACTGCTGGGGCATGGGCTGGGCAGAGCTGAGGAAAAATGTTTGGACTGAATTCAATTACTTTTGTTCGTGGAGTCAGTATTGAAAGTGTTTGTTAAAGGCAGATTCCTACAAAGCCTTATTAAGCTGACTATAAGAGCAATGCAAAACGTATATATTCACTGTGAAGTAACATTCGAGGGGCAGGGTCAGTTTTCTTACGGCTCGCAACAGGAAAGGAAATTTTCTATTTGCAAACTTCAAATAGACAGATTTGCAGACATGCCTTGTAATTAAGGCTTATTTCTTTTTAGACAAACTATTTGAAGAAGCAAACGAAGTGACAATATGACCAAACTGTCATATTTTTCTGTCAAGAGGGACAGTCCTCCCAAATATATCTACACGATTCCTCTGAAAAAAAAATTTATTGGTGGCAAAATGCAGATAATAGTTTAAGTGGTCAAACACTAACAAATGAAAGACCTGCAGGAGATTGATTTTCAGTTTGGTAATTAAAGGTTAAGCAGACAGAAATAAACACAGCAGTGAAAGGTTATGATTAGACCTTTGAAGATGCAGATAGGCTTGAGGATAGAAGAAACTATGTTTAGAAATCTGCATGTGGTAATATAAGAGATATTCCTATAGAGTCACTACATCAAAGTTTAAACCTCTATACAATATGAGTGACTGAGCTGCAAACATAGTCCTCTAATGTTCAGATTAGACAAGAAAATGACACAGCAGGTTCACAGGGAATCTGTGTTTTTTCTTACCTTCCAAAATGAGCCACATTAGCATTTCTGAACAAAGCCAATGCAAATAACTGTTACAAAAATGATTCATATGACTGTTTCTTTATCTAACATCTTGATGGCTAGGTTTAGAACAACAACAACAACCTGGTTAAGATTATGGTTTGGGTTAAAAATAAAAAGAAACTACTTGGTTAAGGATTAGAGAACAATCTTGGCGATGAATAAAAGGCTACAGTAAAGGTTAGGGAAAGATCATCATGGTTAAAAGAAACCAACATTGATTGCTAGTAGGAGATGGGATGCAAAAAGTGGCGTTCAATGTCAAAGCCCATCCATCCTCCTCCCAAAGACGTTTTGCGGTGATATATAACAAGGTCGGTTTGGTCGGTCACGGTCGGCTTGCAGCTTTGCCTTGCACTTTCACATGCATTGCTGCCTGCAGAAACCGTGTCCAATATTTTTATTCGGTGTTATTCAGCGATGCAGCTAATTAATATCGACTTATACTGAAAAAATTTTTCAAAAAGACTTGAAATTCTGTGATGGTTGGTGTTTCAGCCATAAATGTCTGCATGTAGGCAGAAAGTTGGGATGGATGGTCAGGAGTACAAAGAGTGTGACTTCAACACAGGAGACCGCAATTTGCGTGCTGTCTTCAATTAACAGTCAATGTTGGTTTCTTTTAACAATGACCATAATCTTTTCTTAACCTAAAGTGGTTTTAGTTGTCTAAACTTAACTTAACCTTAACCATAGATGTGACAGATCAGAAAACATCGGAACAGTCATATGCGCCGTTGTGTTTAGGACTGTGCACTAACCTTTTTTTTAATTTTTTGCATCTTCACAAGACACATTTCTACACTTTTTGGTGTTTATTCCTCACATACATACATAAAATTGTAATAGAATCAAAACTTAGCATATGTAACAATGCATAAGTTATGAAATATCCCTACGCCATTTCTGTGACCTGTCCCTTTACCATAGCCACATTAAGACACCAAGCACAACATCAATAAGCTAACAAGGCAAACATGTGTCCTGGTAGTGAAACCACAATACCCCAAAGCCTCAGTTTCAGCTAATCTGAAAGTATGCTGAGTGTCCTCATGTGGGGAACAATGAGGGTGTGTGGTGGGAAGAAGAGGAAATCTTACACATACCAAGCAGGCCGCGCAAAATTAACTGAAGTGTGTTTTTAAGAGTGGGAGGGACCCAAAATAAATCTTGAAAGACCTGACTATCATGTTCCTTGTCTGACTCTTATCCAAGTTTAGCCATGCACACAACTAGAGGTTAATTCTTTTGACCTGAGACAAACTCTTTCTAGGTTATTAGGCATTTCTGCCGTTGACAGAAGCTTTCAAAGCCTGTTCGTTACAGACCAAACATGTCAGAGAAAGTACCAAGAATGCCAACCATCTCAATGAGGCAGCAGCCTCCTGTTTGGTGGTCGAGATGAGTGAACTGTTCACGGGACTGTGAATAACAATCAGAAGCAATAACTCTGTTTGTTTTAACTTGTGCTCTAGAGTTGCAATCAACCATACCAACCACACGGTTTGGCCTAATGTCACAACTCCCACAGAAAAACATGCATATTTCGATTGATTTTTGGTAATGTTTTGGTATTTTTACAGTAATATTTAAGTTTTCCAAGACATAAATTCATATCTTTTCTCATAGTTAACTCCCCGCTTTACACTAGGGATGAGCAACACTGAAAAAAATCAAATATTAAGTGCTTATTGATCATGATTTTACCAAATACTTGCATAGAATTTGTTTTGATTTGGCCCAAACCTTTAGATTTATCATTTCTGTGTTATTTGTAATTTCAAAAGTCAATGTGACATGCAGTTATATGCCTAAACATAAGCATTTACTGGCTGACTGGCCTAGTATCTGTTTATTGGAAGTACCCCAACACACAATGTGAGCTTTAACAGAGTTGTTTTTTTACTTTTAAGAATGATGAATGTGTTTTGTTTTACACACCGCTGAGTGTAACCTGCGTGAAGTTAACCATGACAAAAATACATGCAAATGAAATAATGCAACAATATTTTGGGTGTGACTATTTATGCTTTTAAAGATCTTTATGTGCAAAAAAAAAGTAAGAATTGTGTCTTTTAAGTAAGTAAAAAAACTACATTACAACAACTGAAAACCTAAATATCACACACTATGACATACTTAATTCGGCTAAATTTCTTGTCCATTCATTCTAGAAATCATCAGCCACTGAAAGCTGCCCAGTACAGCCCAACCTTACACTGGGGTTCCACTGGAGCAGCTGGAGTTAAGCACCTTGCTCAAGGGCACCTTGGTACTAATTAAAAGGTGCCCTTGAGCATTTGTCATTTACTCTCCCCACACAGATCTTTCTTTTTCCAGCCTTTTCCAGGACATTAACCGCTGATGTTCTTGGTCACAAGCTCACAAGCTAACCTTTAGGTTACTGCTGTAGTTCTTCCTCAGCACCTTTTTATGCAACAGTCTGTGTTTATTTAGAGAAGCTCTTATTAGCTGTGTTTACTCTGGGCGAAGGTTAAAACGTTACATGCCTGGATGAACTCACTCTTAACACCGGCTTAAGTTCCACCGAAAAACATTTCCGCAACATTGTCAAGCTCTCAGAACTTAAACCAATCAGTGTTTAGAAATTCGGATGACTTGTTTATCTTGATGGTAAACACCGAGGTGAAAGCTGTAGATGTAAACATTCAATGCATATGATACCTAACAGCTGAAGTTTTAAAAACAGACTTCAATTTAAATAGAAGAGTATTTTTCAAAAACCGTAATTGCTACATTTTTTTGATGATCAAGTTTCCAAAAAAGGTACATTTTAGTTTCCCTCACCTTGAGATGACACATGCATACACTTACAAAACATGAAATAACACAGTTCGCATCACAAGTTGACTTTACATTTTGTTTGTGCAACTTTTTCTTACATCAATAACCAATATGTGTCTTTAAGTCTCATCCAAAGTATTTATTTAGACTCATTTAAAAAAATAAATGATTAAGACGCACCAGTATTTTCTCAAGCTATGCCATTTGTAAACTTTTTTACTTACTCAATTTGTTTTACAGTTCTTAAAAACTGATTTGCACCATGATTCCACTTTTTCTTAAGATTTAACTTTATACAGTTACTACTTATGTATTAAACAATGTGTTTTAGATAGACAGGGGGATACATTTTTAGCAATTATGGCATTTGTGGAGCACTGTTACAGTACACTGTTCACAAGCACATTTCAAACACCCATGTCATATTATCAATTTAAAAAGTTCAGACAAATGTCTTACAGTTGCCTATTTACACCACCAGCAGACCTGGAAAAACTAAATCAAATATTCAGTCTCATTTTAACTCTTGTTAACTGTTTTGGTCTCCATCATCTCCCGAGATTTCTTTAAAAGCTCAAATATTGATATTGGCCTCTAAAATCAGTCGAGCTCTATACTTTCAAAACAGTTGTCCAGACAAACATGCAAATAACAAACATTTATTAGAAGTTTTATTCTGTCGAAAATATGACATGCTTCTCTATCTCATATTGTGCACGATTCTCAGATTGTTGAAAAAATGATAAATTGCTAAATAAACTTGAGTGTGAATGTGAAAAAAACTATCAGTCATTAATAAGCTATTACAGGTGTAATTCTTCCCAATTTGGCTGACAAATGTTCAGTGATAACAGGGTCAAGTGCCACATTGCTCTTTACCAAACAGCTCACACCTGCGGACTTTAAAAGATGGCTGCACTTCACTGACCACGGCGGTGTGACAGAAAACAGAGCACCTCCACTCCTTGTAATTTGAAAGTTATTTTACAAACCATTATCGTAAATTTCTCTTTGCGAGCTCTTTGTTTAGTATCAGTTTATGATCCGTCAGTTGGGCCTGAGGGGGAAGGAAAAGGAGGTGGGCTGAACTTGCTCCGTGCGGGCTAAGTGGCAGCTCAATGTGTCATGGGAAAGAAAACATGCCCCCTGTGGCTGGCCAGTTTAAGGTATCCTTTCAAAAGGTTACCGTCTCACTTTAATGCCAACATCACAGGCTGGTCTGGCCCCCGAGCTAGACACAAACAGGAAGTCTCTGCTAATCCTGGTCTTCCCTAATGACGCAGAGGAATTCTCAATATTCCCATTGTCTTCCTGGCTGCACTTCCTCTAAGTCTTCGACTACATTGTTCGGCTCAGATTCTTTTCAAGAACTATGAACTGGGCCAATTAGAATATCTTAAATCCATATTCACTATTATATGAAGCTGAAATAATGATAAATTCATCCAATTTTGTCATTTGGATCCCCTCTTCAACTAAAAGTAGTCATTGCCGCTGTGTATTTACACTTCAAAGTTGACCTTGCTATCACACAACATCGGCAGAACTGTGTTGCATTTTTCCTTGGGTTTTCCACTAATAAAGTTATTTTTTCTGTGTACGTAGGGCTCTTTTTTCAGCTTTCCAGCTATTGTGGCTTTTGCTGCTCATGCTAAGTCACCAGTTCTTCTGTTTATTCCAAACAAACCGCTTCTGCTGTCACTAAAACATCATTTCCAGTACACGAGAGGTTTTTGTTTTCTGACACTGGATGTTCAGAGCAGCAACTGTAAGCTCTCAGGAGCTAGGTGTAGGTTGAAATTATCATTGTTTTAAATCAGTCAGTCGGTTTATTGATGGAAATTTAAGTGTGCGATAACTTGAGTCGTTTGCGGAAGAAGTGTTGTGCCACTGCCTGGTGCGCTCTGAATGCTGATGCACAGATTAAAGCCGAGCCTGTCGTGGGTATAGTCCAGTCCAGCTCAGCTCCTATCAGCATTATTCCAAAGCACTCAGGCATGACATCTGCCAAGAGGCCTGCTGCAGGGTTTGGCCTCATCACCAGGAACACGTCCAAGTCAAATATTGTTGCCCTCGCACATTGAGGGGCAGCACCCTGTCACAGCTCCTCTTTAACCAGAAGGTGATGTTTATGACAGCGCTCGGAAAATTAATGGCACTGTTTCCATACGGAGGGGGGAAAAAAACGTGGGAGGTACTACATACCACACACACTCATGCACTTCGGATGTGGTGTTGAGGGGGGGAGATGGGGTCAGAGTTCTTGGTTTTTTTTTTTTTCTTTTTCTACATCACAACTTGACCAGTGTGTTATCGGCACAGGAGATATGTCCTGACACCGTGCTCCAAAAAAAGTAGGATCAAAGTGGATGACATAAGCCAGCACAGCCTTCAGAGGAATAAGATAAATGTACAGAGCAGAGTCTTTATCAAAGGCTTGCCTGTTTTAAGATCCTGATTAAAGCTTGCGGTGCTCCCCATCCCCCCCCCCACCCTCCCCCCCTCCATCCCAGTGGATATAGGTGTTCAAACATGATTCTGTTTTAGTTGGCCTGCAGCTCTGCTGAGAAGCTCCCCCTTTAGGCTTGCCATGAGACTCCTGCAATCGCCAGCTGTCACACTGCAGCACAAGGAATTCACAGTGTTTTTACTGTGTTTTTCAAACCATGAAATGCACTTCAGTTCAGTCCTGCAAGAGGAAAAGAATAATAGAGACTGTGATTTTGTTTGATCTCTGCTTTCTGTGGCTCTGAAATAACTGAAAAGGGGGGCTTGTGGTTTAAGACAACACAAACATTGTCCAACGCAATAAGAGCAATGCAACATGTCTGGTAGTGCAAACATGTTTATCTTTTTCACCCTCTTCCTGGTCTCCGCTGGCTGATATCAGACTATTCTCTGCTAAGACAAGATGTGAAGATTTTGTTTTGTTTTTTTGTCATAGGGGATAAGATAAATGAGGGGGATTTCCATATTACCATCAGGCCACCGCTGTGATATCAGCTGAGCCAGATGGTGGCTGGAAATACGTAGCTGATAAATAAAGTCTAGTTGGAAGTACTGTAAGGGCACACAGTGAAAAAGACCACGAGGGCAGGATGGGAAGTAAATACCAGCCCTTAGCTAAATACTGGGGAATCATGGCTGTGGTTTGGAGGTTTATCTACTGTACCAGCCACTTTGGTAGGTAACTAAAGAAAATAGTTAAAGCAGAAGGTGAGTTCTGGCCAGCCACTGCGGCCACTGCGGCCAAATGTTAGTTTGGATTTGTGTGTGTGTGATTTAGAGTGAAACAAAAATGTGCTGTGGTAGGCTCCTGTTATAAACAGTATTATTCAGTAATATGTGAGATCCAGTGCCTTCTGCGCTGGGCATTAAAGAGATTTGGAAATCAGAGGTGAGCATCGGTGTAACATGTTCTTCCTTGGTTTTTTGATGATGTGTTCTTTTTTTTCATTTATTCAGTCTCATGCTAATGAACAAGTTCATCCGGTATTCACTCCAACCAATCCAATGTTACTGCAGCCAGAAAATGCGGGACCTCTTGTTTGAAGATTCCTCCCAGGAAAGACTTTTCTGACAGTGTTTAGAACAACATGTAAACATAATGCAAAAGCATCTGGCCATGTGTTCTCGACACGGCTCACTGAAACGGTCAGTGTGAGAGAAGTTAGACAACGGTTCATGAATTACATTCTGTGCTGACCTAAATTTGAGACCTGAACCTGTCCTGTACTCATGTGTGGCTGAATTTTAATTTTCTTTATTTCATCCATTGATGACTGTTAGCTCTCCAAGCTAATGCAAAGCATTGGCAACAGCTTGTCTCTTTCCGTCTTTCCACTGGGCATCGTATATCTATGTTCAACACATGACACACAAGGACACAAAAGACTGGCACTGCCAGAGAGAGGAAATGAAATTTCTTAATAAAGTACATTTGAAAATAACCAAACCAGGGTATCCTGGTAGCCTAGTGGTTGTGACGCATACCACATAATTGCAACATCATCATCCTCTCTCTCTCTCTCCATGACGTCTGTTTGTCTGTCTCTACTGTTCCGTTCAATGTCGGCTAAAATGCAAAAATATACTCATTTAAAAAGAAGAAAATAACCAAACCCAGACCTGGACCCAGGCCAAGGACAGCGGAACTAGGCCACAGAACTCGAAGTCAAGATGAAATGATTATAACCTTTATTAATGGTCTAAAGAGGTCAAAACTCCAGCAACACTTGAAGTATATAGAACAAATTTATTGTTAGACCAACGTGTTTCAGCTGGTGGCCTTCATCAGGGTCATCATGAAACACAGTACATTTAAATAGGATAGGTATGATGAAAAAAAAATGTAAAAAAATATATAAAAGACAGCCAATCATATACATCCACACACATATCAGCCAATGGGGCACCTACAAAGATTAGTTGGGTATATGGTCATGTGGCTTCAGTCCACTCATAGACTGGCAGAGAGGCAAGGGGAGTGTGCAGTAAAGGACATGGGTGACACCATCTTTGGTCCATAAACCAAACTGCAAACTGAGAACTGCAATGAAGGGGTGGTACTTGATGTGCCTATTTGATAGGACTGGTTACATCATTCCTCTTCATGGAGCTCCTATGTTCAGTGATATGCTCTTTAAGGGAACGAGATGTCTAACATACTCTTTTCAGTCTAGTGAGTTGACAGGTAGACTTTTCTCACAGTTTTTCTTGATTGCCAAGACACATTTCTTGAAATTATGCTCGATTTCCCATAACACAAATATTTAACTGCACACTCATCATCACAAACTTTCATGTCAAAACCAAACTCTCAGCTCAAAACTATGTAATCTTACATCTAAACCAAACTTTGCTGTCAGACATCACACAAAACCCATCAAATACACAAACACTACAAAATAGCCTGGTGAGATCAATTCAAAACACTACTCTAAAAACCAGTTATTGCAATGAATAATGGTGCTCATGGTTTTCCTCTAGAATGACCTCTTTACATGATGAACACAATTTAAAGACACAACACATGTATACATTTTCAAAGTTTTAAATTCCTCAATCTACTGTAGTAAAATAAACTGAAATTGAGTGAAAAAGTAAATGTACTGTAAAAAATATGCAACTGATACAGTAAAGAGTGCAGAATACAGTAAAATATTTTCTATGTAAATCAATAAAAAGACAGTTTCTACATAAAGAAATAAACCACATTTATTCTAGGTCTTTGTGGATCTATTGCTCCAAAACAAGTGTTCTGATCCATGGCCCTTTATCTATCTAACCTGAGGTTCTGATTGGTGTGTGAACAATTGTGAGTCTTAGTGTTTCCACCTGGGGAATTGCGTGTTAATTGGGTTCCATCTGTGCTGACTTTAGTTAATGATATTGAATGCCAGAGCTTTCTAAATGAGCACATGAGTGAAAACAGGGGAATACTGTTTATAGTTTTGGGAAATGGGTCTGTCTTTTTTGGTAGATGGCGTCATGGTTTGGGATGTTTAGTTAATAGGCCCAGTTGAAGTGTGTAAGCAATCGAGAAAAACTGCAAGAGGGATGGGATGAAAGCTTTCAGCATGAAGAAGAATTCTGATCTGTAGGTTTGGTGTAAAGAGAGGAAGAAAGGACATCATCTTTTTTTGTTACATTTATATCGAGAAAATTAATTTCTTCAAGGCTATAGTTAAGTGTGAATCTCAGGCCTGCATGCAAAGTTACCATTTAGAAAATGTAAAAACTGTAATAGAGTGGGGACTGGTCCTTTCCAAAGTAAAAACACATCATCAATATAATGCTTCCAAGAAATACAGTGGAAATTGCTTATAGTGATCACTTCCGTCTGGGTCAAATTGATCACTATAAGCGGATGATTATTACAACAGATTTTTTTTTCTTTTTCTTAATTTCTCATGCATATTACCATCTAATTGATATTTGTATATTCATTACATGAATATAAAGTAATGAAACGGGCAGCTTCGCTATTTACTGAATTTTATTGACTTTCAAAATACAAAACAGCTGTTTCAAACGCTTGTTGTTTCGCTGCTGCATATCATTGGCTTTTTTTTGGCAGTTTGTCATAAGCTTCAAGGAGACTACGTTTTTCAGTGAGAGAAAATTACTTTTTTACTTTTCTTTTTCCCGTCACCAGCCTCAGGTCACCAGCTGGCAGCAGACGGGTTGTGCATTGTGCGGGGGTGGGGGCCGCAGGGGCAGAAAGTTGAACCAGAATCAACTTTTGGAGAAGCGCAATTTGTAACGCTATACAACCCTGCCACGAGGGAAGACGAAAACATTACTAGGAAGAGGGGAGGACATTTCTCTTCATTTGATAATGTTAAAAGTAAAGTTAGACTTGCTGACGGCTTCCCGATTCCCGATTCATTTTAAAAAAGAAGAGAGAAAGAGAGAGAGAGAGAGAAAAGCAGTGGTCAAGCGAGCTAGAGCGTGGATGAGGAGAGTGAGCAGTGGTAGCGAGAAAGCCAGTGAATGAGAGGAATAAAACATTATTTTCTGATTGTTCCACAGTGGTTACAAATAAACATGTCCACAACTGCACCCCGCACCTTCACACAAACCTGCAGAGGTGTGCTGCAATGCCTGATAATGGTGCCGCAGCTGCTAAATACACATTATACGTGTACTATGGGAGTAAGGTAAAAAGAAAATACAATTGCCGTAGTTTAAAATGTTTTTTTTCCCATATGTTTTCATCATTCAACAAATTGTTAACACCTTTGGAGAAATATCATCATCAAGAAAACCCTCTTCAATTAATATTCGCAGCTCCTTAAGGTATTCCTTGGTTGGGTTGTATTTCAGCTTTTGGTAAAAGGATATATTTTCAAGTTGTCTGAGAACTTCATTGTCATAATTGCACTTGTCCATAATGACAATGTTGACCTGTTACGGCCTAAATACACCAAGCACAGATATGGCGCGACACATGCGCTGCAGCAGAATGCGTCCATTATACTGACCACGGAAGCTGTGCGCACCCACAAGGGCAACGCGCTGCTCATCTCTACTTTTACGCGGCTGGTCCATTTTTTTTTCTCTACACAGTGCTCTGCGGCCCTCCAACAGGTAAAAACTACAGAGAACTGTGTAAAAAATTAGTACAACCTGTTTAAAAATGATTAAAATAAATATCTCTTGTACTAGAGGCAATGCGATACAGCAGTGCAACCTTGTGAGATTTTTTTTCCATTGCACATTAAAACAAATCAATCAAATCAATGTGTATCCATGATCCTGTAGTCATAACGATCTAATTAATTAATTCAGTACCAGTTAATACAGCCTACACTTCCAAAACCTCATTAATTATAATTTGGTGTTTTGCAACTTCAAACTTGGCAATGCTCAGTCAAATTGTTTACATAACGTTAATAGGCAATATTAATAGGATCATGCACAGCCGAAAGCACATATGAAAAAATGATTTTCGAATTCCAGTTCTACAAGTCTACACTACTGAATGATTTCTATTCACCCAAGAACAGAAAGTTGTTCTATATACTACAAGTCTTGCTGGAGTTTTGACCTCTTTAGACCTTTTTCCCTTCTCCATGCACCTTGGAAGTAGGTGAAAATGTGCCAGAAACTCTACTTCAACCTTTATTAATAGCTCAGAAAATTCAAAGCACAGTGTTTTTCCCCACATGTTTAGCGAATTTGAGTCTAAACTGAAAAATTATAGGTGCAAAATGGAAAATCCTTAAAATGCAAATGCAAAATCAATGCATTTAAGAAAAAAAAAACATGCCACAAAACTATAAAGTCACAACTATCCTCAAGCATTCAAAACACATCAAAAACAGGTCTTCTGAGCTCACTATCTGACATAAGATAAATAGGTTACATATTGCTTTTCAAACAAATACGGGCGTGCACATTTCACTCTTGTTTGCCTTCCAGCAAAGCTCATTAAAGCAAATAACTTTATCAGTTTCAACACCTATATTTAAAGTGCAGCCCTAATACCGAACATGATACATAGGTTTTGCTCCATTTTACATCAGCCGCACTAATTAGTGTTTATTGTTTCTTGTTTTACCACATCTCTTTGGGTAAGGAACTTGGGTAATTAATGTGGGTGGCTTTTATTTCCCTTTCTTCTTCCACGTTATATAAATAACACCAAACTATGTCAGCTGTATCGTTTTCATTATCTTGTTTGTTTTTGTGTTCTTGTGCGCTTTTCTACTTTTTCAAACTGACACTTCTCTGCCAAAATTTGGTGCGCCTGAGGTCTTAAGTGTCTAATAAAATGTGTGTTTTACCATTAGGTGTAGATGACATACATTAATAAGTTAACTTAGTGGAAAAAAGACAACAAAATTAAATATGTATCCTTTGTTTATTATCATCAGGTAGCTCAAATATAATCCCTTGTATTTGTTAATGGACTCAAACCATCTGCATTGCTCCCTGGCAAGAACCTCATGCATGTGTTAATATGCATTACAATGACATGAAAATATGCTGAGAATTTGGCCTGTCTAGATTTTAGAAGCTTGAAAGTTAAACTATGAGCTCAAATCTTTGGCATTTCAGCGGAACTGTGTGTAGCAAACAGAGAGACACGCTGACATTGACAAGATGAGAAACTGTCCATCAGTAGCAGCTGGTCTCTCAAGACTCAAATCAAAAACACAAACTCCTGGACTTGCTCTTCGATGAAAGGGAGGGACGAGACTGTTATTTGATCGAAGACAAGGAGAGATGAGGTACAGGGGCTGAGGCCTGCGCTGGACGCCTCTGGACGACATGTGCACTGCTCTAAGTAGGAGAGATGCCGTGCAGTATTTACTCAGGTGGAATAATACACAGCCAAAGCAGTCCAGTGTGTGGTGATAAAACAAAGAAGATTCTGAAGAATGTGCTCCATATGTTGCTAAGAGCGGATAAGGACTAGCTGGATTCCCAGATTGGGTATCAATGTTTTGACCATAAATGGATTCCTTCGTCACTCATGGGGCTACATTGTTAGCCAAAACGATTACATATAGTGAACCTTGGTGGTACTTTCAGAATATACCATAGCTACTGTATAGCTAAGTGTAAAAGAGTTTGCACACAGAGGCTGGATCTGAGTCCCTTGAGAAAAAAAAAGGGAACTGCAGGGAGCATTTAACAGGCTGATAACTGGGGCTGCAGATTCACAACTTTAGGATGTTGGAAGCCCAGTTTGATACATTCCTATAAATGCTGGAAGTTCACATCAACAAGAACCTGAGCAATTACTGTGATCCAGAATACAGAGCCTTTTCTCTCATGTGAAAAAACTCAGAATATGAAGACTGTCCCAAAACTGTTTATGACAGATGATGATATGAGGTCTGAAAATATCTGAAAACAGTTCTTGCATGTCACCCCTCAGTGACACTTGCCAGCAGTTGAATTAAGATTTCCTTGATTTGAAGCATGAGAAAAGATTAATAGACTTGATGGGGATGACAAAAGTAGTCAACACAACTGCTAAATTTACTCCATCAAGGACTCTGGATCAGTTGAGGATTTATGTTCTCTCTTCCTTTAGATCATTTGATGCTATGTACTCTCTCATTTAAAATAGATAGTTGCAACTTCCTTAAAACATAAACCTCACACGCACACCGCACCTGTAGCCTCACAGACGACAGGAGTCTCACAAAATGAGTTCATGAATGTGTGAGTAACCCTTGGCTTTCCTCCCTAATAGGAGGCCAGAAAGAGGATGGTCCAGAAACAAACTGGAATGGTCTAATCACTGTTTTGGAGGCAAATCCAATGGGATGATGTAAGAAAGATGGGACGCAGAAGACATGTAAACAAAGGTAATGTAGCATGGCTACGTTGGCTGCGGCAATAAAACTTGTGTTATTTCAAAATGTGAGGCTGTGAATGCAAAAATGAACAGACTGAAGGTATTTATTTTCAGCTAAAATGTTTTTTGTGCTCTTCCATCCATTCTGTTGATTTAAAAGTACTTATATATCAGAGTGTAGCAGGTTTATTATAGGAACTGTTACATAAAGTGTTTATTTCGAGCCTACAGAGTCTAAAAATCATCAACTGCACATGACATGGTGTACATTCCTCCAGGGACAAGCCAGAAACCTTCAGATAGTATTTAACAAAGATGTTAAATCCTCCCTTACATACAACAGGCACATGCCCCTTGTGTCCTCCACTACATGGATGGGAGCTAGAGTAAAAACAGGCCATGGTTCACGAGTCCGTGAAAAGTGCAAATGAAAGGAATGCAAAAGATAATATGGGTGTAAATAATGATTGATTAGAGCAATGGATGATTTTAACCTCACAGCACCGGATTATAACAAATATCTCCAACAGGGAGCCTGTGACCTTGTTATGTGAAAGAAAAATATTCAGGCCACAATATGGCCAAACGGTGCTACAATAAAGTTTACATTAAAGCTGCACTGTAGACTACTCCTGTATTATCAGGTCTACTGGCCGTGTGTTCAGACAGAACGTGAGGTGAATTTTAGAGGCAGTGTCACTGTACAGAAAGCCAATGGAAAGACACGAGTGGGTGTGAATTTGCACAGGACAGCAAAAATTGAGGCAAACATACACCAGTGCAAGTTTAAAAAGGGATTGGAGACATAACTATAAAAACTACAGTTAAGTAATGTCCACATAGATGTGAAAATAAATCAATGACAATATCAACACCTCCTCTTACACTGCTGTCCAACCCAAAACGTCTTACTCCAATCGTCTACCAAACAGCACATATAGAAATGACAGTCAGTCCTGATTTTGCCTTTATAATGATGTGTATCCACCATTGGTAAAATGCACTGGAAAAACTGGTTTCTTCAAAATTTAGGTCATGGGAACCCCCAGATTACAGGTTTGCAGCAGTGGAAAAGAACTACAAAGACGTAAGCTTTGGTGTATCCACAGTCTTTATCGCCAGTGATTTAGGAGATATTAACACAAGATAAAGCACAAGAGGCTGCATTAATACCAAAAGAAATGATAGGAATCCTTTCAGTAATCTGCATCCCAATCAATCTTCAACTGTGTCTAGTATGAGAGCTCTTAAAGACTGGTGACAAAGAGCAATCCTAGTTTATCCAGACTCCCAGATGGCCTCTACCTGCTGCAAAGTAGAAAACCTTAATATGATTCTCCATCTTCCCAGTGGCAAATCAAGTTGATGGATGTTTTGATGGTGATGGTCCACAGCCCAAATGTGTTCCCAGTGTATCTGAAAAATCCACTAAATGCGTTGAGAGAGAGAAAAAAAAAGGCCCAGAGAGATTAGATTAAGTGTATCCGTTTTCATTTGCTCTGAAAATGGTCCAGGGGCCACATTTTTGGGGCAATGTCTTTGGACAATAGCAGCTGTTCAAAGAAGGGAGGGGTGCAGAAGAAATCATTAGCGTGAGGCTCATCCAGGCTTTCAGTGGCAAAACAGTGAGACGAGTAGTGCCACTTGCATTCTGGGATAGGTCTGATATATTATGTGACGTTTGATTTCATGGGTAAACAAACCTTTCATCCACCCTGGAACAGGTTCCAAATGGCCCACGGCATGTTCTCACTGGATTTGGTTTTTGTAACTTAACCAACTAATTATGCTTTCATTCAAGAAAATATTGCATGTCAAAGCTCTTCCATTGATAGCAGCTGTATCTCTCAAGGAAAACTGTCTAAATAATTCAAGTATGCATGATTCAGATTAATCACAGTCTATTATTATCTTTCATTTGCCATTTATTAAGAGCGCTAAAGCACAATTGTATATAACTTGATGGTGGTTTAATCTTTCTTTTCCTCATTCCTTTCCAAATCCCTCAGTGGCAGATATGGTGCATTGAGAGACGGGGCACAGCTGCCATGTTGGCTGTGCGGACTAACATAACACATAATGCATTGGCTATCCATTTTCTTTTTATAGACTAAGACACTAGCCATGAAATCCATGTCTTGTAATCAGCCAAGAGTAATATTTCACAGTTAAATGTTATGGTTTTCCTCAAGAACTGCAACTGTGAGAAAGTGCAGCCCAAGTGTTGCAGTTCAAAGCTCAGAAGAAAAAAGTGGTTACGTAAATTTAGACCTGTTAGAAAAACCTACATGATATACACTCAGTGATAAAACAAACCCTGTTGTTGTATGTGTGTATCAGGTGAAATCAATTCTTAGAACTAAAAAAAGACAATACATGCTGATTAGGTGATTCTCAAATATCACAATGGTTGCTTCTCCAGACAGAAAGCCCTTTTTGTCTACTTGATAGATGGTTGCAAACTGTTGGGGCCTTATCCCCACCTCTCCACAACTCTGTGACACCATTCAAGTCAAGGTTATATGATAGCCCTGCAGGACTCTTTCCTTTCTAAAGGCTGTCCACCTTGGTCCTGCTGCTTTGAAATCAAACTTGCCATTGTTATTTTTACTGCTCATGACAAGGACAAAGGGACTGGGCAGCGGGGACACACACACGGCTTGTAATGCAATAGGGCTGGGAATTCCTCTTTAATTTCAATGCTATACTTGATCTCTGGGCTGCATGACTGACCACCTTATTATCTATAGCGACAGGAGCTTATCAATACAGAACGCGCTGGGTCCACAGACCAAAGACAAACACTTCCTTTATGCAGGATGTCCCCTCTGGGCATGAGACACGTAGCGCAGGCCAACCAGCGAAATTCCACAACTGAAAGGGTGGGAGACTGAAAATCATTTCACTCAAAATAGTCAAACAGAATTTAAAATGTCTACATTGGTCTACCATTGTCCCTTGAAGGACCCGAATTATTGAATATTCATTCTTGGCCAAGTACTATGAATTATGAATCAAAACTTCTGAGCATGTACTTTCATGTAATGATGCACGTGTGGGGAAAAAAATGCAAAATTGCACAAACAGATGGCAATAGAGCAAGATAAGCTCTAGAGACATAACAACGAACAAAGATCTTCATTTTGGTCCAAAATAACCTCATCCATTGTTATAAGGTGTCAAAATGTGTACCTGAGATGGCATTTACCTGCATGCTTCATTGTAAAATACAAGTCAAGAACAGTTCTTTAATAGAATAAGGATGAGGGAATCCCGACACATCAACTCAGAGTTCAAACCGGTGACTCAACAGATGGGCAAACAACTATTTAACATTTCAACACTTTGATGAAGGTATGCTTTATGTCGAAATGCTAGCTGCTGCACCTTAGCAACATTAGTTGTTGTGATGTAATTTGACGGTACATTTTCAAAATGAGATGAACAAAGAGCTCCCAACATTTATAGGTCATGTAACATACCTGATGTCATATCTCAACATTAAACTGTCACACACAGTAGAGAACTAACCTTTTATTCCATTAGTAACTGTAGCTGCTAAATCTCAAATTTCACTTCAGTAGACTGAACTAACTTAACCCTTTATTACAAGCTTTTTCACCCATGAGATAAACACATGTATTGATTAATTAGACCCATCTTTCCTGTTATCGTGGTCAATTTGAAAAATAATCCAGGAACAATGCCAGGCAGAGTATACAGCTGATACTGGATGTTAAAGCCAGATAGTATTTTAGTGTCGTAATTCCAAATTGGCACAAATTTTACCACCATTCCTCTTCCACTTTACTCACAGTTCAACTTTTCAGTAATCATGATCTGAGCATTAAGTCTTGCTTGCAATAAAATCTCTGGAGATAGGTAAAGAATTTAATTTTTTATGAATTTCTTCTTGTTCACCAGGTTTGACAGCTTCAATGTTTCTCCCCTCAGCTTGTCCTTTACTAGTGAGACAACAAACTAACTTCTGTTACAGCCCTGCTGATTGGGAATGAGCTGAGAGCAAACATACTCACTCACTCTTCATGGCAAGGCACTTAGTCAGGTGCATTGTTATAATGAAGTCACCGCTTGTTGCTGAGTGAGTGATGACTTTGTTTGTGATAAAATAAGAACTATATTTATTTGCTTCTTGAGGGCAGTGAATATTCACTTCAAAGGTACATTATATGTTATTTAGTCATTTGAAAAAATGATTTGTAATTACATAAAAGTGATTCAGCAACATTTGATGACGGTGACATACATTTATCATAATCTGTAATCATGTCTGTCATGTCATTTCTTTGTAATACTTGTTATTCACTGTGGATAAAATCGTTTAAAATGTACTATACAACTATGACATACAGTATGTTAAATTAATGTGGTTTGGTTGATGAAACATTTTCAAATAATTTAACCCATAAGAACCTGGACCCATTTCTCCTTAAAGGAAAATAATGGGGAATATAAAACAGACCAAATGGACCACAAGGAACACATTTCTGATTTTTTTTTTTAATTCTACCTTCAGTGTCAAAGATCTGTAATGTAACATATATGTCATAACGATATTTCCCTAACTTGTTTTATATCAATTTGTTCAAGAAATGTGGTCAGAACAGGTTAAATGTAATACAGGACGTCTTATTAAAGCATCAGAATTGTTAAATGGGTTGAAACCTACCTTTAGTAACAAAAAACAAGCTTTTACACATTGTCACATGACTGCACCAGGATGTTCAGTAGATGTCACTTAGGGACTTCATGAGTTAAAATCAAGGATAAAGCCAGAACATTTCCAGAACATTGAAAGGGTTGGTGACACCTGTGTCACCATGGGTTCTTGTGGGTTAAAGAAAAACTTGGGTCCATCATTTTGTTTCTTGTCGTCATGCCTGATGATGCTTTACTCACACAGGGACACAGCTAGACACAACTTCAATGACTTACTGGGATCATTGAACAAAAGTCACAAACAGGTTTTAATCAAAGTCCATTCGATTCAAATTGGAAGTAAACATGAGGTGACAGTTATCTGAATTCCCACTATACTTGTCCTTTGCAATACAGACTGACATGATGTTGTGTAAAACCTAAATTTTCTTCTTCAGAATAAGTTCTTATAATCTGTAAAAAATGTCATGGTAGTGGCACCAAGTGTATGAGGGCTGAGTCCAGTTGTGATAGATTAAATTGACAGATTTATCTTACATTCAAGTAATGACAAAACTAATCACATTCAGTTATTCAATAATCACCTCTGACAATAACTTTTCAGTCAAATTCATCTGTTAGTAGGATATCTCAACAACTGGTTCTGGGATTTTAATGTAATTTGGTGAAAAGGTTAGGCCATGGACTAAGGAACAAGGTGATTAGTTTTTGGTGCAGATTCAGACATAGATTTGGATGCAGGAATTTTCAAATTGATTTTTTTGCCACAGCAAGACATGCAGGCCATTTTTTCCACAAACTACGGCACTTAAAGTCAAAAACATCTGGCACATGTATCCCATAATAGGCTGCCATTATGTGTTATTTTAAAACAGACCTGAATCAGATTTCTTTTAATCTAAATTCTTCAGTTTTTCTATTTAATCCACGTAAATCCTATTAGTGTAAGTAAGTAATCGACATGATCTCTGAGCGTATATCAGTTTTGGCTAAATAACCCTTTAATGCCAGTAAATTGAACTTAAAAGTTTAGCGTAACACACTGATTTATGTATGAATGCTTTTCTCTGTGCCAATTCATTAGTTTAACAAGAGTTTGATATGTTGCAATTCCACACTGACACCTTCAGAGCCTCTCAACAAACACCTGAAAACAAACAGGGAGCAGGGTGGGTGGTGGCAGCACACCTTCAATTTCAGATGTGAACCTCCCAACAATGGACACCCTCAGGCATCCTGTGCAGGTGTGACCTGGATTTGATAAAAAACTTAACTTCTTACCCAGTGCAAATAAAGCCAAAGCTGCCCAGGTGCAGCTTTTGTTTGTGAGTGACTTTTGGCAGCGAAGCAGCTTTCACAACAGGGCTGGGGAAGTAAAAACGCAATGACGGAAAGGCACTGAAGGCATTATAAGTTCAGCTGATCAGAAAAAAAATACTGAAGGGCTCCTCCTACAGACTAAATGCTGAGTGCTTATGAGAAAAGTAGAGAGGAAAAAAAAATGTATCAAAGTCAAAATTTTGCATGCAAAATAGGCTCCACTTGCTTAATTCCCTTTGCTTCTAGGGAGAGGGAAACAGGAGGGGGGCAGGGACCGCACACAAAGGGAAGATGAGCTCTGTTCATTAAGAGTCATGTCTGCTATCAATCTTTTGTAACGTCTTTCGGGGCAGGAGGATAGTAGAGACTGCCCCAAAGAGAAGAAAATGACCTGACAAGCGTATTAACTGACAGGTGTAATTTCAACCTGACTTGAAAGGCTGAGCATGACATGAAAGGAAGACAAAAGAGTGACCCCTCCACTGATGAAGGTGACAATGAATATGTCATCCATTCAAAGGAAAGCCAATAACTCCGCTTTAAGTATTTTCTTTTCCTCTTCTTTTGTGCACCTAAATGGAAGATTTTCTATGTCCTTACAGTCATTCACAACAATGATAAAACACTTCATGATAAATTAAGTCGGTGATACTTGAGAGTGTCAGGAAGGCTTGGTTGAGTTTACAACAAAGAGAGTAAAGGTTTACAATCAAATTATACTAATAGGACAATTTGTACTTGCTTTAGATTTTGATTCTGTCTTTGATGGGAAATATAAGACTGTTGAATGAAATTTTTAGGAGTTAAAAAGAGTTAAAAATGCAGATTTGACAATGAAGAATATAAAGCTAGTGGGTCTGTTAAAACATACCAGATAGAATTAATTAAATTCCTAAAATAACATAATGATGTGAAAACATAAAAAATGGATTAAATAATGGAAAAAGTGAATAACATGTGTAGGACAAGGACTGCTTTGCATTAGAGTGCAGTAAAAATGTGCAGAGTTGAGGACCTGGAATCTGTTAGTGGGACTGATCTCCAGGTTTGAGGAGCGTGGCAGATAGGAGCTTGAGTCATGTGTTTCAATAAGGCTTTAAGAAAGCCCTCGTTGAACAGTGTGAAAGATACCTTACGAAGCTGGGTGGTCTTATTATTGAACCATATCGAAGATTAACATGGGTCATTTGACACTTTCATAAAGAGGATTATAGGTGCAACGGAGAGCAGAGGGAAGAGAATCGAACCGTGTCCAACTTCTTCAGACTGCATTACTTTTTGCAATTTTCAGCAGATGTTAGTATGAAAAATACAGCATGTGTAACATATGTATCAAGACCACATGGATCAATGCATACCAGGAAATTACAATTAAAATATGAATACACTATCAATGTACCGTATGCATGAAAGGTACAACATGTTTTATACTGTATGTCTACACATGGGCAAATGTTGTCTGGAATACATCTGGGTAATGTAAACATACCAATGAGGTCAAGCCTCGTCAAACTGTATTAAGATTACCTGTTACTTAAACAGTTTCAAAGGGAAGAGGTATTAAGCGCACAAATGTGGGTTCAATTTTAAACAGAGAGGGGCTCAAAGGAAAATAAACATCTTCCTGATCCAATTTTTCAGCAAAGGAAGCTCTTAAGAGATGAAAAATAAGAGGAGATGGGAAAATATCATGTCAGCAAAACAATGTTAGTGATACAGAACATCATATTTTGCCTGTTTTTGTACTGTCTCTTTTCTATATACAGGAAGAGATATTTTAAATCAGTTAGTTTCTCGTTGGGGGGGGGGTGTCCTCGAAAGGAAAACGCTGTAGTAGCTGTAGTGTAGTAATATCTCCCAACTGGCTTAGGTTATGAAGGGCTGAAAGAAAGAGAGAGGGCTTTTGCAAGGCAATGTTTACACAGTGAACATCCAGTGGGAAAACTTCTGGTGTTACTACTTCTACTCCCCGCCATGCACTTCATGTGATCTCATAATTGCAAATCCCACAGGGGTAGGTAAATAGAGGTCAAACAAAACTCCTTTTTTGTACTCCAGAAGCTTGAAAGTGAGTCATTTGAAGTCAATCAACACTAACAATGCCGAGCACTATTCTTCAAATGTTACACATTCCATTCAGCACACCGCATAAAGGTTTTCAGAATCGGGACAGAGAGTGATGTTAAATCAATGTTAGTAATAAAAGTCAACCTAATGGTCAAAAGGTTAAAGTAGTTCTCTGGTGCATCCAAGTTTAATTAAGCGTGCAGGATTGGCCCGTGATTTCAGAAAATCTCACTTTAGCTCTCTGGGCTCACTTAACAGCTACGCTTGACTTCAGGCAATTTGGATCTTACTTGCTTACTGAAGGGTAAGCAATTAAGATCCAAATAGCAAGGAACCCCACTAACGCACAATATTTTTAGATCTGTTTTACTACTTTCCAGTCCTTCTATCTTCATAATCATATCAGCTGTAGGTCGCAGAGGCAGCAGACGAAGCAAGGTATCCTAAAAGTCCATCTTCTGAGCTCTTCCTCGAGAATCCCGAGGTATTTCCAGGCCAGACTAAATATGTGCTCCCTCCAACCATTACAGGTCTGCCCTTGGGTCTCCTCCCAATTGGACCTGTCCAGAACATCCTGATAAGATGCCCAAACCACCTCAACTGTTTCCTTTCACTGTGAAGCAGCATCAGTTCCACTCCAAGGTTCCACCAGATGTCTGAGCTCCTCTCCCAGTTCATCTTGTGAAGAATATCAATTTAGGCAGCTTGTATTTGCAATCTAATTTTTTTCGATAATAAAGTGAGGGTTGGAGCATGGATAGACTGGTAAGCTGAGAGTTCAGCATGGAGGCAAAGGTGATCTAGTACAATGCCTGCATCATCACCAATGCCACACCTATTTTCCTTTCGATATCTCGCTTTACTTTACCCTTTAACGAGACCCAAAGGTACTTGTACTCCCATGGGGCACCCAAAAGAGGTATTTTCTGACCATTTCCTGGCACAGCACTGCAGCCTCAGACCTGGAAGTACAGACTTTCATTCCAACCGTTTCACACACTGTTGCAAACTGCCTCAGTGTGCCCTGGAGGTCACAGTCTCTCCACTCACCAGCTGCATCTGAAGATTATGTCCATGAAAATAACAAAAAGAATCTGTGACTAGGCACGGCCTTTGCTGAGCACAACTGCAACTCTGCAAATGCCCAATTGTGGAGAATATGGACACAGCTCTTACTGGAGATATACATGGGCTGCTACAGCTAGTAGCAATGGCCCTAGCACCCCATTTGTCCAATGTAACCCCCACAAGAAACTCCTACATTGTCATAAGACTTCTCCAAGCCTGCAGAGCAAATGTAGAGTCAATGGGCAAACTCCCATCTTCCAGTTCTGTCCAACACCTCCAGGCAACATTAGAGAGGCAGGCCAACCAAGACAGTCCAACAGTATCCAGAGCCTTCAGCATCTCAGAGCGAATCTCATACACTCCTGGAACCTTGCCACTGCAAAGCTTTTAGACTACCGCCGTGATATCAGCCAGAGGGCGAAAGAATCCTTATCTCTCAGCACTCCATCAGGCATGTACTTGGCACTTCTCACCCTCAGCAACTTTGGAAGATGCTGTGTGTAAGGAGTGAGACCAACCACATCCAGTTGGTACTGCTCTTCCTCCCACCAGCTACAGCTCATTTGCCACCAGTGAGGTGATATTCCACATCCCACACAAAGCCAGTTTTTGTAGCCAAGGATGAATTAATCAAGACTCCCTTACACTTAACAACTTGCAAGTATAAGCACTAATCTTATTTAGCCAAATGGTTTGTATTCATATTAAAGAATGACAAGATGTTTAAATGCAAGACAATCATGCATTTATTCAGTTTTAATATGTATGTATTATGAAACTATACAGAACAAGTCCTTGTGCGTAGTAACTAGATATTCAAGTTTCAATTGTTGTATAAATATGGGTGATATTTATACCAAAATTACCAATACTGTTTATGGTGTGAAAATGCATTTGTTTTTATGCAAAGCTAAATAACCTACATGTGGTGGAATACTGTGTTATGAATGCTCCACAAGTTGTTAATACCGCCCGTGCTTATACTCTAGCCCCTCAGATGATCAGACTTAGTAATGAGGTGAGGCCCCTAGAAATGATCTGGGTGGTTCAATCTGAAAAGCACACCTAGGACAAGGTATTTGGAGTTTGGTAACAGGGTTATGGATGGGAGAAGGGCGGGCAGCTGGCTCTCATGGTATTTGGAGAGGGAGGGGGGGGGCGGCATTTCCACTCAACTTGACACAGTATGGATTTTGTTTCCATCCTAATGGAATTGCAGAAATATTTGAGGGGAATCCCATTACGTAGCAATTGGAGTGCTGTAATAATGTACTCACAGTCATTTTCCCACTGCGGTTGGCCTCCTCTCGCTCTGCCAGGGCTTTCAGGAAGTTATCTTTGAGTTCTTTTCCTGCACTTGCCAGTGTCCTGGAAAAGACAACACTCAAACGGTTTGAAATGTTTCTCTTAACCTGAAAAAAGTCACATAAAGTCTTAAAGGTTCTTTATGGAAGCTTTTCACCATTAAACATAATGTAGCTTCAGGGTACTTTGTCCTTTCTTTGCTTTATAAAAACAATTAAGTAAACAATATTCTTTGCTCAAGTGCAAAATCATGCTATATTTTTTCCCTTCTAGCTGTTTTGACACTGTAGAAGCGAGGTGTTTCCTTTCCATGAATTTCTATTAGTTTCCATTTCAACTGTTTGCGAGCATACTACTATATTTTCCCAGATTTGAATCGGAAAGTATGATACATAAAATGAGTACAACTAATTAATAAGCATGCAAGATGAAAGATAAGATGGAAGCCAGAAAGAGCATGACATGCAATCAAAGTCATGAGGTAGACTCAAGCCAGCATCTAGTCAGCACTTCGCCAAAGCTGCCAAGCTCCAAGGACACGCCTGAATACTCCAAATACCATTTCCTAACAGAAATGTTGCTGGATACTGTTGATGAATTGGTTTTTTTTTTTTATTTTGAAATAAATCTGAAAATTGCAAAAAATCATCATGCCAAACGGCAGATGTCACAGCTGTATTTTCTAACTTCAGTATGCAGTGCAATATTAATCATATCAGAGTTAAATGACTTTATATGATACTGTGGCAGCATTTGACACTCAGGCTGGCCTGTTTCCATGGAAACATGGTTTTGGCACACACTGATGTATCCACACCTGAAAAAACATTGGCACTAATATTTGAACAGTTAACACTGCTGTACGAACAACAGAACTTTGGCATGTATCCAGGATTGACTGTGCAAAACATTCATCAGATCCACACTAAGTTAACATTCTTAAAGGCAGTAAACAGGTCATTGGTAACCTCTCAGTTGTGGTTGGGAATGCAGAAGGAGAAAGAAAGTATAGAAAATGGTAAGAAGTATGAAATCAAAGTTACAGTGGAGTGGAAAAAACAAAACACCACTGTTTCTATTAACTTCAGCTATCTGAAAGGTTCATCCGTATTAATAATTTTTTTTATTTTACATTTAGTCCATGTGTGTGCCGTGAATTTCTGCTTTTGTACATTTAAGTATTTCAACCCCAAAGATGATCTGAGCTCTGTAAACTACCTTTATTTTCAACTAATTTCAGTTATTCAATTTTTTATTCAATTGGTTTCGACCAATTTTATCCAATTAAACATTGGCATGATAGCAGTTAGCTCTTTTCCTAGCAGCACAGGTCCACTTTGGGACTTACCAACCAAATTGCTTGAGATAACTAACCTAATTTAGATAAATATATTGGTTTATTTAATTATCAAAGTTATCAGCACATGGCAACTGAGAACTTCAACCAACATAGGGGGGGTATCACTTGAAATTTTTCAACAGCATCTAGTGCGAATACAATACCTGAGACTCAGTGCTGATGTCAGATTTATACTTTTTAGATACCTTAACTTTGAAAAATATAAACATATTTTTTCTACCAAACTGTCAAATGTTAAATTAACACAGACAGCCTTACAGAAACTTTGCCTAAATAAAATACAGTCTAGTCTCTTAGTAAAATTATGTTTTAAATCAGGAAATATCTCATTAAAGAAAAGATTAACAAAATTATGACTGTGACCACACATTTGATGCAAGCTTTCACTACTTGAGGGTTTTCAGTACTTGGTGTTTCAGACACATTTTGGTCTTTTGCAAAAATTGTATTTAAGTTAAATATTTAAACCTAAACAGAAATTTTAATAGTAAGTAATAATCACAAACTTCCTTGCAAACACTGAGTTTTAACCAGCAATCCCCTACTTATATATCTGTTTCCTTCATCTTTATGGTACTGTTGAATATTCACATTTACTGAATCCAGTTCTGTCTGCTGCACTGAGAATTTCAGTGATTCTACATTAAGGGCTCCTAAAATCCACTTTCCATTTCCAAAGGATTTTGAAAAGCCACAACAGCCACAACAAGCATGGACAAACAACCAATTTCTGCTCTTAGTTTATCTTAGCATTAAAGAGTCCAACAGTAAAAGAGAACAGGATCTGAATGTCTAAATTTTCTAGAATTTGGAAATGGATTGTAATTTATACTCGTCGTTTGGACCGTGCCCCATAATGAAAGTCTTAAAGGAATCACACAGTGGTAAAAGTGCAGGGACAGCACATATTTGGAGGCTGGAACCTCACTCCATCTTCTGAGTGAGTGAAGGATTGCTGCTGGGTCATGGGGGCCGCGGCCCCAAAGTAAACACAGGTGTTGAGGAGGCAAGTGACTGGGGTTACCCCATCCAGTAGCTAAAGCAACACACACAGTCACGGAGAGTGAATAATACTTCAGCAAAACATGTGGACTGCTTCAAGTTTCAGTTTCCCGTCAATTAACAAATTTCTTATCAAGCCTCATTTAGAAGGGATAACAAGAATTTTGCTATTAAATGATGGTTATTAGAGGCTAATGACTAGGTATTAAGCTAGCTGTGATCCAGCCCTGTGTTTTAAGTGTCTTGTTTTTGGATTGTGGTCAAGGCAGGTGGGCCCTGAAATTAGTAAAAAAGAGGTGAGGGAGGGATGTGAACAGTCACCATCTGGCTTGTTGAAACAGGGCTAGGTCAAAACCTAGTATATGGCCGGACGGTGTGTGAAACACTATAGAGGGCTTTTAATTGGAAACGGATACAGGAAGTGGTGGCATTCAGCTGACTGATGGTGTAACTTCATGGTAAATACTAGGTTGGATCAGCTGGAGGAACGAACTCTCGTGAGGTTAGGGTTAAGGTTAGGGTTAGGGTTATGTTAAGGTTAAGGTTAGGGTTAAAATCTCGCAAGAGTTTCGTCCCTCCAGCTGGTTCAATCTAACACCAACCTAACATCACGCAGTCACGCGGCATTCGGCCGACCAGTGGTGTAACTTAATCAGTCAGTCACTCAGTCATTTAGTCAGTCAGTGACAGACTTTTGCGTTTATAGGGCTGGCCACGCTGTTGCAGATATGAAATTACTTTTACCAAGTATATGTAATGTTGTGCAAAAAGTTGAGAGAAGAAAACAATAACAAAACCACATAAATCTAATTTTGAAGCTCCATGAGTCTGGGTTTCAAGATTTTTTTAAAGATCATTCTCACCACAAATATGAAAGCTATAGGTGTTTGTACAAAGAGTATAACCTAGTATATTTAAGTTTCCCTGACAAGCGACCTCTAGCCGGCATGGGACCAAAAAATAACAGCAGCATTAGGCTTTTATTGAAATGATATACGTCGAAGTAGTATGACAAATGAAAAAGAGGAGGTCGGCATGGATGGTTGGGTGTATAAAGTGTGTGCAACTTGTGCAATTTGCATCCTGTCTAGAAACAACGATATTGATTTCTTTTAACCATCACCATGATCTCTCGCTAACCTTAACCAAGTAGTCTTAGTTGCCTAACATAAACTAAACCTTAATCATGCAGGCAGCAGATCAGTAAATGTTCATATGAGTAATTTATGGAACATCAAATGGGTTGTTTTGGAAGGGATTCACATACAAATTTTTGTCATTTGGGTTGAAGCATTTTTGGGTTTTTTAAAATCAAAACCGACAAAGTAGTTTTTGAAATTAAATCAATAGGGAGGGACTAAAATGGTGTGCATAAAATGATAAAATAACTGGAAACCCTAAAATATAAAGCAAGAGTATCAGGTATTAACATGTCTCAAAATAAATGCCAGAGAACCATCAGTAAATGAGCCAATACCTTGTTACGCTAACAGTAAGTCATAACAATTGGACTTAACAGATGTTACATTACAGTCAGTTAAGGTCAGTGAAAGTTGTGGCAACACTTTTGATCAACTTCATGTCGCAGATTATACAACTATAAATAATTATAACTATGGCGTGAAAAAGTCCTGTCATGCTTTATGTAACACTTTGTCCACCTCTGCTGTGGGTGAACAGATGTTCCGGCACTGTGACTGTCCTCTAAGTGTGTTTATGCACATATAAACACAGCGTAATGTACTCAGCCTTATCCAGAGCTGAGGGGCCTTCTTCCTGGGCCGTGAGCCTCCTAAACTGTTGTTTTAAACCAGCATTTCCTCAGTAATATCTACACTCTGTAGCCCTATCAGATGTTCTGGATTTGATGTCTTTGCATTTTGATTGTTTTTCAGCTTAGATGGTTCTATTGTATAGATTTAGGCACCATTACAGTTTTTAACATATAGTTGAAATTGTAAAATTGAACCTGCTCGTTCAACAAGTCAACTGCTTAAACAAAATGGTTTTTGTTTTTTTTTATCCTCCATATGGGCATTTATAAAAGGTTAGTATGAAGATTAGAGACGAATCATCACAATTGTATGATACATAATGCACACTAGAATCTGATTTTGTACAGATTATTCTATCTCAAATTGACTTTTCCAATGAAACTTGCAATCTTTGTTGTTATTCTGCAAAAAAAAAAATACAGTGATATTTCAAAACTTTGTTGTTTCACATGTGTAACTGGCAAGGTAGAATGTGTACTGTACCATAGCAGGACTAAAGTTTGCTTTCAGGAATAAATAAGCAAATTCAAAACTCAAATTTGCACAACTGCCTTGTTCTTTTAAACTTGGAAACTGGTTCCAGTTCAAAACTAGCCTTGTCCTAGATCACTGCTCACCTACTGATGGCTGTTTCCACTGGTTTGTTTTGGTTGATCAATAAAATTTTAGGTTATCTGCTCCTTGCAACCGCCAAAACTGCAGTTTCCATGACAACTGTAAGTACCGTTGATGAGATGGAAACATGACTCGCTAATGATCTCATGTGCACTTCATGGTTTTGTTACATGCTGTTACATGATCTTTTTGTGAGGGGATGTAATATATATAATAATATATACAGTAGTTTCAATCCACAGCATTACATTTGCATTTGAGGTTGTGCTAATTTGACAAAGTTAATGTGATTATAGATATAAAAACTTTGTCTGCATTCTTGCTTACACTTTCCCCTTTCAGAGGCCTCTGCACTTCATGTGTTTACTACTGAATATACTCACATCCTTCACTTTTGAATTTGTGTTCACCCCTAATGACCTACAATCTGAGGAATGATGCATCTCCCTTCTGATCTCATCAGACAATTTCCTTTTAGTGTTTGCACAGCTGAGGAAAAACTATACTTATTGCAGGGAATGATAAAGAAATTCAATATACTGTACTGTAGCAATTTCATCACCCATGCCAAACAAATTTGATCTGCACAAACTTGTGTCCTCTTTCACAAGTGCAAAAATTTGCAACAGCAAATAATTCCCAGCATAATTAATGGAATGTCATTAAAAAGTTCTTTGCAGAATGGGAGGCTAGCATTCCTCCTTAATTTGTAGGGTTCGTTTTGCAAATAAATATTCAGCGACTGGACAAATAGTGTTTTCCGAGAGATTTTCGTTTCATGACGGGTAACAGATGTTGTGCTTTGAAATAATTTCTTCTTTTATTCTTGAGATAGATTAACAGATTGAAGCTTTCATTAGCTTGCAGCTTTCAACAGTATGGCAGATGGGAACTTTCAATAATACAGTGATTTCTTATGAAACAACACATACTGTACCAGAATATTTTTCCTCAGAGTGCTTGGGAAAATGAATCTTATGGAAAATATTATTTTGGGCTGGTGGACGTCAAGGGAAATTCCACACAGCATGACAATTTACTTTATTTTGGGCTTTTTCTAAAATCCTCTGTCACCTCTGATTACAATGAACTGAATGTATCAGTTACACATGTGCTACGCATGATATTCTACCTGAGCCTTCTTTGTGTATTGTGGCCACCTTAGCTTTTGGGGGGTTGGGGGAAGGTTGCACATTGCGCATTGCCTGCCTGAGAAGTGTGTATTTTTGAATGTGGATCAAAGGAATCATTGTCATCTTTTACACAATGAGTTCTTATTGAGGAAAACTGGATGTATTCTATTTGGAGACACAACATGGAGTAGAGCTCTGTTGTATTCAGTGATTGAGAGGCCAAACACAGAGTGAAAGAGCTGTAATGATTCAGGTTCATGTTTTGAAGTCGACTCTGGTGTGTAGATTTGGACAGAGCTACAGGAAACTTCAAAGTTTTAGAAAAAAAAAAAATCTACTCCAATGTAAGTCCTAAATTAAGAGCAAGCTATCATCCCTGAATGCCTGCTTCGCACATGTTAACAGTGTGGTTTCCTCCTCATCAGTTTATTAGCTTACAATTGAATGAAAAGCAACACTTATGAAATCATTTAAAAGTAGTTTCAACTGCTGATTACTAAAGAATTTCCTTAGCAACCAAATTCTTACAAGTTTTTTTTTTTTTTAATTAGTGGTTATATACTGCTGCAACTATTCACAAGCTGGAGCTGAACTTTCTTATACAAAACTATAGAGTCATGCTTACACTCTAAAATCAATTTAAAAAAAAGTGGTGGCAGTAAACACCAGGTTTCAGCAAGAGAGGCCTCTGCCTGAAGGAGAACCTTACAGTCTGATTAATCCATCACGCTCATCCTCAATCTACAGCACTTAGAAGTACAAAGGAGAAGATGACAGTGCAGTCTGATAGCCTGATGTTAAGAGCTATATGATGTGGAAACCACTTCCTCCCCTTCATCAAGGGGCACTGAGCTACAGGGTACTGGGTGTGGGTAAAGGCCAGACGGTTTCCATGACATATGATTTAACATCAGAAACCGACTGAGTCTGAGGTTGAAGGATGTGAGAGGTAAAAGTGAAAGAATCCTCAATAAGTCATTTAGTGTTGCAGAAGCTCATTATAAATGACAGTCACCAGGTTTATATGATGTAAAATAGAATAAATCACTATAAATCAAGAGTAAACCGATTTGGATTAAACTTTTAATCTGTTTTTTATAAACCCATCTGTCCTGAGAGAAGTGATTCATTCTAAATATTTCAAAAGCCAAAAGTCTCAAGTCTGAAATTTCTGCTAGAATGTTGTATGTACAACTGTATAGACCGGTAAAAACAAAACAACTTCCCTAATTGGAATTTGGCTGAATAAGTATTTTTCTTGATGTTCTTACAAACCTGTGACTCAAATTTTTAACCGATTCTCAATTCCAAACTCTCCTTACCTTACATCTGTGTGTTACGGGGTAGCTTGCAGATTAAAATGTTTATCATTAACATATGAAAGAAAAAAAATTATGCAAGATGTAAATGCACACAAAATGTATTTCAACCAATCAGATCAGTCAGACCACATCTAAACAAAATCTTATTGTCTTGCAATTGATGCGATTGAAAGCCCTGGAACAAGCTAGTCACGTGGAGTTCAGATTATTTTGTCGAGATAAATCATATTTTTTTGTTGTCTCACATATCAAATGTAGCCGATGAGTGAGGGCAGATGCTTCATTAAATCGAGTCATTACTATGAAATATGCAATGACTTCTAATACGTGGAAACATCCAGGTCAAAGGACAGCTTGTTATTTATTAACTGCTGCACCAGCTGGTCCCGAAGTGGCGTATATGTTGATCTATGTGCTGCGTGGTGGGATGTGGTGGCAAGCTTAAGCCTGGCAGGATGTGTGTCTCTGGACAGAGCTTGCAGGGGAGAGCTCCAAAGTTACACACCCGTCCAAAATCACAGAGTGCAAGGAAGGCAATTGGCTTGACAGCACATGTAATAGAGACTGCAAAACCTCGTCGCCTGAGGGCCCTCGCCAGAGTAGCAGTCGTGGAGAGTGGCGGGGGTTTGGCTCGCTAAAAACGAGGCTGGGATCAGCTTTGTGAGGCTTCTCATGTCAGTCACATCCACAATCTTATTTTTGCTAAGCATCTGGAGGTTGGATCCGCAGTGAAATGTATTCACTGTGCGTGTTCGTGGCACTGGTTTTACTTGGCACAGCAAGTGATAGCTCACTTTTAATATAGAGTAGAGAGTTAGAGAGCGGAGAATTCTTGAGGCAGACTGTAAAAACGTAGCAGCACAATGGACAATGAGCATGGCTGTGGTTTGGACTGTGGGGAGATCGCGGGGAGCCTGATGGAAACCTCGCAGGGCTGCCGTGAGCACGCGAGGTCAGGACATATGCTGACATGGACTTCTGGGCCCGAGCCAGAGCCGGAGCTGAGAGGAAGCAGAGGCCTCACGTCTGCTCAGCAGTGCTCCCCTGCTCCCTTTGTTTGTCTCTTACTTTATATCAAATGTTATGCTTAAGCAAGATAAAAACTTGAGACTATCAGGACTTATAATATGGATGTGACACTTTTTTTTTTTTTGTTTGTGCTGAACAGAACACATTTTCCAATTTCCATCTGAAAGGTTGAGAGGTTTAAGTGGTGAAGAATATATAATAGCAGGAGAAAGGTCCTGCTAAAGTCAAAACAAGTATTTATGATAAGATATGACACTACGCCTTTGAGACAAATGGACACACAAGCCTGATTGGTTATGTCACTTCAAGAACAAAACACTATTAAATCAGAATCCAGTACTGACTCCACTTGTCAGATTTCTTTAGGTTTAGTTTTCAAAAAAATGTGAGTAGCTAAGTAATAACATTACATTAGTAATCTGTTTATAATAATTTAGCAGCTGTGGTAGCAGCTCTGACACCATCATAGTTTGTTAATTAGCATTGAACACTAAGTATAGCTGAGACTTATGTGAATATCACTAGTTTTGCAGATATTTAGCCCAAACTATATTAATAATAAAATCAAATTTGAAATGATGATTATGTGAGAGGGAAAGCTAACAGATCACAAAGGTTATTACAATTCACCGTGAGGAAAAAAATAAACATCTGTACCAAATTTCATAACAATCTCTCTAGTAGTTGTTGAGACATTCCACTCAAAACCACAAACGTCAACATCAAGGTGGCACTAAAGCAACATTATTCATTAAAGTCATTAAGATTTGGTCACCTGGGGACCATGAATGATTTCATAAAATTTGATGGAAATCCATGCAATAGTTGTTGAGACATCTCAGTCTGGACTACAGTGACACTGACATCCATAGAGCCGTAAGAATCAAAACTTGATTATCAAAGAACTAAAACTCGAGTTTTGTCTGATAGATTACATTTGCTCTTTACCTGAGTGCTTTATACATTGTTCTTTACTAATTAAAAAAAAGATGAAATAGATAAAAGATTCAGCTTAACAATTCTGCATATTTTACCAACTTGGGATCAGATCCAAAATTGAAGCTGACTATCACAACCCAACCCTGTTCTTGTGCAACTGTTGATCCTGACTTTACCCATTTGGCTTCCCCCAAACCAAACAACTGCACAACTGACTAAGCATCCCATTCATTCAAGTTTCCTTTTTCAATCACGTATTGAATTTCACTTAGGTCTGATGAGAGCACCAGGTCTTTTGTTTGGTCTTTTTTTGTGATGTGCTGGCAAAGCCCCCCTTTCACAGCCAAGCTGTCAGGAGGAGTATGTTGTCCTTAAGAATGAGACTAGGGCAACAACAGGGCAACATCTGATTAGCATTCACGGCACTATCTCCACTCCCCTGGTATTTTATTACCACAGGTGCAGGGGCATTCATTGATCAGATGCACGCTACAGGCGAGGTTAGCCCATAATTGAAAACAGCTCTATTTATACACCTGCAGGCACTAAAGGTCTCCAAGAGAGCACAGGGAGGTTGAAAAGAAGAGAAAGGAAGGGGAAAAAAACACAGAGTAGTGACAGAACAGTGAAAAAAGACATGCCTTGGGAGACATAGGTTAAGGCCTACAGAGAAGGCAAAAGGCATTCCCAAAACAGCATGGCTACCCAGTGCCATGAGTGGATAAGTATGCAGGTGCAAAACTCTTTAGGGGAAATACAAGGTTCTGAAAAGCAGATTACCATGTGTTGAAAAGGGGCACAAATAAATGCAAATCCAAATGCATGTTTATTCCATAACATCACTTCTGTAATTTGGATTTTTTTTTGCTAGCTGAAGAAGAACTACATTTAGTTTGTTTACCGCACAGCTGCCAGTTTTTGTGACCACACTAATTTTTCAGAACACTGTACTGATTGTGCTTAGCCCCTTCGCAGGTGGTACATTGCATCCCAGGGCCCCGTGTTTTCACAATGTGACCATAACAGGAGGTCATGGGGTCAGTTTGGTGGAAGTCCAATCAGAAAACCACAAAGGAAATAGCAATCTGCATTTTAACAGAGAAGGTGACACAGCTCAAACTTGCCACTTTTGATGGAAAGGGCCTGCAAAAGCTGTGCATTTTTTTTCTGTCTTGTCAAGGGTTTTCGCAAAAAATTTCAAATACCCAAGTGTGGGAAAGCAATGAAAGCTGTTAATTAGTTCAAAAGCCATACTTTAAAAAAAAATATGTCAGCCTATATTCGCCTACAGGTTGTTGGCATTGAAGCAATAATCCAAACAGCAGGTGAAATGTACTAAATTTCTTTACCCACACTTCAGTCTCAGGTCACATAATGTGAGAGAAAAGTGTGAGAAACTCTAAAGACAGCAGATGTATCAGATGATTATTTAAAGGTTAAATTTAATATAAAAAATTAACATTAATTTGCTGAAAGCTATCACTTACCTAGAACAGGATCACATCCAATGTAAAGTGTTTTCCTTTTGAAATAACATAACACTGCTGGTTAATTACCTTGGAGAGGATTCAAAAACCACTCGCTGCAGTCCAGCCAGCTCAGAACAACAGACTGTAAAACGGTTATGAGTGATGCTTTTCCCAGCAACGTCCGATTATTAACGGAGCATTTTCATCTGTCTACTGAAGAGCACTGATGAAAACGCAAGCTACTCCTTAATTAATAATGATAAAAAAAAATCAGATAAAAGTAGAACCAGAAGGGACTATTTTCTATTTGAAAATATTTAATTTCTAGAAACAGGTGCTTTAGTATTCAAAATAAAATGGATGGAAGGCTGATGGAAAGCAGCTAGTGATAAAATCCGTCTTCCCATTGTTTCTAATGAATATGTTCTATATATGTCAAAATTTAATATGAAAAAGGCCAAATGGAAACAACTCTGCACCCTTATTACACTTGTGGTGTTGACATTCATTGAACATGTGCCTGGTTAAGACAAAGTTCCATTAATTTTGGACTCAAACGTTTCAATGTAACTTTGTAATGGTTGAGGTAAATTTATAAAGGAATACTTAACTGAAAATCCATCTTTTGAGTATCAAAGTATTCACCACTGGTGTGCTTGACAAATGGCTCTCAGAGTAGAGTTTGAGTTGAAATTGATTCATCAATGATTCATCATTTAAAGTCACTTTTCAAGCAAAAATGCCAAAGATTTTTTCATTCCAGCTTCTCAGTTGTGAGGATTTGCATGTTTCCTTTGTCTTATGTGATAGTAAGTTAAAATAAAATGTTAAATGAATAATTATGGTAGGGTTAATACTCCCCCGTCAGTGCCCCTGATCACTGGCACTGGCAAAAAGAACTGGAGTTGGTCCCCGGCTCCTATAGGTCAAATGCAGAGGACAAATTTTCTTTCAATGTATGTGAGTGCTGAGAGATGACAATAAAGGAATGTTAATGTAAATCTTAAAATCTTTCAGTTTTGGACTGTGTGGCCTCACCTTGGGCTTTAAGAAATTGTGATCTTTGATTCACAACGGTTATAACAGATTCCAATGGCAACCAAAGAAAAAATAAATCAAAAAAACATAAAAACTTATGTAATTTATGCTATAGAAACTTCTTAAACCACCCCAACATAATCCATTTCTCCACTAGAGCTGGCTGGGTATTGTTTGAATTTTTTTGTTACTAGTGCAGATACTTGGTTTTGGTACAGACACCCATGATACCCAACTTGAGAAATATGAACATGTTTTACTATGAAACCTTTTTAACAAGAGAAATCAAGGTTTTCTTTTGTAAAATGTCTTATATAAAGCAGCAATACAAGATATATAATAGAAAATGGCAGAATTCTGATTCAAATTAGGAACTACAGTATCTGAACAATGGATGAGTAGACAACAAGATTTCAAATCTGACCAGACACTTGATGCAAACTGTTGACACATTTCAGTAACTGACAAAAAAATATCGCCAAGCCCCGCTCTGCTATTGATTTTATGTTCAAAACATAGCCAGATATTCTGTGTTGTTCTATCATCTCCTTGTATCCTCTAATCAACAGCGGAGAAAATGGATTATGCAGCAGCAGTTTGAGAAGTTGGACAGCTAGATGCTTTTTTTCAGACATTGCAGAATCACTTTTCAAGGCCACAGGGTGCAAATGTTTGATATTCATAACACGGGTTCTCGGTGGAGGATTTCTTCAAAAGCAATCTGACTGGATGTTGTCAAAGTGAAGTATCTGATCCTCTATTCCAATCAAATTTGTGACCTTTACACCACACATTTCAGGATCACAGACTTCACAACAACCTCGACACGGATGTAGATCTTGGAAACGGAACAAACTGCTGTGTATATAACATCCCAGTGTTCCCGTACAACATTTCCCTGGATCCTGTTGGGACAAGATGAAAGGCTTTGTGGCCTAATATCACTGTAACTGCAGGTGTGGAGGCTCCCATTTCACCAGTGTCACTGATGTTCACAGACGTTTGGAGGAGGCGGTGGGGTGGGGGGGGGGGGGGGGGGGGGGGGGACAGCGGCGAGACATCTGCACGTTTGGATAAGCATCTGAGGGTTCAATCAAATTCAACACCTAGCAGGTAAATGTTTGGATACCTCTAAAACCCCTTAGTGTATGAGTATGTAGTGAGTGTGTGTGTGTGTGTGGTGAATGGTCTTATCTGGAGTCTGTTCTGGCTTGTCATCAAAGGTGATACCACAACCACATGGCTTTATCAAGAATGAGAACAATATCTGTGTGATGACTTTCCTCAGGAGGGGCAGTTTATAAAGGACTCTAGTTTGTACTTTTTGTCATTCGGCTTGTTTATATTAACGTTTTTGATCTGAATTTAAGACAGATGTTCAAATAACAGCCACATTCATACCAGGACATGTTCTTGATGAATTACTCACATTTATCCTGTCTTTTATTATAGATGAAATCACAAAAGATTAACTGAGCTGCTCAAATCGCTACTGTACCAGATACGACTATAAAAGATCCTCGTAATTAATCGACCACATAGGTTGATTGTACCATGCACTCCAGAACGACCCATAGGAGAGTTTTTGAATATGCCGTAAACAAATCACTGTTAAAAAATAATGATGTTTTATGGTGTGATGACACTGTGGTTAAGGTCTGGTTAGGTTTAAGCACAGAACCACTTGGTTAGGGTTAAGGAAAGATCATGGATTGGGTTAGGGTTAGGGTTAGGGTTAGGGTTCGGGTTAGGAAGGGTTAGGGTTAGGGAAAGATCATGGATTGGGACCTTCATCGTCATGTCAACAGTAAGCACCATGACCATTGTAGTTACAGTTTTTAAAAAACTGTCCAGACTCACGGTTGGAAACATGACACTGGCAGCTGGAAGCAGGAAGCGAACAGTCTCCTGCAGGTAAGTCCACCTTTTTGCAACCCGCCACCTCCGAATATGGAAATCTGTCACATTATAACAGACGTCATCTGAACTGCCACGGCCGCTTGATGGTGTCTGTTGCTCAAATGTAACTATAGGTTGTTTTTTGGCGACTGAATTTATGACCTATACTGTGGTTTTTCTTGGGATGACGGGCTGAAGATTCTGATTTTATGACCTGTCGATCTTTGATTAGCAGTCAAATGTAAAATGCATTTTACATTTTCTTCCACAGATTCTACGGCGACAGCTCATTGTAAGAAGAATTTAATGTCTAAAGAACAAAGAAAGAAAGAAAAATACATTGTGAATTAAAGTCTATATCTTAAAACTTCACTCAAACTTTGACTTAGCAACTAACACCCAATAAGAGGGATGTGGTTAACAGGCTTTGATATTTTGATATGCTTGATTCTCTACCAAAGTCCCAGTAGGAACGGATAAGCTGCATAACTCCTCCGACCTTCTCTACAGTGTAATTGGTCCTTCAGATTGTTCGGCTGTTCTCTACAGTGTAATTGGTCATTCAGCTGACAAGTGTTATGTATGTGTGCGTATTTGGTGTCAAAGTCCTATTAGTTGAACTTTGGTGGAAATCAGGAAAGTGTGTGTGCCGCTAGTGCTTGCGCAGCTACCCGAGAGAACACATCCACATCTAAAATAGTGCTCTGGCTAAGTGCAGTGGTGAACTTGTGTGTCTAATGGGAAACCACTACTGTTTTCAGACTGACAATGGGACAGCATCAAAACACAGCCCGCTCATTCATTTCAATTAGATCACTGCATTGATGCAGCAAAAGTATCCATGCAGACGGGCCCTGGTAAAAACATGCTGGACCGTCCGGCAAAAAAGTTTGACCTAGTTTGACCTAACTTTAATCACAGCACAATGTGACATCATTCAGCGTCATTGGCCAATAAAATATGCATGTAAGTGCAATGTAACATAAACAGAATGTGTCTACTGTTTAGTGAGGTGAACAGTCATCAAGACAAATCAAGTCGAAGGACAAAATAATTTTCCACAGCTGTGAAATGTCCCATCGTTACACATGAGGGTCAAAGACCTTTGACCCTCCCAGTCAAGAGAAACAGGAGGGTCAAAGGTCAGAATGAGCTACAGAACAACAGTCCTAAAGCTGCTAGTCAGTGTCTTGCTTTGACCCTGTGTCTAAAATATAAATAATAGTTTTGTAACAATAATAGACATTTTAAAAATGTGCAAAACACCTTGACAGTAAAGAAAGTCTTATTTAAATTTAAAAAATATGGATAATTCATATCTGGTTTGCAGGTAAATCTGGCTGAACAATAGTACAGAAACTGATACACAAGGAGCTCCCAGCTTCCAGCACAACAAACGCATTCTAGGGAGAAGACTGAGGACCACTCGCCTGAAATATTCTTCTTTCACACTGATGAAAAGTCAATAAACCACAGAACACTAACACAGACAGGCAGAGAGGAGGACAGTAACTTCCAGACTTTTAACAGCCAAATTGAATTTTCAGAATATAACTGAGCTTCCTGATATCAAGCATTTTGTATGGTGGTTGGGTGTGAAGTTATCTTTCCTGTTAGTCATGCAGACAGCACCTCAGAGGGCGCGGTGAGAAGTTAACTCACATTGGCCGACTCCTGTTATAGGAAGCGTTGGTCTTCACAGCCTCTGCAGCCTGAGCAGCTGCTTTCCTCTCTTCAAATTCCTCCCTGCTCAGGACCGTGCCCTTGTGGCCGTGCTCCACCAGCTTGCGGGCCAACTCCCTGCTCTGCAAGAGAAAAGAATAGGAGAGGAGTCAGTCAAGGAGAGGTGACACGGGCCTGCAGTCAGGACTGGAGATTCTCAACGTTTGTGAGATTTCTGAATTTGGCAGCGGTCTATGCTGTGAGATAACTTACAAGACGGCAACTAACAGTTATTTTCATTACTGATTGATCTGTGGATTACTCTCAATTAATCATTTACTCTATAAAATGTGAAAATAGTGAATGTGACGTCTTTAATTGGCTTCATTTGTCTGAACCACAGTCAGACAATAATACTTTAATACTAATAATACTATAAAACAGAGGAAGACAGTAAATCTTCATATTTGAGAAGCTAAAACCAGTTTCTCCAACACCCTGGTTTTGAGTGAGCAAGGGAATTCACCCACCACCACTAAGTACAGACAAATAAAGTTTAATATTTTGTCAGTAAATACGATTCAGGATTTACTCACCATTCTGCTCTGTACATAAAAATGTGTTTTCACTGCACTGCCTAGAATATGGAATTTGTTCTGCAACACCACAAGCTTCATATGGGTTTAATGTGATTTCATGCTTATGCACAGGTGCATTCATTTTCTTTGTGAGTGTGTGTGCGAGCATGTACGTGTCAGTGCCTCAGCAGGGATTGTTAACTGCATTATTCCAATCACTGTTTGCAGACCCAGCATCATTAAAGCCAAACCATAAAGTCATCATCTAAAAACCCAATCTTGCTGTCAAATCCTGTGGCTTGTCAGATCAAAGCTCCTGCCACATGTCCTACTACCCAAAAATCCCAGCAGCCAGGACTGTAGTGTCCGCACCAGCGTGGAAAAGTTATATTTTCCTTCAACTTTGATGTGGCTCACTAGAAATGAGTCTCAGACATGTGCCGTTCCTAAAATTGGCTTGAAAATCATTGTCTTTATTTTCAAGGCTCATTGAATAAGTCTAGTTGAATGAGCTGCTTCTTACAGTCGACACACCAGGACCTGGACTAATACTCCAGAACATCTATCCTGGCAAAGGAGGTAGTGACTTTGTAATGCAACCTCTTTGACTACTTCAGGGTTCTGAGTACACAGTCATAGTTTGTGAAAAGTCTGAAACAACATCATCCAGGAAAAATTGGTTTATAATTAGCGGATTTATCAGAACTTAGGCCTTATCAGCATGACTGCACAGGTTAGATGACCTGTGATGACTGTGTTGTGTCACAACACGGGGGTGAATGAGTTTGATAGTGATTGACTGCAGCTGATTATCAGGTCAGATATGAGTTGTTCTCTTCTCTGTGTGGACACAGGTGTTCAAACAAAGTGGCCACTACGGTGGCTATATATCATTAGCAAGTATGCCATCTGCTGGGCGAAAAGCAGCTTAACCACTTCTGACAATCTCATTCCACTATTAAATATATATATATATATATGTATACATATATATATATATATGTATACATATATATATATATATATATGTGTGTGTGTGTGTGTAGGTATAATATCTCTTAGGTATCTTAGGTATACTTTTATTTTACTATGTATACTATGTATACTGGCAGAAAAAAATCCCTCAAGATGAATCAAGTTATATTTTATCTAATCTTAACTCCAGATGATCTTAAACATTTTAGGCTGATTTAAAAGCCTATTTAGAAAAACAAAACAAAAAAACAACATGTTTTTATCTTTTTAAATAAATCACTGCTTTTAAAGACAGAATGAGGTCAACATGTTTTAGTAATAATGGTGGATACATTGCAGCTTCTGAAAAATTGATAATTAGACTACTTAATTTACGGTCCCAATGTCTCACCAGAAGTCTGAGAATTGCTGTCAATACCAGAGTAATGCTGGAGACCACACTGTCAAAATGTCTAAACAGTAATTTACTAAACATGAATATCACACACACTAACATTAGACCAAGAACTCACTAAGACTTCAAGAAACATCTGTGGTGTCTTTTGGTCTGAGACAGAGAGTGTAGAGTGATAAAAATATTAATTTATCTACATTCTCTAATTAGGCAGTCTTCATCTGACTGTGGTGAGCCAAACCTCTAGGACTATACCTGTGTTTTACTGCCACCTAGCGTATGACTAAAACAACTACACCGACAACAAACTTACCTACATGGCAAAGACTTCCACCAGATCCATTGTATTAATGTAGAAAAGGTTTATGAATGCTACGGAAAATTGTCAAGAAAACAACGAGAATTTAGAAAACGCTTACATGTGTACATAATGTAGTAAAGTTGCCCCTAAATATGTCGTTTAGAGTAAAAAGAGGATCCTACGCCAGATTCCATTCATAATTTTGACAATTGTGTTAACTTGCTCAACGGCGGTCAGAGACATACTTTGTAAAACATCTATTAAACAATTTCACAATCTTAAGGAAGCAATGTTCAATACGGCTACTACTAAACTGTTTAAACTGCATGTAACTTAGTGAAAAAACAACTTTCACTAACGATTATCCTGCTCCACGTCTTCTTCCGCCACAGTAACGTTAGCTATCAGCACAGACGTCTCCACAGCAACGGACCTGAAGAAAGTGATTTAGTTTATTGTTAATCAGATCGTAATGTAGGATTTAATATATGCCGAATTCAAAAGGGTGTCTTGGTAAGTTAGAAAAAATCAAAAAAAGTGTTTTAACCCTGCGCACTGTTGGAGATACCTTAAATGTGTCTTCATCTCTCAGTTTAGTGAATGCGGTTTTGACTTGGCGTACAAACGTTGGGGGAGAGGTTATCTATAACGTTAGAGCTTACGTCAAATATTTGTAACAGTGTAAAACTCACCTCTAAGTAAAATAAATCCATTGGTGTGACTTTGGAGTCGAGATAATCCTCGTAGACCTTAAACTTCATTGCAGAATCGAAGAAACGACCGGCTGTGTTGTAATCCATCTTCCCGCTGTCTGTGTTGTTAAACGGTTGCTACGGCAACCGCCTTACCTGTATACCGAGCAAACAAGCAAACATGAACTTTTGCAGAACACATTCAAATCAATTTAAATGCTCATAAAAAGGTTATAATGACAATGCTGGAGAGTAATGGTGATGATGCTATCACTTTTCTGGTCTTCTTAAAAAAGATCCCCTCTAGAATTGTATCATTAAAAACCTAAAAATTTCCATTTATTCCTTATTGAAAAATCCAGAATTGACGAATATGCAAATATTGTTCATTTCAAAAGTTTAACTGCTGGACAAAAGAGGTCCCTCCTTCACTGAAAAGTCTATTGTCAGTGTAAGTGTGCAGTTAAGGCTTCACGTTCCCACGTCACACTTGTGTGAGTTGCATACTGGACCATGATTAACCTTTAAGCTTGTTGTGAGTCACAAATCATGCTCACAGAGAAACTCTTCAGCAGGTTAATGTGAAAACAGCCCTCTAGTGTGACACTCTGCACATACATCATTCTGCACAGTGAGGCTCAAATATCCAAGTGAAGTGACAATAAAGAAAACACATTTTTCAGCGGAGGGGGATTTTACAGCTGCACCAATCAGTATTTTTCATATAAACAATGGATCAAATGGCTTTTGTAATATGAAACCTTAAGCTTATAGTAATGAACCCTGCCCAGTGATAAATATCATCCAATTCTACTATTCAATTTAGCCTATTTTAGCTCATTGTTTTGGTTTTCCAGCCAGCAGTCTACTCTTACCAGCCTCATTTCTATCAGGAGCAGGCAGCTCTTTTAATTGAAAAAGCTCTAAAAAAATCCACTGTATGCTACCTAAACAACAGACAGGCAAAGTTAGCAACTAGCTGGTGAAGAAAATAGAGCATTTAGCAGCTAAAGAGACAGATACACTTTCTGAGGAGTTGCTGGACACCCACCCGACGTTAATACGAGTGTGAATATTACAATTAGATTTATTGGATGGCCAGAAACACAACATAAATGAATGATAATGTTGGTCTTTTTCTGCTGGACGTGTGAATAGGCGATCATTTGCTAAGACATTAGCAAAAAAAACAACTTCAGACTGTGATAATATGTTGTTTGTCGACAAAAGTTTTGTTTTCTGCTGCCAAGTGGCCATAAAACTGGCTTTGCAGGTTTAAATGAGGAGTCTACATCTGTACTGGTGTGAGTGACTTAGCCTATTTGTTGTGGAGTGCTTTATAATTTAGTTTAGCATTAAATAACCATATTACCACAGGTGGGAAGAATAGCCTATCAATATTTTGTAAGTGATATGTCTCTAGGCTGTGGTTTATCTGATTAAATTCATTGAAACTAACTTACACTTCATGTTGGGCCCAAACTTGGAATAATCTACCAGATGACAAAGTTATCCAGTCGAATGATGTCAGTCCCTAAATCCTGGCAAATCCACACTATTTGGCACCTTTTCTGACTGTAAAATACAGAATAAAATGTTCAGTGGGAATGTTCTCCGCTCCATTTATAGAAATACCGTGACTCTTGGCTGTCATTATCATCTTTTTATTATCATTTTGTTTAATTTTCTCAGGCAGCATGACTTTTAATGGTTCTGCAATGACGTTCACGGAAAGTGAGGTAATGATAAAAAAAAATATTGTTATGAATATGCTCTCATGCGGTAGCCATGTAACTTTCAGTGTGGTCATGCGACCAATATGAGCATATGCAGACAGACAAATAAGACAAAAGGAAGTGAAGGCAGTTGGTTGGGCAGAAGTTGGTTAACGAGGGAACCTGCTCCTTCGAGATCAACTTGAAATAAAGATTGTCACGCAACCTTTGTCTCATTTCTGAGGTCACCAAGGGTTTTCTTACCTAGAAATAAAGACCCACTGCATTATTTAATACAGTTATCAATTATGAAAATATAACTCTGTGACAACAACAGAGGTTTATGGCACAGAGCAATAAGAAATATCAGGCTTTGGATGCACACACTATAAGTAGATCAATTCATTGTTGGTTTAGCTCTGAACACGAGATTTGTTGACAATAAGAAAAATATAGCAAATTGCCAAAGAAAAAGCTGCTAACTTACAACACAAAACGTAAGCTGAGCTCACCATTTCCCCATTTTTATCTCACTAATTTGTCTCCGCTACATGTTTTGTCAGTTCTCTTAATTTTGTTTTCTTTATTAATGGAAGTAATTCAACTTTCAAAAGGTTTTGAACTTTTCATCATTTAAAAAAATGTGTGTCCACAACATTTAATCTGAGATTTGTACTCAATTCATGTAACATTTTGAGACTCTGTTCCTCTTCAGTTCAAACTTGACTATATCATATTTGTAAAATACATATCACATGCAGTATACAAAATACCTCTGAAGGCTGGAATATTATTAACCACCTTTGAATAACAGCATATGCTCCCACTATTCTCACAATACATTCGCCTGGCTTACCGAGCAAGTCAAATGCTAATATGTAACATACATTTTTGTGCCACACTACAGCGAAATCAGATCATGTAATAAGCTTCGATGTTGCTCCTGTGAGCAGAGCAATGTTAAACATGGTTACAGCAGTGAGTGAGCAGGAGGCAGCAGTGGATTAAACATTTATACGTCTGTATTAGCTTCACTTCAGTGATCAGGTTCACTGTTGCTGCTGTGTTAAATTAGACTGAGTGAGATGCTCACACAGAGTCTAAATCTACGTACATTGTGGTAAACTTGGCAGTTAGTTTATCATATTGTGACCACATGTTGAAGAGACTTTGGAAAGATGTGGCTGAGTGAACGCAGGTTACTAAACCCTGCTGCTGTGGCCTGTTGATTGGGCTTACCTTAAATCAAACAATAATTCTTTTTGGGGTTAATCTTGAGTTGATCTGATTAGGCAAATAAATGAGAACCATAGCTCTTTCAATATTCAAATTACCACAGTGCCATTGAACTCATACCCCATCAGTATCTGTGTGTGGAGCAGCTAACTAGGCAACAGCCTGATAGTATAAGAAATTTCAATTCTGATAAATAACGTAAATAAAGCTTCTCACACAAAAAATAAACTCTGCTGTAAATACTTTCATCCAACAGTTAAGGGACCTAAAAAAAGAAAAAAAGGTGAAATGCTTTGTTATGATTTTGTTCACTAATTTTGGCCATATTCTGTGCTGTTGTAAAGAATAATGCTCATACAGTCTTTATGTTGATCAATCTTGTCTTTAATATTGCACCTCTCTGTGAGACCATATTTCAATATGTCATATATTCGACAAATAGATTCCTCTTACTCTTTTTATCAGTATTTTTTTAATTTGAGCAAACTATTCATCTTTCTTGGGATATTTTGTTGTGACTATTTTGCTGCAAAAGTAAAAAAAAAAACAAGAGACAGTAAGTAACGGCAGCCATGCTGAGTGATGAAATATAGTCAACATCAACAGGATGGTATAACTGGCATAGTGAGGACGGAGACTTCAGCTGGCTTCTACGTATGAAATTATTCACTGTGCTAAAGCTTCCTTTACAGTCAACTCTACGTCAATGAAGTAAGTTTTGTACCAAAGGAACAAACGTTTCATGAAGTTAAATGTCAAATCATCACTGTCACAGGAGGAGAAATCCCACTCATGCTCTTATTATCTAAAAGAAGGTGAATAATGTTGGTCAGTCATCAGCACTCAGGTAGACTTAAGTTAAAACTGTAATGACCTCGGAGAGTTTGAGAACATCACAAAACACAATCCTGTGAGTACTGGGACACACACACACCTTCTTCTTTATTAGTTTGACTCTGCACTCTTTCTGTGACTGAATCTCCTTATTTAAATGTTTTAGGATTAGGATAAATGAGATATATGATATCCATATATTTCAGAACAATTTCTAATGCTTAGAATCTGCAAACTAATTAAATCTTCATCAGTAGAAATAAAACCCATTCAACATTTAAATAGACTGAAGTGGAACTAGAGAGATTTGTCATCATATATGTATAACCACTTGCTGAATTTTACCTACACTGTAAAAAAAGTTATTTCAAAGAAATTTACAATTTCATTTTAGTTTTTTTTCTACATTAAGTGTAAATGCCATAAAAACACAGTAAATTATTTTTATTAAAAATATTCACCATAAAATAAAAGCGGTAATCTATAAATTAATATAATTGAATATTATAGGGTTTTTTTTAACAGGGTTATTCAATTATTTAATGGTCTTGAATGTTAAATTACATTAAATTCTATGTAAAAATACAAAAAATACACACCCTATTACTGAATGTACAATTAAGGCAACTTTCTGTTTTTTTACAGCAAAACTTGAAATTTAATGTAAAAAAAAAAAAAAAATAGTAAAAAAAAAAAAAAAAAACGGTAAAAAGAGGTGCTTTTTTTCTTTGACCTGTGCCCTTGCTTTTTTTTTATTCAAAAAAAAAATTCTATTACAATTTCCTTTTTCTAATTTACTGATCTGTCTCTGGTAAAGCATACAGTAATGGACTATATGTAAGTATACTCTGTATCCCACATAAATCAAATTATTTAGGAAACAAAAAACTATTGTATGTCAAAGATTTACACTTGCATTATGATGGATTTTTGCAATTCAATTCAAAAGAAACAAACAAACAAAAATATTAAACAAGGCTACATAACCTAAAGGATTCATTGTCGCTAAGCAGTTTGTTACCATGGAAATATATAATTTAACTTATAATTAAACTGTTCATTTTAATTTAGAAATGAAGAGGTATTTTTCATTTCTTCATTTCACATTTCACACAAGACTTGATGATGTTGAAATTTGCTTTTCAACCTGTCACAAAACATCTTAAGATCTATGATTGCATCTGAAATAGTCAAGAGCTTAAAAACAGCATTGTGAAAGGATGAAAAGTTTGACGATATTGAGTTACACAAATTAATCAGAAAATTAAAAGACCAAAATATGGCTCAGTCTATACAGGCCGACACACTCCTAAGTAGAGGTCTAATCAAGCAAAATAGGCAACACTGCTGTGGGTCTATCATTAGGGGCCTTTAAATTGGGAGAAGCAGAAGAATTTAAAAATATATGAATGAATTAAATTTTTATTATTGTGTCATGTATACAACTATATGCCCAGCCTGCATGGGCTTACAAGACACCATGAATTCCAACAAGCCAGGACCAGAGTACAACATATATATTGTAAAAAGAAAATCTTTCATCTTCAGATCTAGAGACCATCATTAAATAGTACAAACATTCTGAATTACAGTTGGAAGCTTGCCATATATTACTGAAAAGTCTAAGTAAACACTATTAAACAATCTATGTTGCCTTCTTTTCCAGGCTTTTGAGATAAAATTAGCAAACTTAAATACATCAAAAATAAACAGCCATTCCAGTTTGTGCTCATCTGAACACCAAATATTTCAGGGTTTAGTCGAACAATTTCATGAAACAGTAACTCTCTTAAATCATCATAATTTGTACAGTACAATAGAAAATGGGACTCACTTTCCACTTCACCCAAATCACAATTTTCCTCTGGAATATTTTTGAATCGACCGATCTCAATGGCTAGAGGAAGAATACCAACTCTCAACTGTGCAATCAAAGATCTTTGGCCTCTAGATAAACCAGATGTTACATATAATTCAGGGCCAAAATTCTGTTTGATATGCATATATGTTCTTAATTTTGGCTTTAACAGAACATTTTCAGACCATTTTTCTTCAAATTTCAATAGAAGCTTGTTTTTTAATAAAGTTAACATTACAGCACAGGTTATTCCTATAGATATACAGCATATCCACCTCCTCAAAGATAGAGTGAAGCTCTTTTGCCCATGGAGAACTATATAATTTACTCCACATAAATACTTTCTTACTTATTCTGTCCTCTGCCATTTTGATTAGACGGTTCCACAATCGGATCATTTCACATTTTCGTTGTATAGACCCTGGTACCCTGTTATGACCCGGCCTAGGAGAAACCCTGGCGCAACATGAAAATGACACTCCCTCTTCCCAGCTCCTAAGAAACAGCAGCAACAAGGGATTTTGCAGTCCTTTAAATGTTAATTCATAGTTGTGGTTTCAGGGTGAGTTAACAGCAACAACAAACAAAAGGCTAAGCTAATCAACCTAAAATTACCTATTTAAACATAAAGAAACAAAAATACAAATCACTGACATAACTCCTAACTTAAGAGAAACAGGGGGAAAGATATTAAACAAAAATGCTATCGAACCATACAAAAACCGGGCTGTTAAATATATTTGCAAAGTTATTTACAATACTATATACAGAAACATGTTGGCTGGTTGGCAGTGGAGAGAGAACTCAAAAGACTCCTCGCGCTGATACACCGGAAGGCTAAGAAGGGCCTGAGAGCATCTCATGTTCATGAACATTTTGTTCCTAGACTGAAAATGAAAAAGTAATCATTATTACACAAATAATTATACATCACACAAACATCGAGCACAAAACAGTGTAACAGTTCTACTAATGTAGTTTCTAAAAAAAGAATATAATTATGATGGCTCTATTTTTTTTTAAACAACCATAGTTGCCCAAGCCAGTGTTTGAGAATTATATATATAAAAATGTTTGCGGTCATGTTTCCAGACTTTACAAACTTGCTAGTTGCTTGTAAAATAGTGATTTGCAGTGTTATAAAGTGCTATGCAGTGTTTTGGCATCTGAATAATCACAAAACGCATGGATCTATCCCTTGAACTGGACTTCTTGTGTCATATTTCATCATCTCACTGCTACCTGAAGCAACATGTCAACACTAATCTACTTCTGCTTCAAAACTCTCACCTTACCAAAAGGCACAACCTGGTGGCAGAATGGCAGAAGTCATACAACATATCCATAAACATTAATACTGCATAAAATACAAAATTATGAACACTAGATCCTGGAAAACATGTTAGATCAGATTATTTATTTTTGTTTACTTAGTTAATTAATGTGAAGTTAATTTATAAAGTTAATCAACCTGCATAATGTTCTTTAGTTTTATGTTGACATTCCAAATTGTAGTTGATTTAATCCAACCTCAACCAACCTCAGTCTATTGATAATTTATCCATCAACCCCTAATCAATAGTGGTTATTATGAATCCTAACCATAGCCATCCCTAGTTGTAGAGACTAACTAACATGTGCAGTTTTCTCATGTCATGGTGTGCCATTGTACCCCTTTCTCTCGTGTTTTAAGAGCCTCTTTCATGGTGACTGACTTGTGACTTAATTGACTTTTCTTGCTTGATGTTCAGCAGTGACTTGACTTGGCTTACTTGAGTCTAAGTCACAGTGAGAGTCTCAGTGACTTAGGACTTGCTTGAGCCTTTAAGGTTGACTTGAGACTTGCTTGTGACTTGCACATGTGTAACTTACTAACTAATTTTGTAGTAATTTTTTAATACCCAGATAAGCTTTATTCTATAGTAACCTTTCATATCTGAAACAGAAAATGTACCTGTATACTAGGCTTGGGTGATGTCTAAGAATTGGCATATGACGATGTCCACAGTGAAACATCGCGATGGACGATGATATTGTGTGGGATAAATTACTGCTTTTTGCTGTCATTTATGGTTCTGCTAAGTTTCTCTCCCCTCCTCTGTTTCAGTGCGGGGCTGATCTGTCTGTGCATGTGTGAGTGTGTGTCTTCTGAGTGGGGTAGAGGAGAGACAGTGAATCATGTGAAGTACTCAAGTTGACGACAACTACAGTCGTTGCGTTACTGTAAGTGCAATAAAAGCTCCGTGAGTAAAAAGCCAAGAGTAATTTAATCCATGCAAAAGATGGACAGACAAGGGGGGGGGGGGTGAGGGACGATGGCATTGCCCATCGGCCCAACCCTACCGTATACTCAGAACATCCCCCTGGGTGTATCATCTATAACATCTTTCTCAATTCACTGTTTTTGGAAAAGCTCCAGACATTATCAGATGACATCGCAAATTTGAATTTTAGCAAAATCATTTTTGGATTTGGGAGACATTTGACATTTGTTCACTAACATTTTGAACCATCTTAGAGTATGGGATGGTATGGGACATTGTACTGACACAATGTACAAAACTGTTTTGCTTCCATTGATGTCTGTTGAAGTAATCTGAATGAGGAAAAAAAAACATACTAGTAAAGTATTCTGTTTGCGCTCTTATTGGATTGATCAACTTCAGACCCACATTATAATTCAATATGGCTGTTTATTGGTTTATTAATTCTGAAACTTTAAGGATAACACTGTGAAAATAGTGAATTACTTTGTAAAGCAAGCAGTAAAAGGTAATTTTATGATACATTCTGGTTATTAAACATCTTGAAATCTCATACATCTCAAATGGGGATCTGCATTGAATGGATTGCACAATATTGTAAAATGTCAGTAGAAAAATGTATATATTTATTCAGTGTAAAAGAAATTGATATAAAGGTACTTTTACATAGGTTTTGGTACATTCAGAACCGCATACATTAATGTGAAATGTCTGTAGATATATTGGGGAGTTGCTTGCAATTACTGTCAAATAATGTTCATATAAATCAAACACTATACATTAATGGGAAAAGCCTGTAAATATATTGGAAAGTTGATTTTAATAACTGTCAAAAAATGTTTATATAATGTATACCTCATACATTTATGGGAAAAGTCTGTAAATATATTGGAGAGTTGCTTGTAATTACTGTCAAATAATGGTTATATAAAGTAATGATCATTAAAATTATGTTTTTGTAAACTATTATCACATGATCTTATTTTTTTACAGTATAAAACCAACATATACCAGGGATTTACTGTAAACAGACTGGATAATCACATAAAATAAAAGCCTAAAGCTCTCAAGATACCGTTAATGGGTGTTAAAGGAGGGTAATTTGAATGTAATTTTTCATAATTTTTCTATGTTTTATATCCAGAAATCTGTACTTTGATGGGGAGCTCTTGTGGATGGATTGGATAATCCTATGAATTTACCAAAGATTACTGTATGAAAACAAGAGTCTTCATTTAAATAAGGTAATTTTAAGGTAGTTCTGCAATCTTTTTCATTTTTTGTGCAGATTTATACATTTGTTTAACATTGTAGCAATGTTTTATAAAGAGATTTTCTTTTTATTTTACAATGGTTAAAATGTAAAAATGCAGACAATTTCCAAAGTAAATATCTGTATTTTTAAAATAAATCTTTATAGAATAACTAAAGGCTTTTTACTGTTATTTGATGGTAAGTGTCTGGCAACTTTTGCTGCCAGACGTTTTTTTACAGTGTACTGTAACATACAACATGAAACATATGAATATCAATTGATATATTTATTTGTAATATTCATATTACATAAAAACTCTTATTCATACATAAGTTTTTATAAAAACAATTTGGTACAAAAAATATTTCTTTGGGATGTGTATGAGGACCGCACAACATAATGACAACACAGAAAATCATGAAAAACAAACAGCATCAAGATATCTACAGTTTATAAGGGCAAAGAAATACAGCATGAAAGATGGTTCATTAGTTTGCTACAGTACATGTTCTGGCTGAACACTGTATGTCTGCATAAAGACTAAAACACTGAGCAACACTTGGCCACAGTGACTCTATTCCGCTGTATTAACCTGAGTATTAACCTTATCATGAAAACATTTCACACTTTCAAGTTATTACTTATTTCACTTTGTAGGAGTGTTTGTTTGTTTGTTGCGTGGTTATTTTTTTTGTTCAGTTACCTGTTTGATAGTTTACATAATACATCAAAAACTTCTTAAAGGGGGCATATTATGCACATTTCCAGGTTCAAATTTTTATTTTGAGGGCTGATGAGAAAATGTTTACATGCGTTAATGTTCAAAAAATTTATAATTTCTCTGATACTGTCCATTGCTAAAATTAAAAATTGGTAGAAAGTTATACCATGGGCCAAGGGAGATGTGATTAGATAAACATCCATACATTTTTAAATTGTTTTTAGCTTTGTAAGAAAGGAAATTTGAACATTTTCTCATTAAATACAGACCTTGTAGCGAAAAATATGGAGCTTATATCTCATTATTGTCCATCTCTTTGTATATTTATAGGCAGATTTGGTTCCAGATGAAGATTAAGCATTTTTGAATCTATTAAAATATGTTTTCACCGTAACATATTTAGATTTAGCAGCATTGGTGTCGAGTGATTTCTGGTTGCTTGTTTTATTCATGAATTTGTACTATTTGCAAACCATATTCCTAACAATTTAATGGGAATACAGTGTGTACAGATGTTTTTGTACTTGCACTTTGTTGTTTTATGCTTATTAATATGACACGAATATTTGAGATGGTCATCTCAGTTGTCAGAATATATAGAACATACATTGTGACATAATGTATTTGGAGCATTTTAAATTGGTTAATATTCAGGTTCTGACAGAGGAATAAGGCCAAAGTAAAGTTGTGGCACAATGTTGATCGTTCATTTGATTTTTCCCTGTACGGTTTTGCAAAATGTACCCCAAGCTCAAGTATTTCAAACCATTAAATTAAAGACAGCATTGAATTTATAGTTCAGGCTCTTGGGTAAGTCAAGCTGTGTTCTTCACAGCCAAACCCTGCCTTCCTCCCCAGAGATCTCTGTATTTTCCTACACGGCCATTCCACGGCTGTTTGCCATCTGATACACCTACAGCTTGAACCTTCCCCAAAACACGGGTCCGCTCTTTCTTGGCATCTTTATCCCTGCGGTGACGGCGGTGTGCGCTCCTCCTGGGTGGAATGCTGTGAGGTCGTGACTCTGGATTTTTCGGGGGGACAGCCGGTGGCTAAAATGATAGTTTTGATGGACAGTTTTCTCCTTGATCCCTCACAGCTGTCTGGGAGGAGGAGGGGGGGGGGTCTCTCTCCAGAGAGCCAGTCCTCGTTTTCATGTTGATTATCACAAATCTGGTGTTAGGGAAAGGGACAGTTGGTCGGTTCTTATGTTTAGGCAGGAGACATGTTTAAAGCAATTTCCAAGCAGCCAGGTTTGAGTGTCTCCAAAGTGGCTGTGAAATATGTCTCACAGTCAAATTTATCACATCATTTATAGTTTAAACATCAGGGAGAGCAGACATGTTATAACAGTTATATTTTACTGTTGGAAGCTGAAATCCACAACTTTTTTTTTGGTTCAATATCCTATTTTTTTTTACCACCTATATGGTACATGGTGGAGTGTACTGCTGATGTGTTGTCCTGAATCCCATTGCTCTGAGTTCAAACTCACTAAAATTAAAGTTTGCGATAATTATTTTTCATTTTTAACTTCCCTCCTCATTTTAGATGTATCAAATACATGTATTGTAGCTATTGTTTAAATCATCTCATTCAGCTTTAAACTTGTTTATTGGTTGTTTGCTATAAAACACATTTTGAAATAAAATCTATTAATAAATTCTGTTCAAATTAGAGTTGTACCATACAACAAAACAAACTCTGAAATAACTTTTGTATATTAAAATCTGCCTCGTTCTGTTCTATCTGGTGTGTCACTTTAGGGATTGTACAAAAGGTACTGGGGTGGGGAGGGAGGGGGGGTTGGAACTGCTAAATCTAAAGAACAAGTGGGATCCATTGTTAGTAAAGAAAATATCCATTCTTTGCTAGAAATAATGTTCAATGAATAATAATTATAAAGATCTGCTGGTCCTGTGTTAGCTATTAGTAGATAGTGATGAGGAGCATAAAGCTGCGATACAGAGATTGTTGTTTTGTGCTTATGAGAAAACACATTATGTTTTTTTTGTTCTTTTTTTTAACAATAAATCTCAGTGTGGAAACAAACTTTAAATCTAGGGTAAAAGAAAGACTCCCCTGCTCACCAAAAAATTCAGACTACCTTAAAATATAATATAAATACTTAACTCTCACTTTTTCTGGACCCCCTAATAATGTTGGTACAGTCTCTTAGCAAACAAACAAAAAGAAAAATAGAGGATGTTACCTGGTTGATTGAGGACATTTTCAGTCAGCTAGCTGGATAGCAAAACATGGATAACTCTTCTACTGTATCGTTGTTGTATAATCAAAAACTCTTTTCAGTATCTGACCGACAACATGCAGGAAGTTATGGATTTCAGCTTTAACAGCATCTCATTATAGCATACATACAGCATCTCAGAGATTTTTTAATCAAACTGGGTCTCTGCTGAAGTTCACCATGTACATGGATGACAACATAAAATGAAGCATCATCAGTTCAAGTGGAAAAGACAACTTCTAACCATGATCATAGCTTCAACAAAGAAAAGCTCCGTAGTTGGGTCTGGCAGCCCTTTGAGGTTTTTCACAAAAGTCATAGATACCCGGAATGCTTTGAAGGTGATAAATGACCTGTCTGTTCTTTGGGCAGGTCAGTTACTTATATGTGCAACGTCTATGAACCACGTATCCCCCACATAGAGCCAAACTCTGTGACATCTACCCAAACCGGTACTTGGGCCAGTACTTGACTTGTGTACGTCTCGGCACTGTGCCCGCATGGACGTTAGCTTTCACCAGGGGAGGTTTGGGAGGCGGCGGCGGCGGGGTTTTCCGCCTCTCTTTGCTCCTGTCTGTGATGGTGAAGCCGCGCTCGCCCTTGTCGTGCAGGCTGACCCTGGGCAAAAAGTGGGTGGAGACATGCTGAGATTTGACCCGCGGGCTGGAGCCCATCTTAGCTTTCCCTCTCTTGTTGAGGGCCACGAACCACTCGCGACCAGTCCTGTGGTTCCTGTGGATTACTGAGGCGTAGGTGTTGTAGCTGTTCTCCTGGAAACGCTCCCTGAACTTACAGTCATCTGTAAACAATTCCTAGAAAAGAAGGAAGGAAAGTGTTACTTCTTGCCTGTTTTTCACTTGCCAATTAATCTGATGGTACTTAACTAGAAAACTGTGGTTCATTGTAGTTCAAGACTATTTTTGATTAATTTTGATTAATTACTGCATTGTCTAATCTGGTTGAATCGAACTGGTTCTTTTCCCCCCTGGTTCTGGTTTGTGTGCTTTGCATGCTGGGATGCAGAAATCAGCTAGCAGCTAACTAGAGAATGAATCAAAGTCAGACTCGGACTAGCAACGAAGTATGTTGCCTTCATGATATTTGGGAAGATTTCTTCAAGACTTTCTTCCTGTATTTATGTTCTCGCTCCAGCTCACCCACTGATTCAGACCAGAGCAAATGAACTGTAGGTATAAAAATGCACAAAGTAATGAGTTCTTAGTACATGATAGTGGATCTGTCCACATGTAAACAACGCTCGGCATTGCGAACATGTGGGAAGTCTGTTTGCATGCAACCATGTAACCTAACCCTGTGTTTCTCTTGTTAGCTGCTCCTTAGATAATTGCCATCAAGTCATGGAAAGAAAAAGTAATGGTCCTTATTCCTTTACAAGGAAGCGCTCATCAACAAGCATCTGGAACCTGACCTCCGCCAGAGTCTCCCCACTGATGCAATTTTATTTTCTCGTTAAGACTGATCTGACACAAGTGCACACACATTCATTGCTACTGTGAGAAACTTTCTGTGATGTTACAGTAGGTGTACTGTCCTTACGCACAGATCACTGAGGGATCAGTTTGTCATTTGTTTCTCTTTAAACCTGTCCACTAGTTTTCAACAGAAAAAAGTTGAGAACTCTACATGACATACCATCACCTTTTAAGTTGGTATGTTGAGCTTGTTAGCAAACAGTTGTGTATTTCCACATCCAGCAGTTATGGAGCAACATTATCATTCATCGGGAGCTGTGTTTCTGTCCATGTGGTGAATGCAAGTCCAATATTTGCTCTGTTTTTGCTCTCTACCGACTCCTGAGGGAAATATCTGGCTCTTTAGCTGCTAAATGCTTCACTATGTTCACCAGTTAGTCTACAGCTAACTGTGTCTGTTTGCCATTTGGTGCTGAGCAGGTAGTGTACAGTGGCTTTTTAGAGTTTTTTCTCTGAAAAACAGCTGCCTGCATGGATGAAAACAACACTATGAGAGAACTGAGAGTGAACCAAGACAGTAAAGTTGCAGCCAGACAGTTAAACAATGAGCTGAAACTTGCTATAAAGCTCCGTTAAGCCGAGAGGAGCTGCAGAGGCACTGATTATTCTCTGCAGGTTGATCCCTACAGACATTACACATTGTCGTTTCATACATTATGAGAACAAAATGAGAACTGATATATATAGACCTATTGTGTAATCTATAAGATTGAAGCAGAAAACATAAATTTAAAAAAAAAAATTAATTTCCAATGACACAGGGCTGAATCATACTTGTGTGTAATACCACCATTACAACAGCATTCAGAGTGGGGAAAATGTTGAATGCTTGCCCCTATCAACCTGTAATTGCTTGCTGCACAGCTCCTTTGCAGTTTGCAGAACAAAATATCTGATTGGGTTAGCTCTTGTAAAACTGAGATATCTCCAAAATGACTGAGGAGACTTAACTTTCATCTTGTGGTCAGGTTTCAAAGTCATCTAAATGACTTTTCTTATCCCAGTGATGCTTTGACTGAAAGCAGCAGCGCCTCCTTTGTACTGGCTCAAACCTCATTATGGCTGATGCATTAACTTCATCAAGAACTACTGCCTGAATCACCCGGGCTGTTGTTCCTCAGATCAATTTATTTCTTACAACATATCTGCATTTCACAGAATTGTGCATCAGTTGCTGTCAGTAAAGACAGTTCATTGAACATATGTGACATGTTCAATAGATCTACTTCAGATGTTTTGAGATATTTATCAAACATGTGTTGCTATCAAAATGATTTAGCATATTTGATGTTTCTATTTCCAGAGTCATGACATCATGTTAGATGACTTGGGTTGAACAGTGTTGACAGTTTTCCCACTACTCCTCGGCCAATGCTGCTATAATTTACTGAGAAACCAAAAATATCTCAAACAGGAGATGATATCGAAGGCTTTTTCTGGCTTCTCATGTGCGGAGGCAATGCCAATTGTGCAAGCTATATGAGCAGTAAGAACATGTCTTCAAGTAGTCTGTTTTAAGTACAATTTTGAGATTCTTCAACTTTATGTAAGTATTTCCATTTTACAACACTTAACTTCTTCACATACTTCACATACTTCTGCTCTATTAGTATTTACTAGATGTATTTGACATCTGTAGAGACTAATTACTTTGCATTAGGTTTTAGATAAAAAATATGATCATCTTATAGAACATTTTGTTATAGTTTAAACAAAGAGCGTATGAAGTAGTTAGAATGACCTCCACTTTGACCTGCTTCAATATTAAACTGCTGCTTCTATTCTAATCCATCAATTACAGTAATCTGAAGGATCTGAATACTTCCTCCACCGCTGCTGGTCTAACATGACTGTAATTGTTTGACAAGCAGACAACACCTGAAACGCTGCCAAAAACTTTCTGGGTGGAACTTCTGAGTTTTTGTTAAAACAAACTGTAATTAGACAGTATTAGACTGTAATTACTCGATTGTTAAACTGAAACAAAGTCGCATACCAAACCAAAAATCATGCAGAAAACATTGTTGTTCTTTGCACCATTACACCCTTACTTACACTGTAAAGGTAATATTTCCCTATAACTCACATTCTGCTTCACCATATCTAATGGTCAGAATCTGGGATATTCATTGAATGTTCCCCTGTTTTGTACCTAAAAATATCTGGGGTGGGAAACTCTGACATGTACCCAGGGATGCCTGCTTTCTTGCTGCAGTAGGACTTCCTTGTATAACCGCCTGCCATTCTGAAATAAAACAAACTGTTCTGCTTTGCTGAGGAGTGCAGCATAGCAGAAAATGATGTCATTACAGCGTTTGGTAAACATGCCAGTCACAAGAGAGCACGCCGCGGCCGCAGCAGAACATTTAAGTTATTCAAAGTGACCGACAGTTCCTTTTGGCTGTTGTCTTTAAAGATGATTAGAAAATTGTACAGAACACCAGAGTTACTGCTATGGGTGGATTGCAATTATTTAACAGAACGCTACATTTAAGCAACATACCAGCTCTGGTACCAGTCAGGGAATTACACATTTGGAAACAAATCCATTGGAGCATGTATGAATGTGCTCTCACAAACAGGGACATATGCACACACACAAGCATGCATACCAGGAAGAAGCTTTAGCCCCTGCAGTGTTTCATAGGATTTAATGGTTGCAGCCAGATTCCAGAGATCTTATTGTTAAAATCATAATGCTTGTACAGCTGTTTAACCTGGCTCTTGCCCTGCTGGATTGGTCACACTCTTTTAAAAGGACCTTTCCCATGATCCTCAGGGTATTGAGGGCAGAGGTGGAAAGTTACTGATGACTAACTTTTACTTTTCCTCTACCCAAATAATATTTCTTCACAAATGTCTCCTGTTGGTTCTCACCACCATGCAGACCCAGTGCTTTATTAATTCAAATTCTCATTAAATCTGAGATTAAAAACTGAACTAAGACTACACTCTGACTCTACTCTAATATGAAACAAGCTTTAGGGACAAGGTTTGTAACTGACTAAAAAGACTTGACACCAAGTAATGACATTTAATCCTAATGCAGTTAGTCAGTCAGTTTTTATATTCACTTTTCTCAACAATCAGGTAGCTCTTTCCAGGGAAACACTCTCTGAATGCAAAATGATGCTTCTTATTTTGAACAGCCATGCTAACAGCTGTGTGAGCCTGTACTTACAGGCACAGTGGGCCCAGTATTTTTATTTGTATCTGTATTTGTTGAGGCAGCAAAATTATTTGTATTTGTATTCGAATTAAAGTGGAAAGAGGCCTAAAAATACAGTTTTTTTGTTTTTATTACGCCTTTAATTTTAGAAAATTAAAGTGTCTGTAGCTCCAGGAGTGATGTTCATATTAGGAAATGTGCGTCATGCAG